>NC_064621.1:605117215-605436382 GCF_023898315.1 Schistocerca nitens | reverse complement strand
GCAAAGGACTTGGAAGAGCAGTTGAACGGAATGGACAATGTCTTGAAAGGAGGATATAAGATGAACATCAACAAAAGCAAAACGAGGATAATGGAATGTAGTCAAATTAAGTCGGGTGATGCTGAGGGAATTAGATTAGGAAATGAGACACTTAAAGTAGTAAAGGAGTTTTGCTATTTAGGGAGTAAAATAACCGATGATGGTCGAAGTAGAGAGGATATAAAATGTAGACTGGCAATGGCAAGGAAAGCGTTTCTCAAGAAGAGAAATTTGTTAACATCGAGTATAGATTTAGGTGTCAGGAAGTCGTTTCTGAAAGTATTTGTATGGAGTGTAGCCATGTATGGAAGTGAGACATGGACGATAACTAGTTTGGACAAGAAGAGAATAGAAGCTTTCGAAATGTGGTGCTACAGAAGAATGCTGAAGATAAGGTGGGTAGATCACGTAACTAATGAGGAGGTATTGAATAGGATTGGGGAGAAGAGAAGTTTGTGGCACAACTTGACTAAAAGAAGGGATCGGTTGGTAGGACATGTTTTGAGGCATCAAGGGATCACAAATTTAGCATTGGAGGGCAGCGTGGAGGGTAAAAATCGTAGAGGGAGACCAAGAGATCAATACACTAAGCAGATTCAGAAGGATGTAGGTTGCAGTAGGTACTGGGAGATGAAGAAGCTTGCACAGGATAGAGTAGCATGGAGAGCTGCATCAAACCAGTCTCAGGACTGAAGACCACAACAACAACAACCCTCAGGTGTTACAGATTACAGCAATGGAATGAAATGTATCACGGAAAACCCTTGTATCATTGCACTTCAAATATCTTAAAAAAATAAATGTTTTAAGTGCGAAATTAATCACTCAAATACGTGTACTGTAGCGCTAAACTGTGCGTCATGTTGTAAGATAATCTCTGTGGAAGTCTCCTAGTTATCGTCCTCCGAAAGCTAAGTTCTGCAGAAGTCAATGTACTTACCTCATGATAAACAAAAGTGAAATGCTTCGTGTATAGATATCGTAGTTATTACGCTTATTGTTGTGATGAAGAAAGTACTGCACTGTAACGTATTGTTGTGCTATGGAAAAGGCTGTCTCATTGTAGCTATACCACAAAAGTTACTACTAAAACATGTTTTACTTTCCAGAATAAAACAGAAAACTGTGCAGATATAAATCAGAAACACTGCAAAAGCAACATTGTAAACTGTCACTCATTAGTAGCGTCGTGATAAAAATCGTGTAGCTGTCACATATACTAACCACTGTGTCATCTGGTATCTCACAGAAAGTGCTTTAATTCCAGAATGTATTTTCAAGTAAACCAAAATGTTGCATTAAAATCTCATTAGCAGGACTGGTAAATGTTCTAAGTATGTGAGTCTTATAGTCGTTACGTAATCGTGCAACTAACAAGCAAGAATGTACAAATAACAACACTCTGTTGTCTGTTCACTATAACAATGCATTCGTAATTTCTGTTTAAAAATGTTCCCTAGGTTCTAGGCTGGATAGTTAACTTCAAAACATTGTTGCATGTTAACAGTTTCTCAGTGTGACAAATTGTACTAGTAGTGTGAAGTGAAAAGTTTTATGGCAAAGACAAAGTTAAAAAACAGATTATCTCTCAATGAACGGTTTTACATTTGAAATGTGGTACAATCTTTTACTCTTCATAGTACTCAGAGTTTCAACATCAACCCAGTTATCGTGCGGTATACGTCGGTAAAGAATACCGGAATTTTTCTCAAGGTTAGCGTCTATGTTATTTTTCTCTGAGCCAGCCGGCGCACGCGGCTGCCTGCTGTGCGAGTCATTGTCTGTCTCTTTGTTGGCGCGCGCCGTTATTGGGATTAGGAGACCGAACTTCTACAAATTCGCCTTGCCGAGAGGGCCCTGCTCTGTTTGAACCCCGCCAGTTCTGATAAAATTCAGGTCTGTCGTTACGAATATATCGTCTGTCGTAATTTCGGTAGATTCCATAGTTTCTTTCTTGTCAGTCACGTGGTGGAGAACTTCTCCCTGATTCGTAACTGCGCGCTGGTCCGTTGCGTCTAAACTTATTCTGTCTCCCTTGATAATAATTAATTTGGTTCCCATATTGTCTGTTTCTATGGTTGTCTCTGTCACATTCATTACTATGGAAAAGCGATCTTTTTCTGTAACAATTATTCTGCCAACGGTTGTCATACAGATGGTGTCTGTTTTGGTCACGATTTGTGCTGTGAGAATAGCCTTGTCGTGTCCAGTTATTACTTCTTTCATCGCGGAATTGCGACGGATGTGACCTGTAATTGTTGTGTTCCTGTTTTCGCGTACCGCGATTGTCGGTGTCAATTTCTAATTCTTGTAAGAGTCCCTGAAATGCTTCAATGTCGTCTTTGCAACGTCCTGCCAAAATAATATGTCGTAAATGTTCAGGCAGTTTGATTAAGCAAATGCGGATGAGTTCTGAGGGGCTGTATGGGTTTGAAAGATACTGATTCTTATGCAACATGTCTTCAAAATATTTCATAAGACTGGAAAATTCAGATTGTTCGAAACGTTTCATCATTATGATGCTATGTTTTACTCGGCCTTGTGTGGCTTGAGACCAATATGCTGAAAGGAAGGCATGATAAAATTCTCCTTCACTGTGACAATCGTGAATGACCGATCGCATTCTTACAGCTGGTTCATTCTCTAAGTAGCCACACATAAATTCTAATCTGTGCTCTAACGACCAATTTGGAGGAAAACAATGAGAGAATTGATGGAGCCATGCTTGTGGATGAATGTCGTTGCCAGAATTCTTAAATGTTTTGAATTTACGTGTAGTAATGAACAGCTTATAGTCAAAATTATCATGTCGGCGAGTCGCATATCGGTCATTGTTAGGTCGTGTCGGCCGTTCCATCTCAAAATTCGGTGCACATTGCCAATTTCTTTCATAGTTTCCAAAATGCCCTGTGTTATTAGTTTGTGGCTTTTCCGTATTTCTATGTCCCTCTTCCCGTATTGGGGCGCGAGTGTCCTCTGAAATACGTAATTCTTGTATTACCTGTGTCAGCTGATCTTGTATTTCCCGGATTTCTCTTTGGTGTTGCGTATTTATTTGATTCTGATTTTGTTTGAATTTCCTAATTTGTTCGCACTCTTCTGTGTCATTAAAAACTACCGGTCTTGTGTCATTCAGATCATCATCTACCTTTGTAGATAAGTTAGTGTACTGATCCGAAAGTTCGGCTACTTTCTCCGATAGTGTACTTATTTCCTCAGTGTGTTTTTCTGAACCAAGTATCAGAGTATTTACTGTGTCCTTTAAATTTTCCTGAGTTTTTGCAAGTTGCGTAACCGAATCGGTAGATGCAACTGATTCAATTTTAGCTTGCAAGGTGTAATGATTTTCATGAACAATGGTTTGCAGTTCTTTTATGGCTGCTTCGTGATTCTGTAATGCATTTTCATTCCGCGAAAAAATAGGTTGGAAATGCTCACAAATTTGTGTTTTTACGTCATTACAGACTTTTTGACATTTCGATTCAATGTTATGTAACTCAGTAGTTAAGTCTTCACGTGTTTGTTCAAGCGTTTGTTCCACTGAGTCTAACTTTTGAAGCTTTTGTTCCATTGCGTCTAACTGTTGTTGCGTTTGTCTCTGGTGTTGTTGCATTGTGTCTAACTTTTGAAGCTTTTGCTGTGTTTGTCTTTGATTTTGTTCCATTGTGTCTAACTTTGTAGCTTTTGTCCCATTTGTTGCATTAACTGTAATAACAATGCACTGGTGTCTGAAACATGTTCCTCAGTGCTTTTCGGCAGTGAATTTGCACCGGCAACATTGACATTTTGACAAGCAGAAAATGTGTCTTGACTTATTTGAGAAAACGGTGAGGACCCAAAACCGGAATCTGCAGTATTTGCAATATTGTGTTCTGTCATTCCCGATTCCTGAGGCGAGCTGTTGCCGACCGATCGATCGATAATGCTTCCCTGTTCACTACTTGTTTCACTGTCTACACCATTATTTGACGCCCGCTCCATTTCCCTATGCACAGTTACCAAATTACTACTTTGAACATTAGTAAATTCATTACTCGGCGGCGCTGATAAGCTCCGCTCGTCGTCACTATTATTTCTCAGTTTACTTTGGAGCCTAGTGTTACGTTTTTCACACGCCATTATTGTCACAATATTTCACACGATAACACAGAAAAGCACAATTTGAAGAGCAAAAATAAGAAAACACATTAACATAGCACTGAAAATAATATCTAGTTAATTGCAAGCGCAGCTGCGAAATAGTTGCTGCAAATATACATGCATGCCACAACTGTTTTACTGTACAACAATGAAAAACTACAACTACAAAGGAAATTCTCTCTATAATTACGCGATAGTAATAAACAAAAGCTACATTAATTACACAAACTACAAGAAAAAATCAGAAGATTCCAGTGAGATATCCTCGGCTAAGGGTCGACATATGAAACGTCCCCTTTGAACAATTATACAAGACTGTGCTTTAACTGACACACAATATTTTTTTAGCGCAACGCAATCTGACTTTCAAAAATCCCTACAAAAGAATGGCCCTGACTAACATTAACCTATACCTTTCACAAATCACTTACCTCACAAAAATCTTCGCTACTCAAGCTACTGCAATACAGCGAGCACCACTACTGCCAGCTAAATAAAAGATTCAAACTACGGAAGGCACTAACTACTGATAGGCATAGTTAGCAAATGAAAGATTTTAATAGAGAACAAACAATGTATTTACCTTAATAATGTTGAAAATTCATAATATGCATAGTAGTTCATGACATACAGTTTTAAAAATTTCACAACTCCGCCATCTCTCTCCGCACATCCACCACTGCTGGCGGCTCACCTCCAACTGCGCAACGCTACGCGCTGCTAACATCCAGCTGCCCAACACTACAATGGCAGACAACAATGCAAACTAGCCACAGACTGCACACAGCACAGCCAGTGATTTTCGTACAGAGCGCTACGTAACGTTGCCAATAAGAAAACATAAACAGCATACTTACATGGGTACTGATTTCTCACGATCTATGCACCCAAATTGCGTGAAAGTGTAATCACATGTCAGTTATAGTATAATTTGTCCAATGAATTCCCGTTTATCATATGCATTTCTTCTTGGTGTAGCAATTTTAATGGCCAGTAGTGTACATGTGCAGTTTTTGTCTGGGTCGCGATTTCATATGACAGCAGAAGCATTCTCGTGTTTATCCCACGCAACCTCACGGCAAATATTTTCGTCAGTCTGGTGATTCGACCTGTTGAGTTGCCATTCATGAACAGCATTTCAGCGAGTGCTTTCCAACTGGATAACGCTCGCCCACATAGGGCTGTTGTAATCCAACATCCTCTACAGAGTGTCAACATGTTGCCTTGGCCTGCTCGATAACCAGATCTGTCTGCAGTCGAGCACTTATGGGACATCATCGGACGACAATTTCAGCGTCATCCACAACCAACATTACCTGTCACAGTATTGACTGACCAAGTGAAGCAGGCATGCAACTCCATCCTTCAAACTGACATCCGACGCTTGTACGACACAATGTATGTACGTTTGCATGCTTGCATTCAATATTTTGGCGGCTACACCGGTCATCAATCTACTCAATTCAGTTGTGTGTGAAATCTTATGGGACTTAACTGCTAAGGTCATCAGTACCTAAGCTTACACACTACTTAACTTAAATTATCCTAAGGACAAACAGACTCACCCATACCCGAGGGAGGACTCGAGCCTCCTCCGGGACTAGCCGCGTGAATGTACTAGTATTTCACATTTGCAATGACTTATATTGAGCGTACATCTACCTGTGAGCTTGGAGAGTTAATCACTTACATCTGTTACCTATGCAGATGTGTTCCCGAAATTTCATTACTCTACGTTAATTATTTTTTGATGATGTGATTTTTTTTTTTCCTGCAGTTTACGTGCCGAATCGGTTGGCCGTGTCTGAGGCCTTCCCCTTGTGAGTACCACCGTGACGCCTTCGCGCTTACTAAACGAACCCATGACGAAACGCGCTGCTCTTCTTTGGACCATTTCTATTTGCTCTGACACTCTTTCTGGGAACGGTGCCATACAGGAGCGGAATAGTCACGTATCGGTGGACCGTAGGTTTTGTCAGATACCTTGTACAACCCAGTGCCTCACCTATTTTTGACCTACTTGATGTCATGAGTTTCAAATATTTTTTGTAACTATATGTATCTATGAATTATGTCAGTAATTAGTGTTTATGAAAACTTAATGTATACTGAAAGAAAAAACAAGAAACAATTATGTCAAATCGTTGTAGTAAACATGCTGGAAATCTTAGGGAAATTTATATTGGACGAAACACAAAGAATGTCTTTGATGTAGGCCCAACACCGTTGCAAATGGTGACGCAATATGTAGCAAAACAAAATACAAGTGAGAGATCATGTCAATGGGGACAGTACATGATCGCAAGAGGATTTTGGAATTAATGAAAAATACTGTATGGCCCAAATTTATTCAAGCTCCTCGCTAATCGAGAAGAGGCTCTTTCCAATAATGAATTGCGTAATAAGCATAACATCGCACCACAAGCAACCCACTGTTTTTGTTTTCTTTAATTTGTGTTCATTTTATTCCTGCATCAACTCATTATTGTGACTCTTGTTTCATTGCTCAACAGAAAAAAAAAGTTTGAAATATGGAACAATGTATTGTAACATGTGCGACGTACTTTTTAAAATAGACAGCAGGTCTTTCAGATGCAATAAATGAAATGAGATGAAAACCCACTGGAAATTAAGATGCAGTCAGTATTTTTATGCCTATGTAATAGCCATGCTACGGTAATAGTGACGTTTTTGGAAGATTAGAGTGTGTTTAGTCAAACCACAAAGTTTTCAAGTGAAAGTTTATCGACTCAAGTCGTTATCCATCAGCGAAGTCTTGTCATCCCTACCGTAACTTACGAAGAAGTCACTAGCGAAAGAAACAGTTTAAACAAAATTGATTCACTTAAATTTACAGTTGATTTTCAATCAAGTAACTATTGTAATAACAGTTAATAGTAACTATAGCTGTAGGTATAGTGTTGCACTACTACCGCAGACAGTCAGTTTAAACTAAAAGTGATTGAAATGCAGTCCATAATTCTAAGACAAAAATATGCGGGCTGTCTTGTAGTCAAAGCAATTTTACGGTTTTAATCTACGTTTGTAATTGAAAGATTTCGTGGTATCATTTGAAAAGGAATCAGTACAGAACAGTAATTAAATTTGGTCACGATTTTTCAAACATCCAAATAGACATCTTACCTTAAGTTAGGCAATACACTAGTTTCTATAAAGTGATGCTAGTTGTTGAATATTATTGGTTTCCATAATTATATCTAACATCACTGTATTCCTCAATCAACGTCTTCTTGTTCATGTTGCACGTGTTTTCTACATCTAATCTCGTGTGGGTGTGTTTTGTTCATATGCCCAATTATCATTCTTGCCTAGTGTGATTTCAGAGTCATTGCAGTCATTTACCAAATTTAACTTTTGCTCGTTTTGGAACTGGTGACCCTTTTAATTCTGCGAATTTAAATTCATCCGAACAACTTTGCTACACAAAACTACAGTGAAACTTTAACTTATTGTAAGATGGCAAGAACTATGCCCCTTACATGAAGTCATTAAAGATCACCTAACTCACGTTGAGCGAACAGTAGGGCTGAACAAAAATAACTGACAAGGGACAATGCATCTTGTAGAGGGTATAGTATGGACGTATTGGAATAATTAGTATCGGGTGATGGTTTTAAAGTAATTCACATGACATGAAAACTTTGTGGAAACGCGTCGATTTACTGGAGGCTAGTTTACCCCAGGGAAGCATTCGAGTTGACCACCGTGGCCGGCGGGGGAGCGGCAAAGGGAAGCGACAATAGGCAGCTTAGGGCGGCTCAAGCTCTTGAGAAAGCGGTAACGGTGCGTGGCCTCCAGCCGCCTTAAGATGAGTGACAGTGAGGGGGTGGTTGACCCCAACTTCATGCTGTTGCACCGGGAAACAGACGGAGAACTTGTATGCCTGTTGATAAATGTCTGTCATCCTGTTTCCTGTGAAACATGCGAGAAAGCCGCGCAAAGCTATGGTGGAGTGGTCAACAGAGGTCAAAATATGCGTGTTCGTGACTATAGCAACTTCATGCTGAGTTCACAGTCCACAGAGTCTGAAGTAAATCAGGTGAAGAGCGACAGAATGAAATACGCTGGACTCTGATGGGAACGTAGGACCAAGGAATTTGAAGTACTCTCCTAGGAGTCAGAATTCCGGAAAACTTGGTGTTTGTGCAGATGCTAACCTTGATGGGTGGCCTGGGGGGAGCTAAATAGAAGAAGTTGAGAGGAAGGGAAATTTTGTGGGAATTTGTTCACTTCCCAGAGCAGGCATTGGTCGGCCCTGGGAAGCGACGCATAATTAACGTGACTGGCGCTGCAATTGGCGTAAGTGTTTTTGCTGGAGGGGAAACCGAGGCGAAGAGTGGACTGGGAGAAGTCTCGATAGAGGTCTTCCGTTCCCAGCTTGCCTGGAGTGCGGACGTAGTGTTCTTTACTCAGCTTGCCTGAGAATGAGTGAGCATCTCTGCAGTTTAGGACTTAGCAAATGGGACGATTGAGCTTGGAGATAGAAAGTTTTGGTTCAGCTATGTACTGAGCAAGATAGCTAGGAGTGAATAGACGAGCGCAGCCTTGCAGCACCACGAGGTCGGCCGACGTCCACACAACGACGCCGCTCCGCCACGCTGTATTCGGTGATATTGCGCCCTCTCCGGCCACTGAGTAATTTGTTGGATCACGTCGGCATAGTTTCCACGAGGGTTTCATGGGCCATGTACTGTAGAATTCTTCTTGCACTTCGCATTACGCCTGGGTCAGTCGATAGGAATTACTTTTGAGTTATCTAGCTTTACTCCACGCTAACGCAATTTATTACCACTGGCTGGTAGGAGAGTCATGTAATGTGATGATTGAAGGTCGTGAGTTAAAACAAATTTGTGATAATCGACTGCATCTGTTTTCGATCAAGTAGTTGAAATCCCAAGTCACTTTCTTAATTAATTTTATGTTCAACATTTGCATCTGGTGTTCAATAGCTGCATATAACATCAATGTGCACCCCTTTTTTAATTAAAAGTGATCAATTCTGAATCAATTAATATCAACACTGCCGCCGCAGTTCAATCAGAAGTCACAGGGGCTTATTACTTTCTTTGCGTTATCCGACATTGCGGCAGTTTTGCACTCTCTGTTGATCTGTTGGTCAATTGCCTGGGGTGAACACACGCCAAAACCAGATAAGTGACGGGTGGGGTGTTACATTATTTTATTTTATTTTATTTTATTTTATTTTTTATTTTTTTTTTTCGGTCGTTGATGTGCGCAGCACACACTAGTGCTGTAGCGATCAGGATGTAACTCTCTATGTTCTATCGTTATGCACTGATCTTCGGGTTCGTTACTTTGTTTCCATTAATTACGGAACATTAGGTACAAGTGTCATATAAATCTTTTTATACACCGCGGATTAGAGGTGCGTTGCAATCTCATTTGCCGGCGAACTACATAGATCTTCCAATGAATTTGTGTGGCACCTGCTTTTGCCGGGATTACTTTCACGTCAGTGTTCCACTTTAAACCGTCACATGCGCGTACTTTGTTCGAAGTGACTGCTTGATGTGACTGCTCGCCGATCCTGTTATCGTACAACGACGGGGCTTTCCTTGTATTTGCGTGAGTGCGTCACACACGTTTATCTTGCACTATCCGGTCGAAAAACACTAGGCTGGATTTCACGCCCAATGCTGAGGAGCTGACAATGTCGTCATGAAGCCTCGGTCTTGTCTCTGTAGTTTTTCTTGTATTCTGCTACAACTGTCTGCCGTTACGACTCTGAATACGACAGCATCACTCACGAACAACCTCAAGGATCTTCCGATTTTATCCCTGCGCTGGTTAGAAATAATTTTCACCTATACTGTTACCGCTTGGAAATTTCCGATGCGACCACTTCACGAAGTCTTTGGCTCGTATGCGTCATAGCGATCGTCTTCCCAACGGTAGATGTCTCTCCCGCTCAATAAAAAATTAAATTGACTGTCACTTGTATAAAAAATCAGAAAAATGAGTTTGTTAGTTTGGGTACAAAACTCATATATAGTACCATCCGAGAAAGTGATCAGAAATTAAAAGTTCCCAAGAGTGGACTGGCGAAGGCTGATCTAACTGCTGTAATTCTGGCCTGAATGCGACTCGAGCCCCTATCACTATAAATTTAAACAAAAACTGTTTGTATCAGATTCACAGTTCAAAGTTCCGCTAACCGACACTTAAGTTCACAGAACTAACAGCTTGAAAAATATAGGTCTGACTGTCAGATTTACGACGTGTGATCCGAAGTCCTTCCTACGTGAGGCGGAGTCCAATGCATGATCTGGGGAATAATTCAAGGTGCAGGTCGGCTCTACACGAGGAAAACGCGAACTGTAATGGCACGGTTAACTCAAGACACTGCCATGCATTTAAGACACACATATTCCGAAGAAAAAGACACACATGATATTCATTCGTTTATTCCTCATTTATATTTCTTATTCAAGAGAAGTATTTTGAAGTATACCCCAGTGGTCTGTAAATGTAACAAATAAGGGGATATGTTAGTCGCGTAGAGAAAACTTTTCATTATCATTTTGAGCAAAGTTTTAAGTGGAGATATTACATTTAAGAGCCAAAGAAACTGGTATAGGCATGCGTCTTCAAATACAGAGATATGTAAACAGGCAGACTACTGCGCTGCGGTCGGCAACACCTATGTAAGACAAGTGTCAGGCGCCGTTGTTAGATCGGTTGCAGCTGATACAAAGACAGGTTATCAAGATTAAAGTGAGTTTAAAGTGGTGTTATAGTCGGTGCGTGAGCGATGGGGCTAGCATCTCCGATGCAGCAATGAAGTGGGGATTTTCCCGTACGATCATTTCACGGGTGTTCCATGAATATCAGGTATCCCGTAAAACATCAAATCTCCGACATCGCTGCGGCCGAAAAAAGATACTGCAAGAACGGGACCGACGACGACTGATGAGAATCGTTCAACGTGACAGAAGTGCAACCCTTCCGCAAACTGCTGCAGATTTCAATGCTGGGCCATCAACAAGTGTCGGCGTGAGAACCATTCAACGAGAAATCATCGACATGAGCTTTCGGAGACGAAGGCCCACTCGTGTACCCTTGATGACTGCACACACAAAGCTTTACGCCTCGTCTGGGCCCCTCAATGCCGACATTGGACTGTTGGTGACTGGAAATACACTCCTGGAAATTGAAATAAGAACACCGTGAATTCATTGTCCCAGGAAGGGGAAACTTTATTGACACATTCCTGGGGTCAGATACATCACATGATCACACTGACAGAACCACAGGCACATAGACACAGGCAACAGAGCATGCACAATGTCGGCACTAGTACAGTGTATATCCACCTTTCGCAGCAATGCAGGCTGCTATTCTCCCATGGAGACGATCGTAGAGATGCTGGATGTAGTCCTGTGGAACGGCTTGCCATGCCATTTCCACCTGGCGCCTCAGTTGGACCAGCGTTCGTGCTGGACGTGCAGACCGCGTGAGACGACGCTTCATCCAGTCCCAAACATGCTCAATGGGGGACAGATCCGGAGATCTTGCTGGCCAGGGTAGTTGACTTACACCTTCTAGAGCACGTTGGGTGGCACGGGATACATGCGGACGTGCATTGTCCTGTTGGAACAGCAAGTTCCCTTGCCGGTCTAGGAATGGTAGAACGATGGGTTCGATGACGGTTTGGATGTACCGTGCACTATTCAGTGTCCCCTCGACGATCACCAGTGGTGTACGGCCAGTGTAGGAGATCGCTCCCCACACCATGATGCCGGGTGTTGGCCCTGTGTGCCTCGGTCGTATGCAGTCCTGATTGTGGCGCTCACCTGCACGGCGCCAAACACGCATACGACCATCATTGGCACCAAGGCAGAAGCGACTCTCATCGCTGAAGACGACACGTCTCCATTCGTCCCTCCATTCACGCCTGTCGCGACACCACTGGAGGCGGGCTGCACGATGTTGGGGCGTGAGCGGAAGACGGCCTAACGGTGTGCGGGACCGTAGCCCAGCTTCATGGAGACGGTTGCGAATGGTCCTCGCCGATACCCCAGGAGCAACAGTGTCCCTAATTTGCTGGGAAGTGGCGGTGCGGTCCCCTACGGCACTGCGTAGGATCCTACGGTCTTGGCGTGCATCCGTGCGTCGCTGCGGTCCGGTCCCAGGTCGACGGGCACGTGCACCTTCCGCCGACCAGTGGCAACAACATCGATGTACTGTGGAGACCTCACGCCCCACGTGTTGAGCAATTCGGCGGTACGTCCACCCGGCCTCCCGCATGCCCACTATACGCCCTCGCTCAAAGTCCGTCAACTGCACATACGGTTCACGTCCACGCTGTCGCGGCATGCTACCAGTGTTAAAGACTGCGATGGAGCTCCGTATGCCACGGCAAACTGGCTGACACTGACGGCGGCGGCGCACAAATGCTGCGCAGCTAGCGCCATTCGACGGCCAACACCGCGGTTCCTGGTGTGTCCGCTGTGCCGTGCGTGTGATCATTGCTTGTACAGCCCTCTCGCAGTGTCCGGAGCAAGTATGGTGGGTCTGACACACCGGTGTCAATGTGTTCTTTTTCCCATTTCCAGGAGTGTATGTTGTGATTCTTGAGTTTCTCCCGGCGTATTTGATAATCAAGAGTAAATCGAGCAAACGTATAGTATGGCGACCACGGCGGACAGAGCCATCACACCGACGTCATCTCAGACGCCGTCGCAATCTGTTCCACCGCGCGACCGTGGAGCGGACAGCGGAGGGAGCGCGCCGCGGGCGGAGGGTATTTAAATCAGCCGCCGCCGCGATCGAACCCAGTTCCCCCTGAGCAGACATAGCGTACGGATCTCCGTGCCGGCACGTTCACAGGAGCTCAGTCCGTCAGTTCACCTGATGATGGCGACATGTATGATCGCCGAAATATTGTGCCCGTTGGACACTGTAGACCGGCAGTACATCCGTGGATATTTTGATTGGAAATATGTTGCCTGATCGGACAAGTCTCGTTTCAAATTGTATCGAGCAGATGGAGGTGTACGGGTATGCAGACAACTTCATGAATCCATGGAGCGTGCATGTCAGCAGGGGACTGTTCAAGCTGGTGGAGGCTCTGTAATGGTGTAGGGCGTGTGCAGTTCGAGGGATGTGGGACCTCTGATACGTCTAGATACGACGCTGACAGGTAACACGTACTTAAGCATCCTGTCTGATCACCTGCATCCATTCATGTCCATTGTGCATGGCGACGGACTTGGACAATTCTAGCAGGACAATGCGACAAACCACACGTCGAGAATTGCTACAGAGTGGCTCCAGGAACACTCTGCTGGGTTTAAACACTTCCGCTGGCCACCAAACTCACCAGATATGAACATTATTGAGCATATCTCGAATGCCTTGCAACGTGCTGTTCAGAAGGGATCTCCACCTCCACGTACTCCTTCGGATTTATGGACAGCCCTGCCGGATTCATGGCGTCAGTTCCCTCCAGCACTACTTCAGACAATAGTCAAAATTAAGCAACACAGGAACAGTAAAATGTGTAGGGAGAAAAGGAAAAGTACAGAAGCATTTTTATTAAGTCTATAACAGAACTGCAGTGGTAGGAAAACACTTAATTTATTGTAACAGCATCGGGTGTAGTGTGTCTATGGCCGTTTGGGAACATGACAATGTGTATGCCTGGAATTCAGTGACATGCAAACATGGTACCTGGAAGAAAAGAATGGCTTTTCATAATTGCAGTGGCCATATATTAAGGAGCAAAGACGAAATTTATTCTACTGTACGCGTACAGGGAGTGGACAAAAATATGGAAACATCACACACAGAAAACATTACCATGCCCAGTACGGTGTAGGAAAACCGTTGGCATTCAAAACGGCTTCCAGTCGCCTCGAATGAATAAATACACGTTCGTTATGGTTTTCAAGGGCGTCTTATACTATTTTCCTGCAAAATAGTGGCAAGTTCAGCTAACAACGATTAAGGTGGGTAGCGATCACGCGCCTTTCTCTCCAGAGTAGACCACAATGGCTCAGTGATATTGTGATCTTGTGATTGATTGCCAGGGGAGACGCGATAATTCATTCTCGTGCTCAAAAAAATCAGTCGTGGACGATGCCAGCTGTCTGAACAGGGGTTCTGTAATCCTGGAACAAAGCATCACCATTGGGAAGAAAACACTGTACCATGGCCAAAATAATCACGTAATGAGACGTTTCAGAGTAACCAAGGGGCCCATTGAACACCACGATATGGTTGCGCGAATCATCACCGAACACCCATCGTGTTTCACTCTTGTGACGTAAACTCGGCCACAAGTTGGAAACAGTGCGAAAGAAGACCAAATGGCTTTTCTCCATCGCTTTACGGTCCAGGTTTTACGGCTACACCATCACTTTTTCCCGTTACAGGTATATGTATCAGTGATGAACTCCGTTCGTGTTCTTTCGGTGCTGACCGGGTTCGTGAGCGACATTCTGCTGTCGTCCACTGATGTTTCGTCGTCACCCTCTTCAGTGGCCGTCCGTCACGACTGCTCAACACGCACTTTCGTCCGTGGAATGACTTAGAGGACAGTGTTTTCCCGCTTTCCGTGTATGCGGTGTAAGTCTTCGATACGGTGTCTCTTAAAACACAAACATTTCGGCTACCGTCGATACGGAAGCACCCACCATAGGAGTACCAATAATTTGCCCGCGTTCGAATTCACTCAGCTCCGACGTGTTGCACTTAACAGCTACACACAACACTCTTCCGACCACGACTGACACTTGCAACGTGTTGACGACAAAACTGCGCTGGTGACGTTCGTGATCGAAGCAGCAGGCTTGGCTAGCGTCTCCATTAATGTTCAGGCATGCATTTCTCGCGGGGTTTGCGAACTTTTGTCCAACGCCTACATGACGAGATGAGCCGCAGGAATGCCTCTAATGTACACGACGTCCACGGCCACAATGCAAGAGACCAGCCAAGTTGAAATGTGTACTGCGTAGTGCTGCTTCTCAATGACCGGATGCCGTGTCATTCTCAGCCGACAGGCGTCACTAGATTCGCATATGGAGGGCCACGTGGTGAGCCCATCTGTTCCGGCCTTTGTCAGTTTTTGTGACCGGTGCCGCTACTTGTCAGTCACGTGGCTCCTCAATTGGCCTCACAAGGGCTGAGTGCACCCCCCGCTTGCCAACAGCGCTCGGCAGAGCTGAACGGTGACCCATCCGAGTGCTAGCCAAACCCGCCGGCGCTTAACTTCGGTAACCTGACGGGAACTGGCGTTACCACTGTGCCTAGGCCGTTGGCAAATTATGGACAAAAGGTAATCAAAATCTAATACATTAAGCAAACATGGCAATTAAACACTAAAAAATTCCAAAGTAAATGTTGTTCACTATGTGCACATATATTTTTCCAACACACGGTGCAGTGCTGTTTGTGTATCTGTATTGCGTGATCAGTGATGCCAAATTAAATTAACTTTTTACACACTTCTCAGTGACTAAGTGTGAAAATACACGTGGCTTAATTAGTGCAGCCGGCCTGTGTGGCCGAGCGGTTCTAGGCGCTTCAGTCTGGAAACGCGCGACCGCTACGGTCGCAGGTTCGAATCCCGCCTCGGGCATGGATGTGTGTGATGTCCTTAGGTTAGTTAGGTTTAAGTAGTTCTAAGTTCTAGGGGACTAATGACCTCAGATGTTGGGTCCCATAGTGCTCAGAGCAATTTGAATTTAATTAGTGCAACTTATAGTTACTGCAAGAAGCCGATACAGATCCCTTTTCCACTCATTAACCAGTTACATACTTCTCTTCCACAGTCAGTCCATACGCCAAAAAAATCGACTCGTTGCGTTCTTTAATCTGGCGTGTCGTGCTTTGCTGCGCGTTTTGTGGCTTACAATACGAGAGTTACCCAGAAAGTAATGCACCACATTTTCTTTTCTCAACTGAAAACAGTGGTACGAATGCGAAACGTTACTCAAGTATTATTTGAAGTTTCCTGAGTGAGCGCGCCAAGTTTCCGTCACTTCCGACAGATAGAGCAGCTGCAGGATAGTTTCAAAATGGCGTCTGCAGGTGGTGTACATTACAAGCAACGTGCCGTCATTGAGTGTCTCACTGCAGAGAAAGAAACTGTGGGGAATATTCACAAACGCTTGTGCAAAGTCTATGGAGCGTCTGCTGTCGACAGAAGTACAGTTAGTCGCTGGGAACGGAGGCTGAAGTGACCAGTAGGCGGTTCGCCGGAGTTCCACTATTTGCAGCCGTCGGGGAGACCACCCACGGCTGTCACACCTGACATGTTGCAGCGAGCTGATGTTGTCATTCGCGAGGACAGTCGCATTACGACTCGGCAATTGGGGCTGCGTCTGTCCATCAGCAAAGGAAGTGTGGATGCAACTGTCCGCACTCTTGGATATCCATAAGTGTCTGCAAGATGGGTCCCGCCTTGTCCAACGATGGATCACAAATCGCACAGAAAAAGCATATGTCTTGATTTGTTGCAACGTTTTGAAGCTGACGAGGAGGCCTTCTTGTCCCGGATTGTGACAGTTGATGAAACCTGGATTCACCATTTTGAGTCCGAAACAAAACGAGAGTCGATGGAATGGCACCATTCCCACTCCCCACAGAAGAAAAAATTCAAAGCAACTGCTTCCGCCGGTAAGGTCATGATAACCGTCTTCTGGGACTTTGAAGGTGTGATTCTCATTGATGTGAACCCAAGAGGCGGCACCATTGATTCAAAAGCATATGTCAAAACATTAACAAAACTCAAGACATGCTTCCTTCGGCGCCACAGCAACACAAGAGATACTTTGTTGCAACACCAAACGCTCGGCCCCACACAAGTCTGAAGGCTGCTGCACACACCGTAAAACAGGGTTGCACAGTGTTATCCCATCCACACTACAGCTCTGACCTAGTCCCCTCGGACTTCCCTGTCTGGGCCATTAAAGTGTTTGTAACAACAACAACTGTACATATAATAATTTTTTCTTCTGATTTTCGATAAATTAATGTAAGCAATGTTTTGATTTCATTTCTTTTTCTTTTCGTGTCATTATGTTAAAGAAACTGTAAGCAACTTTCGAGGTGAATATTAATATTTATGTCAAAACTCAAGCAATGCTGTAACCGAATTGAAGTGTAACCCATGTTGAATCTATTGTAATATGTTTAAAATTGTAATTGTGCGCCTGGTCCATACGTAGGCAATGTATTAGGATATGTGGAATGCAAAACCTTTGGTGAATACCCTGTCTGTAGGGGAGCGGTAAAAGGTGGATGGCAGGCGAGCGCGGGAAAATGCACACGGGCGCGGTACGGCATAACGGGCTCAGCAATATAGTCGGAGTTGGGCATCGGTCTGAGAAACACGTTCTGGATCGAGGAGGCTCTCCTGGAAAACGTGATTTCATTGAGCCTCGGATGTGCCGTTTCTGACGACTATACAGCATGGCTATATTCTATAGGCACTAAATTGAAAAGTATTGCGACGCTAAGAAGAAGCAAAGTGCCGATACACCAAGAGCCATAGCTGTGATTGTATGTGTGCTGTGCGCCTCGCCGTCTCGCCGCCCGCCAACCGCCGCATCGACATGAACAGGTTGAATCTTTAGAATTGTATTCGTGTGGACCAGTGTTAATTTTGTTCCTGACTGTTCAATAACAACTTAACTTTTACCAGAATTGTCCTATCAATTAATTATCCTCATCACTAACCTAGACAGGGTCCTTTCCACATGTTGTGCAATCCGAGTGTCCCGAAATGAAGATTTAAAATTTATGTTTATAAGAATTACCTGCAGACCTATCTGTGCTAGAAAGATGTTTAAGGAGTTTTATTGTTAATGAAAATATAAGCAAAGAACAAAGGTCTGACAAAATTGGAAGATAATTTTGGAACTGGTTTAGTAATGAAGTTTAATTAATTCGAGACAAAAATAATGGTAGTTAAATGAGGAAGTAATAAGACAAAAAGAGTAGTAACTCATATATTGTAAATCTTGAGTGCTTAATGCTTCCAATAGTTAATAGTTTCGACACAGTGATCATAACAGTTTCAGGGTCCCCCCTACACTCTTTTCTTTTCTATTCATTTAAATTCTGCAGTGTACTGAACTGATTTGACCAGCAAAGTTAAAGTCAATATAAAACCTAAATTTATCAGTGTTTTACCTTTATTAAAATTGACATTGTATGTGTGTTTCAAAAGTGCTATTTCTAGAGTAACCTATGCCCGATTTCAGTCGGATCAATAGACAAAACGCAGTTTGTAGTAATCATTATAGTGTCATGTTATGTATTTATAGCTTGTCCAAATTAGTACAGAAAGAAAAAATATTAGTTCAGTAGATTTTTCTGGTTCAAAAATTTTCCATATAATGCAGTATTACTACGTGTTGTTATGCTTGTACGTACACCCACTTTTACAAGGAAAAAACTCACTTAATGCCTAATTAGGCTGGCGACCGTATTATTGACAATCGGTAGCATCTGCTGTGTATGTTTCTTGCCCGTCCTAACCTGTAGTTGCACTTTAAACTTGCTTGACGTATCATTGTTGTTACTGAGTGGGTGAAAGTCTGATTTTGCCTCCATTAAGGTACACGCGGCCAACATATTTACAAAAATCCTTTCTTATAAGGTGAAGCCCGTCAACTTACCATAGTACAGGCTTTAAAGAGTTAACGTACGCCCGAGCGTGGACGTTACATGTTGAGTGGTACTTAAGATAGGTAAATAAATTAGTGAAATCAATGAGAAGTGAAGTAGAAATTAGAAAATAAATGAAAAACTTAGTTTAGTTTAGAAGAGTTACACACTGGCAAACAGCGGGCAGAGCAGCAGTGGCAACGGCCGGCGCTTGCAAGTCAGAACGTTCAGGAGAAGGCATCGCCCTCCCCACGTAAGTGGAAGCTGTCGATTCAGCCCGATCGGCTCACGTGTTTTTCAATTGTCACATGTGATCAAAGGCCCTTGCCTACATTCCAAGAGCCAATGACCGACGTTAAGAAGATTCTTCGAGAAGCTTTTCAACGTGACAGAAGAGGCAATGACCGTGAAGTCGTTCACCTCCACTGAACTGAAGTGAATAAATACGCGAGACGCAGTGGGCCCGACAGTAGTTTTAAGTTCAGTTTCGGTTCGAGTTCAGTTCCAGTAGAGTTCAGTCGTTGCTGAAGACCATCATGCAGGAAGAGACTACATCGTACACAGCAGCACCAAGTCCGCCGCTGTAATGGAGTAGCAAGCAGGAGCCTCACGGCCAGAAGACACAGTTAGAAGATATTTGAAGACTGATTTTTACGTACCTGGGTGACTCGTGAGGGCGGGAAGAAGACGGCCTCACATCAGCAGTCACCTGTGAGCTGGTGATGAAGATCTGACAGCCGAAGACTGGCAAGCTGGAGTCCGTTGTTCGAGTCCGGGACACTGGCCTTCCCCCGCCGCGCCGCTCCGCTGGCCGACGCTGACACACGCGGCCGCATAGAGAAGAGAAACACTGGGAAGCCACATCCAAGGCTAATGGCTCTGAGCACTATGGGACTCAACTGCTGTGGTTATCAGTCCCCTAGAACTTAGAACTACTTAAACCTAACTAACCTAAGGACATCACACACATCCATGCCCTTGGCAGGATTCGAACCTGCGACCGTAGCAGTCGCACGGTTCCGGACTGCGCGCCTAGAACCGCGAGACCACCGCGGCGGGCCACATCCAAGGTATCACTTTCCTATTCGCGACTTCGTTCTCAATAATTAAACGGGCCACCTCACGGTGCGCGTGTCCAGTCTACTGGGCGAAACAGCGACACGAGACACACACCGCCAGGCGTAATCAGACGCCGTCGCTCACGCAGCAGAAGGCTTCGCAAACGACTCAGCTGCCGCTCTCCCAGCCAGAACAATCCAGTAAGGAAACCATTGTACAAATCTTTCAATAAAAGTTATCTTATGTAAAAATGCTGTTTCATTCTACCTCATACCCGAGCCAAGGAAGAACCCACCCTGCCCACATGTTGTTAGAGAGAAAAGTAATTTATTTAGTGTTTTTCACCCTGACATATTGCTTTAGAATCAAATGCCCTTTGCAGTAATTCTCATCCTGACAATTGACTAGCATCAAAAGAGGTTACCCAGTTACAAAAGGACGCTAATCGTGAAAGACATTTTGAGGACGATGAGGAGGTGATTCAAACAGTTGAAACGTCCCCTTTGAACAATTTATACTCGACTGTGCTTAAACTGACACACAGTATTTTTAGCGCAACGCAATCTGACTTTCAAAATTCCCTACAAAAGAATGGCCCTGACTAACATTAAACTATACCTTTCACAAATCACTTACCTCACAAAAATCTTCGCTGCTCAAGCTACTGCAATACAGCGAGCGCCACTACTGCCAGCTAAATAAAAGATTCAAACTACGGAATGCACTAACTACTGATAGGGATAGTTAGCAAATGAAAGATATTAATAGAGAACAAACAATGTATTTACCTTGATATCATCATATATAAAGCAGTTCGTGACAAATTTCAAAACTCCGCCATCTCTCTCCCCACATCCACCACTGCTGGCGGCTCACCTCCAACTGCGCAACGCTACGCGCTGTTCACAGCCAGCTGCCTAACACTACAATGGCGAGTATTACAACAATGCAAAGCAGCCACAGACTGCACACAGCACAGCCAGTGATTTTCATACAGAGGTGGCGTTACTAATAAAAAAACCTAAACAGCCTACTTACATAGCCCCCATGCTCCCCACAAAAAATTTTACAAATTTTGTTGGGCACTGGCCAATACATATTTGTTAAAAATTTTTTTCACAATTACAATAGCAAAGAAATCAAATGCACACACTTATTGATACAATGTTGGTCAAAAGCTAAAATTTTCTCACAGTCCATAAAGACAGTCCTGATCGTTGATCACACTAAAATTGCCGTGTTTTTCTCAAAGTCTGAGCAGTAAAAGACAATGCACACAGACGTAGTGGATTTCCATGCAGTCTTGAAGAAGTAGTGTTGTCCTTCCAGCGGAAAGACAGTGCTGACTCGACATGCAGACAGGTAATGGGCCACAACAGAGCAAACCCACAGCAGAGTCAGTCGAAGTTTTGAAGAATATTGGTAGGTAGGTCATCACAGAGCAGACCCACAGTAGTGCTGGTAGAGATTATGGTATTGGTGGGCCACCAGAGGCGCAGACCCACTGCAGTCCTTGCAGAAATAATGGTCCTGGTGAGTTAGCAAAGACGCAGACCCACTGTAGTCCTTGTAGAGATAAAGGTACTGGTGGGTCATCAAAGATGCAGACCCACTGTAGTCCTTGTAGAGATGGCCAGCAGCCATCTGCTGCGACTGTGCAGGTGCACAATCACCATCGAAGAGTCTTGCGGATAATGTAGCAAGTCCATAACCACCACTTGTGCACTCACAAAGTTTTTGAATTGTCCTGAGAACCAGCAATGCTGTTAACCAGTCCCTTGCTGAATTATTAACACACGTGCAAACACTAACAGTCCCTACTTTTCACATATTGTCCATATACTATGACCAATAGAAACGTGTGCAGTGAAATGTAACTTACAAGTTACCCAATTTGACGAACCGGTGTCAATTACAATTTTATAGCATAAGAATACAATTACAAAGATACAAAATACATCATTAAGGAACATAACAATACAGATAACACTTGCAGTAATACAGGCTTTATAAAAGAATAAAAATGTATACATCAGTGTTACATAAATAATGACATAAGCACATACATAAAAGATCAGAATAACCCTCGAAACATCAACTTCACACATGAGCAACAAAACAGAACAGATAAATAATGTCTAACATCTCTACAAAGAAAATAACATATTATTAATGCCAATTATATTTGAGGATAACAGCATTCCTCATCATAGTGAATGTAGCTTAGTATTAGAAGAAGAAAAAAATTCTATGAAACTACACAGAGACAGGAAGAAAACAAATACACAAGGGTACACAAACACATAGTGGGATAACACAAAAGGAAAGGACAGGGTTTGTTTTCAGTGTATCATTTGGTACTGCAGTCCAACGCAAAACTTCATTCTGTAGACCTTTCGTCTTATTTCAACCTTTGCTTCCACCAAAAAAAATCCTATTCAAGCATGCTTTCTGTATATATATGTTCACATATTTCTTACCTCATTATTTATTTTCCATTATCTTACTTCATCATTTATTTCCAAGAAAATCCTACCTAAACCTGTTGTCCCTAAAACCTACTTTTTTGTTCATATCCTCTTTCAAAATACTGTTTTGGCCAAACCATTTTCTTATAGATTTTCAATGTATTTCTTCCAATTCATCACAACTTGTTCTCTTATATAGTCTACCCCCTATTAAGCTAATTTAAATCTACTGAGCTCAGATATATATACCAAGGGACGAGGCAATGCAGCAGCACATAAAACAATTAACGCAAACAGCAATGACAAAAAAGTGCAGATTTGCAAAGGAAGCAGCATTTTAGAAATTAGCGAAGCAATTGCAATATTACGACTAATATAAGGCAATGAGCAGCAAACAAGAAAATAAAATCAGTAGTAAAACTGGCTTAAAAGAATAATACAAAGTGAAATTTAGTAGCACTATGCATGGCAAACAGCAGCAGAAAATGAAATATCTAAACATGACATAGCTCAAGAAGAAAAAATATTACACTAAAATGGCCATGTCTAATACCTATGTCACATCTTAACACTAGGGTGATGCATCACCTTAAATTACACTACTAAATAAGTTACCCAGTCATTGACAAAAATTATGTATGCAATTCCTGTGAAGGGAAATGTCTTTTTGTGCTCCCTCTTTTTTTTTTTAAATATATCACAAAATTATTTACTGGATCTGGAGACAGAAAATATTTATATTAGTACATCTATAAAATTTTATTTTAACCAGTGCTGCAGTGCAGCTAGAAACTAGATATTAAACAAAATGAGTAAATAAATACATAAAGCAAGCCATATGGCATTTCTCTCAATTCTCGTAGATAGACACTTGTCCTAATCAGGTGTGCAGATGTAAGAATGTTTCCAAGTTATTATTAGCGTCTCGTATTTACGATGCTTTCTACAAAGGAACGTCAATAGCGAGGATAATGGCCTCCCCTTTTTTTTTCTACCCACTGGAAGGCTAATGGCTTTTTTTTTTTTTTTCGGGCCGCTGTCACCCAGGTGGGTGCCCGCGACGCATTACGTGCAGGTGGTCACTTAACTTTCGTACGGAAATATTTACGACAGCAGTTTCCGGAAATATTTACGACAGCAGTTTCCGCTACAGTGGCAGTCTTATATAAAAAAAATTCACAGGTAGAGAATTTGCGTTACCAATCTGTAGAAACAAAATCCTATAAATATAAGTGTCCAAAAAAAATATTCGTCAGCATTGTGATACATTCACGCATTTACACACATTTCATAACTCTTAAAATACAATTCTTGGTTTCCAACATCCTTTTTCCCTAACCACTACTCATTATTCCTTACTTTATTACACATATACATATTCGTCGACACGTCTTCAATATTTCATCTTAGAAATCTGTAGCATAATCAAATTCCTCATATACGGTAGCATCATCTTATTGATCATAAACATATCTCAACAGCATAATACACATCGTCGTCGTAAAAATAACATCATAACACCTCAGTCAAATCTCTCAATCGTCGTAGCTTTCTGCAATAATATCAAAACCTAAAAAAAATTCTCTGCTCATTTCAATGGTGTCATCGACCTCAAACGTACTTTAAAAATCATGATCCCATACCAAATACATCATTCAAAGCTCACGTAGTATCACAATGGTTCTGAAAAAATATGAACAGTTTACATAGTACATACAAAATACAGTTTCATAAGTGTGATGTTATCCAACTGTGTAATTGCGTAAACATCTGTCACTGACGTAGTAAAAAGAATGTTTGTTTCTCTGTCAAATAATCAGATAGCTGTGTAATTCTGTGTTAGAGAAATATGGTACCGATGTGTAAAGTTGTATAAGCAAATACCATATTAGCTAGGGCTCCTTGTGCGTGCCAAACACATGGTACACAAAGTAGGCGTGTACCCCCCTGAGGATTAATGTAATTATACCCTCAGGTGTTACAGATTATTGCAATGGAATGAAATGTATCACGGAATACCTTTGTATCATTGTACTTCAAATATCAAAAAAAAAAAATAAGTACAAAATTAATCACTCAAATGCGTATCCTGTAGCGCTAAATGCGCGTCTTGCTGTAAGATAATTCTGTGGAACTATCGTAGTTATCGTCCTCTGTAAGCAAAGTTCTGCTAAAGTCAATGTACTTACCTCATGATACACAAAAGTGAAATGCTTTGCGTATAGATATCTTAGTTATTACGCTTATTGCCGTGATGAGGAAAGTACTGTACTGTAACGTATTGTTGTGCTACGAAAAAGGCTGTCTCATTGTTGCTATACCACAAAAGTTACTACTAAAACATGTTTTAATTTCTTGAATAATGCAGAAAAACTGTGCAGAAATAAAACAGAAACACTCCAAAAGCAACATTGTAAATTGTCACTCATTAGTAGCGTCGTGATAAAATCGTGTAGCTGTCACATAAACTAACCTCTGTGTCATCTGGTATCTCTCAGAAAGCACTTTAATTTCAGAATGTATTTTCAAATAAACCAAAATGTTGCATTAAAATCTCATTAGCGTTGCCGGTATATGTTCTAAGTATGTGATCCTTATAGTCGTTACGTGATAGTGGAACTAACAAGCAAGAATGTACACACACAATAACACTGTGACGTCTGTTCACTATAACAATGCATTCATAATTTCTGTTTCAATAAGTTCTCTTGGTTCTTGACTGGATATTTAACTTCAAACATTGTTGCATGTTAACAGATTCTAAATCTGACAAGCATACTAGTAATGTAAAGTGAAAAATTTTATGGCGAAGACTAAGTTAAAAAGCAGATTATCTTTCAATAAGCGGTTTTACATGTGAAGTGTGGTGCAATCCTTTACTCTTCATAGTACGCAGACTTTCAACTGAAAAGCAATTGTCATGTTTTATACGTCGGTAAGGAATGCTAAATCTTTTCTCAAGGTTAGCGTCTGTGTTATTTTTCTCTGAGCCAGCCGGCGCACGTGGCAGCCTGCGGTGCGAGTCATTGTCTGTCTCTTTGTTGGCGCGCGCCGTTATTGGGATTAGGAGACCGAACTTCTACAAATTCACCTTGACGAGAAGGCCCTGCCCTGTTTAAATCCCGCCGGTTCTGATGCAATTCAGGTCTGTCGTTACGAATATATCGTCTGTCGTCATGTCGATAGGTTCCCGTAGTTTCTTCCTTGTCCGTCACGTGGTGGAGAATTTCTCCCTGAATCGTAACTGTGCGCCGAACTGTTGCGTCTGAAGTTATTCTGTCTCCCTTGATAATAATTGTTTTGGTTCCCATATTGTCTGTTTCTATGGTAATCTCTATCATATTCATTACTATGGAAGTGCGATCTTTCTCTGTACCTATTATTCTGCCAACGGTTGTCATATGGGTGGTGTCTTTTTTGGTCACGATTTGTGTTGTGAGAATAGCCTTGTCGCGTCCAGTTATTATTTCTTTCATCGCGGAATTGCGACGGATGTGATCTGTAATTGTTGTGCTCCTGCGTTCCGCGATTGTCAGTGTCAATTTCCAGTTCTTGTAACAGTCCCTGAAAAGCTTCAATGTCGTCTTTGCAACGTCCTGCTAAAATAATATGCCGTAAATGTTCAGGTAATTTGATTAAGCAAATTCGGATGAGTTCTGAGGGGCTGTATGGGTCTGAAAGATACTGATTCTTACGCAACATGACTTCAAATTATTTCATAATACTGGAAAATTCAGATTGTTCGAAACGTTTCATCATTATGATGCTATGTTTTACTCGGTCTTGTGTGGCTTGAGACCAATATGCTGAGAGGAAGGCATGATAAAAATCTCCTTCACTGTGACAATTATGAATGACCGATCGCATTCTTACAGCTGGTTCATTCTCTAAGTAGCCACACATAAATTCTAATCTGTGCTCTAACGACAAGTTGGGAGGAAAACAATGAGAGAATTGATGGAGCCAGGCTTGTGGATGAATGTCATTGCCAGAATTCTTAAATGTTTTGAATTTACGTGTAGTAATGAACAGCTTATAGTCAAAATCATCGTGTCGGCGAGTCGCATGTCGGTCATTGTTACGTTGTTTCTGTGATTCCATCTCAAAATTCGGTGTGCCTTGCCAATTTCTTTCATAATTTCCGAAATGCGCTGTGTTATTATTTTGTGGTTGTTCCATATTTCTAAGTCCCTCTTCCCGTATTGGAGCGCGAGTGTCCTCTGAAATACGTAATTCTTGTATTACCTGTGTCAGCTGATCTTGTACTTCCCGGATTTCTACTTGGTGTTGCGTATTTATTTGATTCAGATTTTGTTTCAGTTTCCTAATTTGTTCGCTCTCTTCTGTGTCATTAAAGACTACCGGTTTTGTGTCATTCAGATTATTATTTACCTTCGTAGATAAATTATTTAGCTGATCCGAAAGTTCAACTACTTTCTCTGATAATGTACTAATTTCCTCCATGGGTCTTTCTACTGTGTCCTTTAAGTTTTCCTGGATTTTTGCAAGTTGCATAACCGAATTGGTAGATGCAACTGAGTCAATTTTTGCTTGCAAGGTCTCATGATTTTCATGAACAATAATTTGCAGTTCTTTTATGGCTGCTTCGTGATTCTGTAATGCATTTTCATGCCGCGAAAAAATAGGTTGAAAATGCTCACAAATTTGTGTTTTTACATCATTACATACTTTTTGACATTTCGATTCAATGTTATGTAACTCGGTAGTTAAATCTTCACGTGTTTGTTCAAGCTTATTTTCCACTGAGTCTAACTTTTGAAGCTTTTGTTCCATTGCGTCTAACTGTTGCTGTGTTTGTCTCTGATTTTGTTCCATTGTGTCTAATTTTTCAAGCTTTTGCTGTGTTTGTCTCTGATTTTGTTCCACTGTGTCTAACTTTCGAAGATTTTGTCCCATTGCGTCTAACTGTTGCTGTGTTTGACTCTGATTTTGTTTCATTTGCTGCATTAATTGCAATAATAATGTGTTAGTGTCTGGAATCTGTTCCTCTACACTTTTCGGCAGTGCATTTGCACCGGCAACATTCACATTTTGACAAGCAGAAAATGTGTCTTGACTCATTTGAGAAAACGGTGAGGACCCGAAACCTGAATCTACAGTATTTGCAAAATTGTGTCCTGTCATTCCCGATTCCTGAGGCGAGCTGTTGCCGACCGATCGATCGATAATGCTTCCCTCTACACTAATTGTTTCACTGTCCACGCCATTGTTTGCCGCCCGCTCCATTTCCCTATGCACAGTTACCAAATTACTACTTTGAACATCAGTTAATTCATTACTCGGTGGCGCTAACACACTGCTTTCATTTTCACTGTCATTTCTCAGTTTACTTTGGAGCCTAGTATTACGTTTTTCACACGCCATTATTGTCACAGTATTTCACGCGACAACACAGAAAAACACAATTTGAAGATCAAAAAATAAGAGAACACATTAACATAACACTGAAAATAATATCTAGTTAATTGCAGCTGCGAAATACTTGGTGCAAATCTACATGCATGCCACAACTGTTTTACTGTACAACAATGAAAAACTACAACTACAAAGGAAATTCTCTCTATAATTACGCGCTAGCAATAAACAAAAACTACACTAATTACACAAACTACAAGAAAAAATCAGAAGATTCCAGTGAGGTATCCTAGGCTAAGGGTCGACATATGAAACGTCCCCTTTCAAACAATTTTACGAGACTGTGCTTAAACTGACACACAGTATTTTTAGCGCAACGCAATCTGACTTTCAAAATTCCCTACAAAAGAATGGCCCTGACTAACATTAAACTATACCTTTCACAAATCACTAAATCACTTACCTCACAAAAATCTTCGTTACTCCCACTACTGCAATACAGCTAGCGTCACTACTGCCAGCTAAATAAAAGATTCAAACTATGGAAGGCACTAACTACTGATAGGGATAGTTAGCAAATGAAAGATATTAATAGAGAACAAACAATGTATTTACCTTGATATCATCATATATAAATGTAGCAGTTCATGACAAATTTCAAAACTCCGCCATCTCTCTCCCCACATCCACCACTGCTGGCGGCTCACCTCCAACTGCGCAACGCTACGCGCTGTTCACAGCCAGCTGCCTAACACTACAATGGCGAGTATTACAACAATGCAAAGCAGCCACAGACTGCACACAGCACAGCCAGTGATTTTCATACAGAGGTGGCGTTACCAATAAAAAAACCTAAACAGCCTACTTACACAGTGAAGCACTGGCTTCGCCACCAGGACAAGGACTGGTACCGACAGGACATACACGACCCTGTTTGGCCCTGGAGGAAGACCGTAGAACGGGATAGAGATTACGTGGAAAAATAGGGTGTGTACACAAAACGCCATTCTTTCGCCTGTGCAATTCTCATTATGTTCAATAAAGAACTGCTGAAGAAAAAAAATGCGGTGCATTTCTTTCTGGGCAACCGAGTGATTTGCTAAAGACACTCGTGTCGTGACGTCCGCACGTTGGCGGATCTGACAGAATCTCGTGGGTCCGCACAGACCAAACAAGCCGCCTCGGCTCCCCTTTACAGTCTGCAGTGTCGCGTCCGCTGGGTTATTTATATACTCTGCTAACAGCAATGCGCCCGTAACACTCCACCGGGATATACCCCGAAGGTACTTTGGCGTCGGAAGAATGCTCTTCGCTAAAGATGACACGCTGTATTCCGCTTGCTAGGAACTCGTGAGTCGAATCACAAAGCTGATCTGACATTCCGTACACTCAAATTTTCTTCATTCATCGGCAGCACGGAACTGTATCGATCGTCTTTCGGAAGTTACAGAACACGACGTAAATCTGTCCGACGTTATTTTCCGTCTTCTGGCTGTCATGGGCGAACAGAGAGATCGTTTCCAGAATGAGATTTTCAGTCTGCAGCGGAGCTTCTGTAAAGTTTGGAAGGTAGGAGACGAGGTACTGGCAGAAGTCAAGCTGTGAGAACGCGGCGTGAGTCGTGCTTGGGTAGCTCAGCTGGTAGAGCACTTGCCCGCGAAAGGCAAAGGTCCCGAGTTCGAGTCTCGGTCCGGCACACAGTTTTAATGTGCCAGTAAGTTTCAGAATGATCGTTGTTTGCGGAACCCATGTTGATCGGTACAGAGATTTTCGGCGTCAGGAAGGTTGAAATATGCGAACATGAAACGTGTTCCAAAACTGTCTTTCGTCTATATTCCCTTCTGGAAACAAGTGACGAACAGTCTTGTATGTGCTAGTTGCATCTACACATTTCGGAAACCAAATTACAAATATCTGTCGAAAGAATGGAGAAAACGCGCCTTGCAACTCTGTGGAGAGTGTATAGCCAATGTCTATCAGTGCATCCACAATTGCTTGTAATCTGTGAATATGGGCCAAACATGTAAGAATTTCCGAATAACTCGTTCTAGAACACTATAGAACTATAGCGCGCTGTAAACACCGTTGAACTCTTAATAACACAATTTAACGCCGATAAATTCAGAGATTTTTGAATTGTTGAAACTGGTAGCAGCCCATAGCGGAAAGGAAGCTATAACGAAGAAAGGGAGGAAATAAAATGCGGGTTTGGTGCCCCGCCTACAACGAGGTCATGAACCCTTTCAGTACAGGCGGTTTCTGCCTGAGACATCTAGTGATACAGTGATGTACTTCTACGAACGTAGAGCATTGTAACTGTCACGTAGTCTTTACTCCATGTGTCATGCGGAAAAGCATAGATTACGGAGCTCACGTTGTTACTGACTTTTTACAGAGAGCACAAGCTACGGCAATATCTGTAAACGCGACGCACCCAAACAACGTACACCACGGTCAGCACTGTTAACAAGATTGAGAAAGGACATTCGCAATAAATACGATGTTACCAAAAATCAAAGGCAGCACAGGAAAGATAAATTAGAGTTCAGCATAACCGCGAAACTAAAACTCTATACGAAGACGAACTAATTAAGACCAGGGAAGATCACTGGGACACATATGTGAGGACAAACTTACAGAACATCTTGTTTGAGGAGGAGGGGGGGGGGGGTGCCGTTTAAACTGCAGACTGAACGTCTCAAGCCCCTGAAATAATTATCAACGCTGAAGGAACCAGATCGTACTACTACTACTACTACTACTACTACTTCCTGACGATGACCACACTCAGGACAACCAAATTAACACCGCCCTTCGCAGACTAATTGATCGCATATACGAAAACGGAGGTATCACCTTTGCTCACGCGGAAGTTGCGGTGGCAATACACAAAATAAAGAACAAGAAGGCTCTAGGCCCTGATGGCATCCACCCCGAAGCCAAACCTGACAGACCGAGCGAGGTGGCGCAGTGGTTAGCACACTGGACTCGCATTCGGAAGGACGACGGTTCAATCCCGCGTCCGACCATCCTGATTTAGGTTTTCCGTGATTTCCCTAAATCGCTCCAGGCAAATGCCGGGATGGTTCCTTTGAAAGGGCACGGCCGACTTCCTTCCCCATCCTTCCCTAACCCTATGAGACCGATGACCTCGCTGTTTGGTCTCTTCCCCAAACAACCAACCAACCAACCAACCAAACCTGACAGACTTACTGAATGGTGCTCTACTAGAAGGACGTATACCGAATATATGGAACACGGCAGATGCAGTTATAATTAATAAAGCAGAGGACAAAGACGAGTCTAACACTAAGGCATACAAACCAATATGACTCATTAAAATTCTGGGAAAGCTACATCAGTGACTGCTGTGCGACAGACTTCCGTGGCACCGGCAGCTGTTCGGCCTTAGCCCACATCTGTTTGAATTTCGACCGCATAAATCCATCGACGACGCTGTGAATAGGATCATAGAAATGACACAGATAATACATGGCAAATACACAGTAGCAATCCTAGTTGACATATCTGGTGCTTTCGACAACCTTTGGTGGGTCAAATGGTTAAATGGCTCGAGCACTATCGGACTTAACTTCTGAGGTCATCAGTACCTTAGAACTACTTAAACCTAACCTAAGGACATCACACACATCCATGCCCGAGGCAGGATTCGAACCTGCTACCGTAGCGGTCGCGCGGTTCCAGACTGTAGCGCCTAGAACCGCTCGGCCACCCCGGCCGGCACCTTTTGTGGCCGGCGCTGTTTGCAAGACTTAGAGAGATGAATATTCCCCTGGTTCTATAAAATAGCCTTAGAGATTATTGTAAACACAGGATAGTGGAATAAAAGACTGGTCGCCAAAAGGTTATAAAGAGGGTAACAAAGTGTTGTCCGCAAGGATCCATATGCGGACAGATTTTCTGGGACATAGCCCTACAATAACTACCGAATGCATTAGAAGACAACGACATGGCAAGCGTAGTGTTTGCGCACGCTGACGTTCTTATGGTCATAGTATCTGCAAGCTACAGGTCCCTATTACAGAGTAAACCACGTGACTCCTCGCGTTCATCGGAGAATGGTGCACGAACGATAAACTCACTAACAGCAACTAAAAATAAACGATTGCTTATTTCTAAGAGGCACAATGAAAAGAAATGCAGTTATAAAGTTAAACAACTTTTCTACAAAGAGGAAAGCTATGACAAGATACCTCGGCATTTATACTGACGAACATTTACACTTTAACGAACACGTCAAGCTGACAAGCGACAAAACTCATGCATAAACTTTCAAGGCTGAACATTGTAAGATACAGACTACCCCTACAGAAAAGGAGGGCGTATTACACAGTACTCTTTGAGTCAGTAACTTATTTTGCGTTTAGTGCTTGGGCACATCTATTATGCTCAGGTACGCATAAACCCATGATGAGGCGCGGCCAGAGGGGTGTTCTATTCAGAATCTCGGGGCTTTCGGCACGATCTCCATTGATACACTGTATGTGATACTGGCAGTATTTGCTATAGATATTACAATTCGCCACACAGCAGCTGCCTATTGGCAGAAGAGTGGTAGACGCGGCAAAATAAGAGAAATAACTTTACTGGACGTAATCGACAAACGGAAATTAAACAAGTGTAGAAGTAATACTTGGTACACAGAATGGGACACAACTGATAAGGGAAGATGAATCTACTCTTTCTTCCGCAATATCCGACGGGATGAATTTCAAATACACAAATCCAACACGTGGAGTGGTGCACTTTCTCACAGGCCGCGGCCCGTATCCTGTGCATTTCCACAGCTTTGGCCTAAAGCTGATCCAAACTTGTGCCTATTGTGAGAATGATACATCTGAACACATAGTGCTGATCTGCGATGCCCTAGCACACATAAGACGGAGTTTAGGAAACCAGGACATAGGACAGTTAATAAGCAGACAAGATGACTGGAACTCTATAAAGAACATCGCAGACGAAGTATCGGGAGCACTATATGTGACACACAAACAGGAGAGGCCATACGCTACAATAAGACAGGCTCCACATCTGACAGATCGGGCAGTACATAGTAAAGGATACACATTCACTCACAGACACTGAATCGGATACTACTGTATATCACACACATGAAGTGAAGACGAGATATACAAACATAGCAAAAGTAAGCTAAGTTTCTCCAATACTAAATCGAATCAGTCCGAAAATGTAACTCTCTATGTAGTTGGTTGTTATACCATTTCATAGCATAGCATAGCATATCTGAAGATGTGACATTCCTTCTTCTTTCGCTACATCAGATACGACGGGCTCCAAGTTTTACCGAGTCCTCGCACCTGGTGCAGCTGACTATTACATTTTAAATCAACTCCCAATCTCCACTGTTACCTTAAGTTCCGGAACACATTGTAACCTAATTAATCAATACATTATTAATTAAGTATTGTCTGCAGCTCGTGGTCTCACGGTAGCGTTCTCACTTCCCGGGCACGGGGTCCTGGGTTCGATTTCCGGAGGGGTCAGGGATTTTCACCTGCCTCGAGATGACTGAGTTTTGTTGTGTCTTCTCCATCATCATCATTCATCCCCATTACGGTCGGATGAAGGCAATGGCATACCACCTCCGCTAAGACCTAAAAAAAAAAAAAAAAAAAAAGTGCAGCGATGCGGGTCTCCCGCATCGTCCCCTACCCTCTGTCAAGTATTATGGGACTTCATCATCATCATCAATTAAATAGCACCACAGTCAAGACGATATATGTGACAGATGTAACCATACACACAGAAGGTATAAAAGGAAGAACTGTCACATCATATCGAAGGCAAATTGCCACCTCTTGCTTCTTCCATTAAATACACTTTTAATTTTGATTTAAAATACATCCACAACCTACTGTTTACCTTTCTCGTTATCATTATGTAAGATAGCAACAAGTTTAAACGAAATTGTATGTATACATTTGTATTTTATCATATTGTAAAATTCTCAGAAAAATGTACTAGTAATAAAACTGAATTTGTATAACATGTAAAATCACACAAAGTACGATCTGGTATATAACAACAGGCAGCAGGTGTTTATATGAGAAACGAATAAACAAATAAATAATAATAAAAATAGATGTCCGCCACTGTAGCTAAGTGGACAGCGCGCCGGCTTGTCATGCCAGAGGGCCCAAGTTCGATTCCCGGCTGGGTTGGAGATTTTCTCCGATCAGGGACTGGGTGTTTGTGTCGTATTCATCATCATCATTTCATACTCATCGACGCGCAAGTCACCGAAGTGGCGTCACCTCAAAAGACTTGCACCAGGCGACTGGGTCTACCCACCAGGTGGCCCTTGCCACACAACATCTCATTTTCAATAAAAATGAATGAATAGTCACTTACAGCCTTCAAAGTAACAATTGGCGCGGAGATTGTGCTATGTGATTGTAGGAGATTGTGACATGTGGTTTTTGATAGTGATGATATTGAAGAGATCATTGATACTGAAAGTAAATATACCTAAAGTTACTGTAACGTAAATTTCACTTTGTTCTACTGCTGTTATGAGTGTTTTAGAAATGAAACGACTACAGCAGCATGAGCTATTGACATAAATTTATTAAATTTTAGCCGATTTTTGCTTGTTATTTAAGACTATTATTTGTTTTATACATTACGAGTTGATGGGTGTTTTGAGATGTGGGACTGGGCCTAGGAAAAAGGCGAAAGTTTTTCAAAGATATCTCATGAAATGATTGGTGGCTGAAAACTGTAGGTCCCAGTGGTTCCAAAGTAAATCCACAATGTTTAAAGAACTGACTGTTTACTTTGTGCTAATTTCTTCTTGTATTCGTTGCTACTATAATAACAAAGGTTAATGACATGCAGAATTTTAAAATTATATTCCAAAGTGAAACGACCTCCTAAAAATAATTGATTGTTTAACTTCTGACAATTTTCTATTGTTCTCGTTGGTTACTATGATGACAAAGATTAATGTTATTAATCATTTTAAAATAAAATTTTTATGTATTGTTGGGAGTCAAACGGTTAAGGATGGAACACAAGGTAGGATAACTGACTGACAGGAAAACTGCCCCCTTTTCGGTGGAATCTTCCCAGTATTCGCCTTAATTCAGTTAGGGAGACGACGGAAAAACTAAATCCGAATTACTCGACTGGAAGTCCGTCATCACTCCTCCTGAACGCCATAACCGCTGTCCCATCTTGCTTGATAGTGTACTCGCGCAAGTCACCGAAGTGGCGTCACCTCAAAAGACTTGCACCAGGCGACTGGGTCTACCCATCACTCAGTTTGTCATGAAACACTGTTCATCATGACAGAAAGAGTCTGAAAATAAAATGGCACACAATATGAAAGAAAGACAGCGCCATATTAATTCTCTGTCCCCTTCCACCACACCTATCGGTGCCAAACAATAAGCCATTAACTTCAATTGACTCTCTCCTTTCTGTTCTCCAATTGAACTGCGTAATACCCCCCCCCCCCCTTACACACACAATACGTGTCAAACGTAGGAGCAATCGGAAACAGTTTCAAATGGTCCGAAAGATGAAAAACGACCAGAACAATAGAGCCACTTCAGATAATAAAATATGATCTGAACCAGAAAGTGTTTAATAATCTTGGGAAAAAAGTATTCTTCGCATTGAATAGCTAAACTCAGCACACCCAAAGTAAATTGTTTTATAGTATAATAATATGGACTGTAAACCAACACAAATCGTGGCAAAACAAAATAAAATCTTTAGACGAGTGTGAAAGAAGATTTTCAACACCAAGCGCAAAGCTCTAAAAAGAAGGAAAAAACTCACATTTGCTTTAGTAGATAACAAATGTAAACTATAGCTTCGTTGACTTGATGTTGTAGCTATTTTTACAATTATGGATGTATATGTCTGGTAAAGTTCTTCGATATTGTAGGAAAATTGTGTTAACTGATAACACTTCCGATAAATCTGATTGCTGTAACGATTTTGTTCAGAATTTCCAACAGATTCGATGTACAGTTCTTCGTACTCATTTGCTCCTGCCAACAGACCCCTTCTTCTAGTCAAGTTGTGCCACAAATTTCTCTTCTCCCCAATTCTATTCAATACCTCCTCATTAGTTGTGTGATCTACCCATCTACAGCATTCTTCTGTAGAACCACATTTCGAAAGCTTCCATTCTCTTCTTGTCTAAACTAGTTATCGTCCAAGTTTCACATCCATACATAGCTGTACTCCATACAAACACTTTTAGATAAGACTTCCTGACACTTAAATCTATTCTCGATGTTAACAAATTTATCTTCTACAGAAACGCTTTACTTGCCATTGTCAGTCTGCATTTTACATCCTCTCTACTTCGATCATCATCAGTTATTTTGCTGCCCAAATAGCAAAACTCATTTATTATTTTAAGTGTCTCATTTACTAATCTAATTCCCTCGGAATCACCCGGTTTAATTCTACTACATTCCATTATTATCAGCGTAATGATAAATAAAAGATCACCTGTTTTATTACGCAGGTAACGAAAAGATCAGGAGTAGCTGTCACACGCCTGGCTTTTCTACTGATGGCTAGACAATAAGGGGGCCTCAACTATCAGTTGTTCCCTTCTTCTCTGGATGTGGTTGCGCATCAAAGATATGAGCTTTAGACGAGCTCTGTAATCGATCTCTGACGCAATTCCAGCTATAGTTGTATTGAATGCGCTGCAGAATTAGCTCCTTTAAATTTTTTGTACTCTAAAATAAAATAAGGAGAACATCACTATTTTCGGATGGGCATGTGACGTACGCGTGCTGAATACCAGTCGCTAAGAAGTGTGGAGTAATACTTTTTGTGGGTGACTGCAAACAACGTAAAACTAGTGAGTTCTTCTTGAGGGTATTTTGTTCTGTCATTGCAACTACAAAAATGGGTGATTTTTTCACCAGACGCGTTTCGCTTTATTGAGGTAAAGCATCATAAATGGTGGTGATTTTTCGGCTGATTTCTTGCTTGCATCGGGAAATGCCGTCTGCTAGCACATCGTTGTTTTTCTGTATTAGACACTGGTAAAGCCGAAAAATGTGCTAGCAGACGGCATTTCCCGTCTGGTGAAAAAATCACGCATTTTTGTAGTTGCAATGACAGAACAAAAATACCCTCAAAAATTACAAACCAACTGCGGACCCTATGGCCACACCAATTAAGAATCTAGTGAGTTTTGCTGGAGAGTTTATCAACACACTGCGGTGCTAATGGAGATTTGTGACGATCTTAAAATATGTATCAGACTAAGACTTGAGCGCATGTTCCTGGCTGTGCAAAGCTAGTTCTTTTTGCCTATGATACAAGCATAGTAACCACACCAAAGAAAAGAATTAGGTGAGGAAGTTGTAAATAATGTTTTTCAGAAAATTATTAAGTGATTCTCTGCAAATGGACTCTGACTAAATTTTGAGTATACAGTTTTGTATTGAAAATGGTATAACACCATTGATAAATATAGACTGTGAACATAAGTCCGTTGCTAAGGCAGAATATTCGAAATTTCTGGGTGTGTGCATTGATGAGAAATTTAATTGGAAGAAACACATTGATGATCTGCTGAAACGTTTGAGTTCAGCTACTAATACTATTAGGGTTATTGCAAATTTTGGTATTAAACATATCAGTAAATTAGCCTAATATGCCTATTTTTATCCACTGCTTTTATATGGCATCATATTTTGGGTAACTGATCATTAAAAGAAAAAGTATTCATTCCACAAATGTGTGTAATCGGAATAATAGCTGGAGCCCACAGAAGGTAACCTTTCAGGCATTTATTTAAGGAACTAGGGATATCCACAGTACCTTCACAACACATATATTCACTTATGAAATTTGTTATTAATAACCCACCGAATTCAAAAGTAATACCAAAGTGTGTACCTACAACACTAGAAGAAAAGGTGATCTTCAATACACAGGGTTAAATCTGACTTTGGCAAAGAAATGGGTGAATTATGCTGCCACAAATGTCTTTGTTTATTTACCAAATAGCATTAAAAGTCTGACAGATGGCCAACCAGAATTTAAAAACAAATTACAATAATTTCTGAACGACAACTCATTCTATTCAACAGATTAATTTATAGGTATGAAGTAGTAATTATAAAAAAAGTTATGTCTTGCAAAGAAACCTTGTGTTAAACTGACACGTTTCACATCATTACGAAATGTCGTATTCATGATCTATGGATCAAATATTAATGTAATGTAATTTTGCCATCTGTAAACCACCTTGAAATTGGCCAACTTTCTACTATTCCCGTATGTTTAAGTAGGTTTTCATAAAAATTATGTGACTTTCTAGCTTTTTTATTGCTAATGTGGTATACGTAAATAAAACGGAAGTAAGCGCATTCAGTATTAAAATTTTATGAATATGATATTCATGTGATTTACTAATTTCTTTCTTTGTAAAAATTTAGTTTTTAACGTTCCCCTAGGATATGATTTTCGTGCACCGAAACTGATTATTCAGTCAAAACACTATTGGACACAATCTCTTCTCATTTTATCTCACATTTTTATCTAGTCAAAATAATAAAGTAGTTCATACATGCTATTACACCCGAAAGCAATTTACACAACACTTTTTCAAAACAAAAGATATTCTTAATGCACACTGTAAGTTATGACGGACTACAGGCTGACGACAGAAACCTACCTGATCGCAGACTAACCGCAAGCTACCTGTAGACCAATTGATTCCATATATAAAATTATGGTTTTCCAGAATGCTCTAAAGGCTGCTTGTTCAAATTGGAGATTATCATAACATACAGTGTTACGAACAGTGAACACCCAAGTTCAAAATATGTCTGCTGCGATAAAAGGAAAAATGTTTTAGTGTTCACTGTAAAGTGTTATCCTTGATTTTTTTTTTAAAAAAATTCTTGTTTTATATAATCTCTTTGAAATTTGTTTTTAGTTACGAAATAGAGCTGTGTATGGCTGAAACCTGAGAAAATGTACCGTTCGTACATAAAACTCTGTTGTTCAGTCTTAATAATTTGCAACATGTTTTGACCCCAGACCACGTCTAAATGAACAAAATAGTTCAATCCAGTGTGTGCAGGTAGAAGACTTCTTGTTGAAACGAGCTGGGCAGTGAGAACATGGGGCAAATAGAGATTATGAAGTGAATATTGACGATTGCGCAAAATGGAAATGGCACATATCTATCTATGGTGCTCCGTTAATATGAACTCGAAGACATTGTTATCAGTACGTGCAAACCTGCCGTGTTTCCTCTGGAACCTATTAGTGAGCAGGAAGCACCGTACACAGAATGGCAAAAGAATTAGGCGAAAGCAGCAAGTCTGATATCAAGTGCGCTAAGCAAACCATTCGCTGAACTTTTGCTGATGTGCAAAAATCCTAAAGAAATATGGGACAAACTACGTGCACAATTTGAACGTAGCAGCACGCAACGCCTGAAAGTGTTAATTGAAAACATTTTTCGGGTCAAACGCGAAGAAATAGAAGGTATTAACACACACGTGGCTAAGTTGCAAAATTTATTTGTAGATCGAAATGATGACTTAAGGAAGCGAAGAGAATAAGTTGTCTGAAAGAAAATTAAATGGTCGAATTTTATGCACGCTGGGAAAGGATTATGATCTGGTAGACAATGCCAGCGGAAAACTTGAACTTACTTATTGAAAAGACTTGTACAACTGATTTTGCATGAAAAAATGCAACGGACGTATCTGTATTTATAATTTTTAGCACTTGGTCAAAGAAGATGTCGGAAGAAAGAGCAAAACAAAAATTTCCGTGGAGTAAATGTCAACAACTAGGATAGTGGGTGCAGAGTATCCAATGACTCCTGACTACATAAGCGCGCGACAAGAAGAGAAGGTGAGTGGGAACACTGTGTTTACTTCATGCGCCTTGGGATATTGTACTGTGATAGAGGTGCTACGAAGCACATTACTCCGAATAAATAGCACTTCGCTTTGTACACTGAATTTGATGTCAATAGGAAAACAAGTCACTAATATGTGTGCATTTGGTCAAGGAACGTCTATATCGAAATAAGACGAAGCAATGAGTGGCACAATACTAGAATGGAAAATGTTTTTATATATACCCGATGCAAGTGCTCATTTGTTTCTAGCCAGGGCAGCCGCATTAACGGCTACGATATAACGTTTGACAGCAAAAAGGTCAGGAATCGGGAAAAAGCCAGAGGCGGTATCATCATGACAGGCTATGTGGAAAATGAGCTGTACATGTTGAACACGTGTGTTTCTAGACCAGAACAAGTAATCAAGTGAGCTTAGTGGCATCTTCTGAAACATTGCAAATGCACCAGGAAATGCTCGGTCATTAAAATAAACAACACATCAAGGGAATCTTGAAGAATTTAACATCTATGTAGAAGGATGTTATGATGAATTTTCTGATGCTTGTGCATTAGGAAAGATTCATGTACTATCATTCAATGAGGAAACCACTCCATATTTACTGGCGAATTAATCCACGCAAATGTCAGTGGACCGATGAGTACAGAGTCGTTTGAAGGTCTACATCTACATCCACATACATACTCCGCAATCCACCATACGGTGCGTGGCGGAGGGTACCTCGTACTACAACTAGGCCAGAGTGGCCGTGCGGTTCTAGGCGCTACAGTCTGGAGCCGGGCGACCGCTCCGGTCGCAGGTTCGAATCCTGCCTCGGGCATGGATGTGTGTGATGTCCTTAGGTTAGTTCGGTTTAATTAGTTCTAAGTTCTAGGCGACTGATGACCTCAGAAGTTAAGTCGCATAGTGCTCAGAGCCATTTGAACCATCTGTACTATCTTCTCTCCCTGTTCCACTCCCAAACAGAACGAGGGAAAAGTGACTGCCTATATGCCTCTGTACGAGCCCTAATCTCTCTTATTTATCTTTGTGGTCTTTCCGCGAAGTGTAAGTTGGCGGCAGCAAAATTGTACTGCAGTCAGCCTCAAATTCTGGTTCTCTAAATTTCCCTGCAGCGATTCACGAAAACAACGCCTCCTTTCCTCTAGAGACTCCCACCCTAGTTCCTGAAGCATTTCCGTAACACTCGCGTGATGATCAAACCTACCAGTAACAAATCTAGCAGCCTGCCTCTGAATTGCTTCTATGTCCTCCCTCAATCCTACCTGATAGGGATCCCAAACGCTCGAGCAGTACTCAAGAATAGGTCGTATTAGTGTTTTATAAGTGGTCTCCTTTACAGATGAGCCACATCTTCCCAAAATTCTACCAATGAACCGAAGACGACTATCCGCCTTCCCCACAACTGCCATTACATGCTTGTCCCATTTCATATCGCTCTGCAATGTTACGCCCAAATATTTAATCGACGTGACTGTGTCAAGCGCTACACTACTAATGGAGTATTCAAACATTACGGGATTCTTTTTCCTATTCATCTGCATTAATTTACATTTATCTATATTTAGAGTTAGCTGCCATTCTTTACACCAATCACAAATACTGTCCAAGTCATCTTGTATCCTCCTACAGTCACTCAACGACTACACCTTCCCGTACACCACAGCATCATCAGCAAACAGCCGCACATTGCTATCCACCCTATCTAAAAGATCATTTATGTAGATAGAAAACAATAGCGGACCTACCACACTTCCCTGGGGCACTCCAGATGATACCCTCACCTCCGATGAACTCTCACGTTCGAGGACAACGTACTGGTTTCTATTACTTAAGAAGTCTTCGAGGCATTCATATATTTGGGAACCAATCCCGTATGCTCGTACCTTAGTTAGGAGTCTGCAGTGGGGCACCGAATCAGACGCTTTCCGTAAGTCAAGGAATGTGGCATCCGTCTGATACCGTTCATCCATGGTTCGCAAGATATCATGTGCAAAAAGGGCGAGTTGCGTTTCACAGGAGCGATGCTTTCTAAAGTCGTGCTGATGCATGGACAGCAACTTCTCTGTCTCAAGGAAATTCACTATATTCGAACTGAGAATATGTTCGAGAATCCTGCAACAAACCGATGTTACGGATATTGGTCTGTAATTTTGAGGATCCGTCTTTCTACCCTTCTTATACACAGGCGTCACCTGCGCTTTTTTTCAGTCGCTCGGGACTTTACGTTGGGCAAGAGGTTCGCGATAAATTGAAAGGTGGCTACACTGAGCCACAGCGCCAGAGATCGCGCTAGAGAGTATTGTTCCGCCGCCTCGACTGGCAGTGATTATTGAGATGTCGTAGTGGGCAGTGCCTGTCGAGGACTCGTAGTAGTCAGTGTGTGTTGAGATGTGCTAGTGGGCAGTGTTTGTCGAGATGTTGTTCCATGTTTTATGCAGTTGTTTGATGGGCTAGACAGCAGTTGGTTCGAATGGAAATACTGTAATGATCAGAGTGCTATTCGTCAATATATATGAAGGTAAAATATTCTGTTTTTGTTTTTCATTATTTCAGTGTCTTAAATAATGCGTCATTACAGGTTCAGTCAACAAAGCATCTGGCTTGTGTTCTTGTATTAGAGTGTAATTCTGGTTTTCTTGAGTAATTATGGTCTTTCTATTTTCTTTAATTAATTCAGTATAAATGATATTTAAAATTTCTTGTGTTATTGAAGAAGAACCGTGCCAGATGCGTACGTTGAGTCGTACTTCCACACACAGAACAGTTATACTTGTGCTTTGGTTTCGTAGGTTTTATAGTTGATGGGGACTTAATTAATTAATTGTGTTAATGAAAATTTCCATTTCATTCTTTGTTGTTGTTCTATGCAGTCAGATTGCGTAACAAAAACTAGTCAGGGCCTACCGTTTACGAGACTTCGTAATCGGACAGACAGCTACTAAAGCGAAAAATTAAAATTATTTGCATTGTATAATATTTAAGCCCCCATGCACGTGGCGACCGCTGCTTCGGATCGTCCCTTGGATTTCTTCTGATTGCAAAAATAGTAGACAGTAGTATTGTTGTAGTTTAGTAATTGTAGTTTAGTAATTGTAGCCTATATTGCATGTGTAGATTTGGTATTTGTCATTCTTCTAATGGTATTTTTTTTTTCAAAATTTAATTTTGTTGTCTTGTCTATGGGTTTGACAATTTAGTGCAATTATTTCAATTGTTCGATTAATCGTGTTTGAGGGAAACATTTCGTGTGAATGGTATTGTTGGAAATAAGGAGGCATTGTGTGTAATTTTCGTACAGTGACGAGTTTTGTACATTTTGTAAATGATTACGCGATCAATGAAAAAGGCAAAAATGATGAATAGTGAGAATGACGAAATTGTTAACATGGCGAACTCGCCAACAGAGGAAAACAGTATCATGAATAATGAAGAGGAAAACAATTAATAAGTCGGGAAAATAGTCCGGAACCATTTCAAAATTTTTCTCAATCAGAAAATTCACAGAATACGAGATTAACGACAGAAGATATGGAGCAGTTTATGAGTGCAATATTAAATTTGGGAACTGAATTAAAAACAGTGGGATCACAAGTGTAACAATTAAAACAGAGATGGGAACTTTGGCAACATGGTTAGACTTACAAAAGGGAACAATGGAGCAGTTAGGATCTGAATTAAAAACAGAGATAGGAACAATTAAAACTGATATGGGAACAATGGAAACACGGTTTGACTCACTGGGATCACAGTTAGGATCTGAATTAAAAACAATGGAAACATGGTTAGATTCGCGAATAGGGACATGTTTCAAAAACATGAAGGATGAATTAAAGAAAGAAATTAGAGAAGAAGTACAACCGATTTTGAAGGCTCACAATAATAGCTGAATTTCAACAGAAATCAGAAAAGAGGAACAGGACAGAGAACGGGAAGAAAAAGATCGCGTGATAGTACAAAATTTTTCAGAGTTAAATTTACAAAGTGCACACGATAAGGAGGAAATATTTGAGAGAATCGAGGAATCTGTAACAAATGACTTAACGCAACAGTATGAACAGTTAACTACTAAATGTGACAATACCGAAACCCGAGTCGCGACACTTACGGAAGACGTAAATAAACAGAAAGAACAATTAGGTGACTCATCGGAAAGAGTTGAGGAGATTTTAGATAAACTGACAAGTCTTAGTTTAAATGGGGACACAGATTCGGATGATACAGCTCCATTGCCATGCGCAGAAACCGAAGAGTACCAGAACATAAATAAGCATGTTGAAAAACAGGGAAAATTTAATGAACGCGTTAAAAGGGAATTTGAGGCATTACAAAAGCAAGACAAATATATTGAAAGCGAAATCGTAGGAAAAGACAGCAGACGAATTTTAGTATCACAGATAGCAGAGGGCTTTGAAGAAAGTAATTTGTTTCATTTACGGGATGTAACAAGAGAGCGCCAGGCGCGGGAACTTGACAATAATCGACATTGGGATTGGGACAGACGCGGTAGGTCTTTGTCGCCACGAGGCGAAAACGTTGACTGTAAACACTTCTTGACTGTTCGGAAATTTAAGATCTTTCGCAATTCCAAGAATGACATACATCCATGTTCATGGTTAGATCAATTTACGTACGCACTTCCGCCAAGTTTGCCACTAAGTAACAAACTGAAATTTATGTGCAGCTATTAAAGTCCTCAGGGGATTCACTACACTAAGTGAATATGTGCCGTAGCGTGCATAGGGCCCCGAGCTGTAGTGGTGCTATTTCCCTTTTAGTTTTCTGCACCGCTGCCTACTCTTTCACTATTCTTTGTATCTATAAAAACAATTCTTCTACTATCCATCTATCTAGACAGTAGGTAAAGAATAACCGGATTTGACTGTTTTACCTAAAAGTGACTTTGGAAATTACCGTTTGGACTTACTATATTTTCTGCAGCATTTATTCGTAGTTTAAATGAAATTTTACCTGTTTATCTTCGTGACAATATTACTTCATATGTTGACGATATTCTTATTGTTAAACGTTCTTGGAGTGAGCACAACAAAATTTTGGATTCATTATTACGTATTTTTGCAAGAGTTGGCATTACAGAGAACTTGGAAAAATCTGAATTTGGTCGTTCTCAGGTGAAACTTCTCGGTCACATTATTTCTACAGACGGTATTCTTCCTGAACCAGAGAAACTAGACGCTATTCGTAATTATGCTGTTCCTTCCACAAAACGTGATGTTCGTAGTTTCCTTGGTGTCTGTAATTTTCTTAGACGCTTTGTTAGATTGGATGATTTGGCCACACCTCGTTTACACATTTAAGTTATGCACATTTTGGTCCCAGAAAATGTTTTCATAAATTGCGAGAAAATTGCTACTTCAGTAATATAGAAAAACGCATTCGATCTGTTCTTGCTAAATGCAAATTATGTCAAAAGGCTAAGCCGCCAACTGTTTTTCACAGAGCACCGTTGTTTCCTATCATTCCAGCGAAATTAAAGGACATGGCTGCAGTCCATTTGTTCGGTCCAGTGGTTCGTTCTACTAATGGTTTTGCATATATTTTCGTAGCAGTGGAATTAACATCAAAATATGTGTGTTTTACACCGTTACGCAAAGCAACAGCTCGTTCAGTATCTAACGCTTTCATCAAACATTTACTTAAAGAAGTTGGTCATGTTGATAAGGTTATATCAGATAATGGATCACAGTTTCGCTCTAAAATTTGGCTTCGTACTCTACGGCGTCGTAAGATTAAAACAATTTTCATTTCACTTTTTCACCCTCAATCTAACGCTTCAGAGAGATGGATGAAGGAAATCAATAAATTGTGTCGTCTTTATTGTCATCAGAATCACAGAACTTGGGATCAGTATCTTCATATTTTTCAAAACATTCTGAATGAACGTCCTAATGACTCAACTTCTTTACCGCCTCTATTGATATTAAAAAAATAAAGTACCAACAAATCGCATTTCTGAAATCGTTCCTTTTCCGCCTTCACGGAAACTGCGGCATTCTGAAGTTGTCAAGCTGGCTCTACGCAATATTGCATCTGCGGCTGCTAGAAGAGAGAAATCAGCTAAACGTCCTGGTCGTTTAAAAATTTTGTCAGTTGGTCAAAAGGTGTTAATTAAGTCTCATCGTTTGTCTCATAAAGGAAAAGGCTTATGTCGCAAATTTTTTCTGCTTTATAACGGTCCATACAGAATTCGCAAAATTATCCATGATAACACTGTTGAAGTAGAAACTCTTAAATCTCGGCGCTCTAAGGGAATACATCACATATCTAACGTTAAAATTTTTGTGGAATGACATACTTTTGAGAAACCAACAGTTATACGTAAACATGCAGAGAATACAAGGATACCGCGCCGTGTTCCGGCGGCGGCAGATACTCAAAGCAACAGTGAAGTCTGCGCGCCGCACAAGGCAGTCGTTGACCGCAAACAATCACTTCCTACGTCACGCGCCTACAGCTGATCGAGCGGTCAGTGCGAATGCACTGACAGACGTAAACAAATACACAGTCTAATTTCTCCGACTAAATTCTGTATAAAGCTATGGTGACTTTATAAATTATGTTATTAACGTTCAGTATTTTTCAGGATATGGTTGTATAAAATATTTAAGACCTTCAGGTAAATTCTGTGCGTGTCCGACGTTAAGAGGACTTGCTATGGAGAAAATTTCAGGAAGAATGTAATTTCAAAGAAAAAAGTAATAAACTAAAAAGGGTAACTATTAATTGAGTTATTTTTCAGGTAACATAATTCCACTTAGGTACGTATTTTAGATGTAATTTGCTGCTCGCGATTACGTGATTCATACTTTGTGCTAATTTCATGTTCTATGAATTTACTTGTGAAGCGACGTGCTTGTGCACATTTGCTGATTTTGACAATTATTGATTAATGAACAGTGTTATTAATTGTGTATATTATGCATCGCTTGGCTGCTATGCTTTTCCACTGATGCCATATTTTTTAATTATGTGCCTCCTGTGCTTATTTATTTAAATTGTAATTGTCAACTGATTAATTGTGCTGACTGTGGTTATGTATGTAAGATATACTTTGTGATTTATCTGCTTGCGCCTTCATATTTACTTATTAAGATTATGTATGAACATTTATTTGCTTATGCTGATATGATGATAATGACCTGTTTATTATGTAAGATACATATTTGCTGCTTTGCGTATGGATTGCATATTTACACATTTCTGTTTGTTGTCATAAGTACTCTTTAATTTGGTGTATAGAAATGCTGATATACTGTGTACGTACATGGAGTTTAGGCCACACTATGGTGTTAATTATAGATTGTTTGCTTGGCAGAGCCTCGTTGTAGGAATTGTGCTGCATCCACTTGTTGACATTCTGTTCTCTACTGGTATATTTACTCGCTATTGCATGTTTTGCTTACGCTCAGTGCCTGATATTTTTAAGATAAGAAAATGAACTGCTATAATTCGACGAACGACATTAGTACGAGAAACTTCATAGAAGCCACATGAGCTGGAGGTTTTATGGAAGCTGTATAAATTTATGCTAATAGGAAGGAAGCTAACGACATGACATACCAACACTAGGTTAGACCATTGACAGTTATTACACTGCATTCTTCGTGAGTAATTGAAATAGGAAGTGACACTTGACACAAGAAATACTCCACATGTTTGCTTCTGTTTGCCATAATTTTTGAAGTGGTGTACACACTGTGAAATATTATGATCATTCACACTCCGTAATCGTACTTAATTACTGAGAGTTATTCGAACTAAGTCTGTTAGAGGTCATGTATGCATTTCTTTTATTTAATGATGGACAAGGAACCAAAATGTATCTTATAATTTATTATGAGTAGAATATTTGGATTAGGTGGATTACACAGAGGTTGTGTGTTGACATTGTGTCTACAGATTGTATGGGATGATGAACTGAGGTTTGCACTAGGATTTTGTCTGTACTTGTTCGAGGAGACTGACTAGAGGAAAGAGTTCTTATGGAAGTGACATGATATTGGTGCTGAGGTTTATATGTATCGACGTATTGAAGAGGTATTATTGAGGTATTGAGATTATGTGAAGTTGATGATTATTGTAGTTTTCGTGGACAAGAGGTAATAAGGTTTATATGTATCGACGTATTGATGAGGTATTATTGAGATTATGTGAAGTTGATGATTATTGGAGTTTTTGTGGACAAGAGGTAAGGTAAATGATATTGATGATAAGGTTTATAGGTATCGACGTATTGAAGAGGTATTATTGATGATAAGGTTTATATGTATCGACGTAAGAGGTATTATTGAAGTATTGAGATTATGAGATGCTGATGATTATTGGAGTTTTGGTGAATAAGAGGTAAAGTAAGTGAGGAGCATTTTTTGTTTTGTTTTGATGGTTTATATGGAACAAGGAGGATGAAGATGGCAGACTAGAACAATTAAGTAGAAGGAAGATTGTCTACACACTCTTTGTTAAATCAATAAGCAGTACATACTTTTTTTTGAGAGAGGAAGCATTTGCATATCTTGGCTCACTGACAGTTGTTCAGCAACCGTACATTTTGATCTGGCTTGGCAAACATTGGTCTTGACATGATGACTATGACGTTGACTAACTATTATTGACTGTTATACATTGCTGCCACTACTACTTGATACACATGATGAACATAAAATTTTGACAGAATTGCATTTACACAGTTAACACTATTCAACTACACAGGAGCACTAAATGTGGATGAAAGATGAGTGAGTGTGTTTTGTGTGTTTTCCTTTTATAATCCCAGAGAAGTGATCCCAACCTATCTGCTAAATATTATTTTACTTGTTTGTTGTGACTTGCACTGACACCCATAAACATTATAGGTTTACTGTTATTTGTGTACTGTAATAGTTAATATGACAATTATCTGATATCATTTGTGTGTTTAATATTATTTGTATGATGAACTGTCTAATTAGTGATAGTGAATATTATGGACTGTTACCTGCACTTATTCAACATGGTGGATGCCACCTGGACATGTTTAATTTCTGCTGATGAACAGTGTGATTAGTGAAAGTGAATATTATGGACTGCGGTCAGCACCTGTTCAACATTGCTGGGTGCCACTGGTGGACTGCTTCTACTGAAATGATGTCACTTGTTGCTATCTGCACCTGCTCAACATTGCTGGGTGCCACTGATGGACTCCTTCTACTGAACAGATGTCACCTGTTGATGTCTGCACCTGTTCAACATTACTGTGTGCCACTGATGGACTGCTTCTACTAAAAAGATGTCACCTGTTGATATCTGCACCTGTTCAACATTGCTAGGTGCCACTAATGGAACTGCTTATACTGAAATGGTGTTACTTGTTGGTGTCTGCACCTGTTCAACATTGCTGGGTGCCACTGATGGACTGCTTCTACTGAAAAGATGTCACCTGTTGATATCTGCACCTGTTCAACATTGCTGGTGCCACTGATGGAACTGCTTCTACTGAAATGATGTCACTTGTTGGTGTCTGCACCTGCTCAACATTGCTGGGTGCCACTGATGGACTGCTTCTACTGAAAAGATGTCACCTGTTGGTGTCGGCACCTGCTCAACATTGCTGTGTGCCACTGATGGACTGCTTCTACTGAAAAGATGTCACCTGTTGCTGTGTGCACCTGCTCAACATTGCTGGTGCCACTAATGGAACTGCTTATACTGAAATGGTGTTACTTGTTGGTGTCTGCACCTATTCAACATTACTGGGTGCCACTGATGGACTGTTTCTACTGAAAAAATGTCACTTGTTGGTTTTTGCACCTGTTGACCATTGCTGGGTGCTACTGCTGGAACTGTCAACTACTTGTTTCTTGAGCTATGGAAAGCGTTTATGTGAATATTTGTATAAACTGATTTTTTGTGTATTACTGTTTGTGAAAAGTTATGAGACTCTTGCCTGCACATATTCGTCATTGCTGACGCTATTGATTGAACTGTTTAACCACATAATACTTGTGTAAACTATTATGTAAAGTCACATGTATGAAAGAATTTGTATTGCTTACTGTATTTTATATATTAGGTTATCGAAAGGTCAGTGCAAAGCCAAAATTTTTTCTAGTTATATGATATTTACGCATTAATATTATCTTTTATTTTTGTCTGTATTTTTTTGACGAATTTGGTGGTATTTTCGCCACCAATGCTGGCAAAAATACCATCAAATTCTAGCCCGTGGAGGAAGGGCATATGAAAGGTGGCTACACTGAGCCACAGCGCCAGAGATCGCGCTAGAGAGTATTGTTCCGCCGCCTCCACTGGCAGTGATTATTGAGATGTCGTAGTGGGCAGTGCCTGTCGAGGACTCGTAGTAGTCAGTGTGTGTTGAGATGTGCTAGTGGGCAGTGTTTGTCGAGATGTTGTTCCATGTTTTATGCAGTTGTTTGATGGGCTAGACAGCAGTTGGTTCGAATGGAAATACTGTAATGATCAGAGTGCTATTCGTCAATATATATGAAGGTAAAATATTCTGTTTTTGTTTTTCATTATTTCAGTGTCTTAAATAATGCGTCATTACAGGTTCAGTCAACAAAGCATCTGGCTTGTGTTCTTGTATTAGAGTGTAATTCTGGTTTTCTTGAGTAATTATGGTATTTCTATTTTCTTTAATTAATTCAGTATAAATGATATTTAAAATTTCTTGTGTTATTGAAGAAGAACCGTGCCAGATGCGTACGTTGAGTCGTACTTCCACACACAGAACAGTTATACTTGTGCTTTGGTTTCGTAGGTTTTATAGTTGCTGGGGACTTAATTAATTAATTATGTTAATGAAAATTTACATTTCATTCTTTGTTGTTGTTGTATGCAGTCAGATTGCGTAACAAAAACTAGTCAGGGCCTACCGTTTACGAGACTTCGTAATCGGACAGACAGCTACTAAAGCGAAAAATTAAAATTATTTGCATTGTATAATATTTAAGCCCCCATGCAAAATACAAGCTAAGTAAGGAGCCAATGCAGTAGAGTACTCTCTGTAAAATCGAATTGGAATCCTATCAGGACCTGGCGATTTATTTATTTTCAATCCATTCAGCTGCTTCACAACCCCAGGGATGTCTATGTCCTCCATATGGGAATCTGTACGAGACTCAAACGGCGGTATGTTTGTACGATCCTCCTGCGTGAAAGATTTCTCAAACGCTAAATTTAAAATTTCACTTTTCGTTTTGCTGTCTTCCGTTGCCAGGCCAGACTGATCAGTAAGTGACTGGATGGAAACCTTCGAACCGCTTACCGAGTTTACGTAAGACCAGAATTTCCTTGGGTTGTCAGCAAGATCTTTTGCTAAGGTATGACGGTGGTAGTGGTTGAATGCTTCGCGCATCGCTCTTTTTACAGCAGCACGAATCTCTACTAACTTTTGCCTGTCCTCATTCTCCCGATCTTTCTTGTACTGCGAATGCAACTGTCTTTGCTTCCTGAGCATTCTCCGAATTGCGCTGTTAAACCACAGTGGGTCTTTTCCGTCCGTAACCCAATTTTTCGGCACATACTTGTTCAATGCGTGATTTACAATGTGTTTAAAATTTGCCCATAATTCTTCCACGTACCGAAAGTAAATGAAATCGATTCATTTACTAAGTGGGATTCTAACAACTGCTTATCTACTCTTTCTAGTAAGAATACTTTCCTAGCCTTCTTGACCGACTTTTTAACTTTCGTAACCATAGTCGTAATGACAACATCATAATCACTAATCTATGTCTCAACACTGACACCGTCGATTAGGTCTGGTCTGCTCGTGGCTACCAGATCTAAAATATTTCCATTACGCGTTGGCTGTCGATTTAGCTGCTCAAAACAGTTTTCGGATAATGTGTTCGAAAGTAATTCACACGACAGCTTGTCTGTACCACCTGTAATGAATCCATAGACATCCCAGTCTATACTATGTAGGTTGGAGTCACCTCCGACTAATATAGCATGATCCTGGAACTTCTGCGATACAGAATGTAGACTCCCTTTGAATGATTCTAGAACTGTCACGGTGAAACCTGGTGGCCGGTAATAACTCCCAACAATTTATTTCCCCTAGCCCTGTTAAACGTGTCCAGATAACTTCACAATCACACTCTACTTCGACCTCAGTAGACACAATATTTTTGTCAACTGCAGTGAAGACACCACCTCCTACGGTGTCTAATCTGTCTTTCCGATACACGTTCCAACCCTCACTAAATATTTCAGAACTTCCTGTCTCAGGGTTCAGCGAGGTCTCAGTCCCGAGAATAATTTGCGCGCCACACGCTTCTTGGAGGGCAGTAAATTCAGGAACTTTATTCCGAACACTGAAAATTTACTGCTAATATCTTGATAGCTAAAGTGTCTTTACACTGAGCGCGTCCTGATTTCCCTGCCTGCACGTCGACTGGTGAGTGTTCATAAGGACACCTCGTACTACTGCCTAGCCTAAAAAACCCCCATGTGTACGCCGTAAGTACTCTCCTACCCGAGTAGCCGCTTCCTTTGTGTAGTGCACCCCTGACTTAGGGGCGTCCTACAATTCCCCACCCAATAGCGCAAGTCTAGAAATCTGCAGCCAAAACCGTCACAGAGTCGACGAAGACTCTGGTTGAGACCCTCCACTCGGTTCCAAACCAAAGGACCCCGATCCACTCTGGGAACGATGCTGTAAATAGAGAGCTCTGCTTGCACCCCGCGTGCGAGGCCAGCGGTCTTCACCAAATCCGCCAGCCACCTGTACAAACTGAGGATCGCCCCAGAACAAAGCGACATGCATGATTGGTGCCGACGTGAGCAACTACTTGCAGACGACTGCACCCCGTACGCTCGACAGCCGCAGGCAAGGCCGCCTCCACATCTCGGATGAGGCCCCCCGGCAGACAAACCGACACACCGAGTGCACGTTGGAATTCTTTCCAGCCCTGTACGCTGTTTCACTAAGGGGCTCCAACAGCCGCCTAACGTTGGAGCTCCCAATAACCAGCAAGCCTTTGACCCGTGTGCCTGATCGGGCCCTGCTGAAGGAGCGGTCACCTGCCCACTGACAGGACGAACGGGCGAGGCCAGCCGGCCAGCCTCCACATTGACCCTCCGCCTCGAGCGTTGCAGTCCGCCACTCACCCTGAGGTGAGGGCGGCCCCAACGCGCCGGGTACACTAGAAGGTGCCTCGGCGGCTGAGTCAGCGGACGCAGCAAGCGACACCTGGGGCGTCTCAAGCGACGTGCCAGACCCTCCGCCGTCGCTGTACCTCGAGGCAGCAGCCTGAAGGCGGCTGACCGTGGCCAACAGCACGCTCAGCTGCTCGCGAACTGCGGCCAGCTCCTCCTGCGCCCGCACACAGCACGCAACACACCCTATCCATCCTACTGCTAATATCTAACGACTCCGCGAATTTATACTCTACGGCTGTCAATAAGCAATATTACTCCGCTCAGATACGAGAATACGCAAGGATGTTATGTAATTAAATATGCAAGCGCACAAACACTCGGAAAGAAATTAAGAATCAAACTACAAAACAAATATGAAAGCTAAATATGCGACTCGCTACTGCACTGCTGCTGTACTGATACTTCACCAGCGGCTGCTCCAGGTGCTCGATATTACGTATATTTTAAAGACGATTTCAGTAAATTTCGTCAAATTTTCTTTTAGAAGCACTAAAATGAAGTGTACGGTGCACTTAAACAATTTTTAAACGAAGCTCTAACCAAAGGACATGCTGTTAAACCGTTTAGATATGTTGGAGGTAAGGAATTTAATAACAACAGAGTTAACGATTTGCTCATAGATAACGGAGCAGAATTACTGATTTCTCTACCCTATTCTCGTGAACAAAAGTATGTTGTCGAAAGTGAAAATAGAACAATTGTTGAAGCTGCACGTTCGATGCTGAAAGTAAACAAACTACCAAGAGGATTGTTGGCAGAAGCTTGCCGTATGGCAGTATATGTTTTAAGTCGTACTGCAAGGTCTTCGGTTCCAGGCAAATTTCACTATGAGCTGTGGTACAATCTACCAGTAGAAAAACTTGATCACCTTAGAATTTTTAGTGCAGGTTGTTATTTTCACATAAACTAAAATGTTCTTTCAAGTTTGATGATAAGGCTGCTTTTGATCAACTTGTTGTGTATGTCAATGACAAAGATGGATTTAGAGTTCGAATTCCTTCAAAAAGAAAGTGATCTTGAGTCATCATATGAAATTTAAGCCAGAAATAGTTTGTAATTTTCGTACTGGTCACATTACATTTGACATTATTTGGCGGCCTGCTTCCGGAGGAAGTCAAAGCGAAGACAAATTTAATGCACTTGATTCTGGAGATAGTCAAGTATCAGATGACAATAATACAGAAACGACAGAATTCCCCAAGGCCTCTAAATTTACTGGTGAAGATAAATTGGAGAACAGAAGACAAAGAAGAAAACCAGCTTGTATAGGAAGTGGCGATTTCTTGATGCTAACAAAACTTAGTGCTGGCGAAATTAAAGATCCAATCCGTTTTCCTCGCGAATTGCAATGAAATGAAAAGGAAAAATGACTGCAAGCTGTTAATGAAAAAATAGAAGCACTAAAGAAAACAATAGATGGGTGTCAGTTGAACGTCCCACGAATGCCAAAGTACTGCAAAATAGCTGGGCTTTACGTCGTAAAGTTGCAGCTGGTGGAAGCACTCGCTGCAAAGCCCGATTAGTTGCTAAGTGGTATATTCAGCAAGCAGGAATTCACTATAAAGACGCATGTAGTCCTATTGCATGTTATGACACCATTCGAATTCTGATAATGGTAGCTGCTTAAAACAAGATGGTGTTGAAACAATTGCGAGGTGCCGGGGCTAGCAGTGTATTTAACACTAAATTCTTCTAGAATCTACATATGTAAATGATGCTCTAAGCCCCCCCCCCCCCCTATTCTAACTCCGACTTTTGCTGTTGCACATGGATTAAAAAATATACGCGAACTGACTGTAATCAACCCTGCAAGTGGAGTAGAAAAGAGTTTGGCACCTGCAATAATTTAATTTGATAAATAAGTTAAATAAAGGAAGGTTTCATTAACGTAGTGAGAAATGATAGGGTTGCTCTACTGATTAACAGAATGAAAGTTCTGTCCAAAATAACAATATGATTTATTAAGACTAAACACAAATTAATAAACAAAAACACATGAAACATTTATAACACATCAAATTGGCTCAAATTGGATACTCAAACAAACGCTGTGAAGGTGAAGTTGTCCCTAAACTAGATTGTAAGGTTTATGACGAAGTGGTATGTGGAGCCAATTCCTTGCCACTCAAATCTTAAGAGAGACACACAGCTAACCCAACATTAATTGCTGCTACCCAAGACAGAACAAAGTTAGAAAAAGACGAACAGGCGCGCTCTGCTGAGCTCTGATTATCACCTAGGAAAATCCCTATCTGCCTGTGCTGCGGACATACATTACCAAACTGTCTTCTTAACTGCCAGAACACGATCTGGCGTACCGGAGGCGATGGCTGGTTGCTTCGACGTCCTGTCGTGGTGATGACAATGTCGCGAGTATAGCCCGAAACGAATTGTCCTGGTTTGGTTGTTCCAGACTAAAGACTTCCTAGCAATACAAATGCGCCTCTGAGGGAGACGAAGATGGCTCGCCACACAATCACTGACGGTACAGTGATTGATTTTAACAAGCGAAGTCACGCTGTAATTCCGATACAGTGAACTTTAGCCAAAACTGCTCAAGACAGACAACATAGGCCGCTTGTACGCAGAACGCTCAATTGCCAACTGTACTCGGAAAGTTACGTTGAAGTCGAAACTTCAGCAACTTCGTCAAACAGTTACAATTAAATAAAAGTATATTAGACAGCCAACGGAAAGCAGGCTGTCCAGAGCAGCGAGAGCTCAGTCTTGTAACCTACTTCGACCGAAAGGCGAGAGCCGACTACCCAGAGCACCCGTACAGGCCGAACACACAACATTCCCGCCCCCACGACAGTCGCCGTGGTTAAACGTTCCAATCAGCAACTCGAAAACCGGCGGAAAATTCCACTCTATTGCCGGAGCACTACCATTCTACCAATGGAGATTCTTGGCGCCAATTTCTGCGCTGATTTTGCTACGTCACGGAGCTATGCCCTGAGCAAGCCAATCACAGTTACTATTTTGCAGAAAGCGCTGGAATTTTCCCGCCACAACTGCCTGGGTACACAAGTCATTCCCACGCCTCGCTGGTAGCCCGCCAGAAAGTGTTTTCGCTAAGTTTCTGCGAAGTAACGGAAACTCTAGCCCAGCCGCTACTTCAGGCCCCTGCGGGCGTGTCTCTTGACAATGTCGGCGTCTGGAAAGCATTCACTCGACTCCCTCACACCCGTCGGCTTAACCCTCTCGAGATCAGTGGAGCCCGCCTGTCACAGGACCACCTGGGTGACGAGAGACGCTGCGTGGGAAGTCTGCGTGTGAAGGAATAGCAACTTTTCACTGCATGCAATTAGAGAGGAAAATCGTAAGATAGAAATATGAGAGGGGGCTCATGCCACCTCTCACAATTTAACGGAAAGACGACCTTTTCGATTGAATTTCAAGAAGAAGTGTATATGGAACAACCACAAGGCTCCGAAGATAATATACATCGAGTGTGTCTCTGAAACGGAGTCAGACGAGCACCGCTCTACTGGAACAAACTGTTAATAGGAGGCAAGAATGAAGCGGGTTTTCAAAACAGTGCTGCACATCCTTGTTTGCTTTGTCGTAAATGCAATGAAAACAGACTTTATGTAGCAACTTATGCAACTTATATTGATGATGGTCTAATTGTTGGCAATGACGAAGAAGAATTTGCAGGTTTTCTAGATACTTTAGAATGTGAATTTGATGTCACGATGGGGACCCTTGACAATATCCTTGGCATAAAAATAAAGCACAATGAAGATGAGGAGATTACGATAAAAATAAAAAAAAAGTACACGAAATAAATATTTGAAAGATTTCGATGGCAGAATGCAACACGTTTTTACCTCCTGTTGTATATGAAGAAAATGAACAAAATGAAGAAGTTTCGTCCTCTTTCCCCTATCGCGAGGCAATTGGATGTCTTGTGTCTCTCAATAGCAACTTTTGCAATGAATGAAGCTGCTCGAGATATGGGAAAGCCATCTACTGAGGACTTAAATCTAATGAAATGTATATTTCGGTATCTGAAAGAAACATTTAATTATGGTATTATTTACGGTAGAGAAGAAAAGTTGAGAATTTACAGTGATGCTGATTTCGCTGGGGCAAGTGGACAAGACGTTGAACAACCGACATTGTGGCAAAGTACTCTGGTGGGGCAATGTAATGGACATGTCACTTGGTGGTGGCTACATCTATAACTGAAGCAGAAATTTTGTAGTGAGTGAAGCAGCCAAATAATTGATTTGGTTACGTCGTTTATTAACTGAATTAGTTGAAATGCCGGGACAACCTCCAACATTTTACTTTGACAATGCTAGTGCACTGAAATTGAATATCTTCGTTAATCAAAAGATATAGAGGTCCGACACTTCTATTATCGCGAAAAGATTTCTGAATGGTAAAATTATGTTGGAACATATACACTCCTGGAAATGGAAAAAAGAACACATTGACACCGGTGTGTCAGACCCACCATACTTGCTCCGGACACTACGAGAGGGCTGTACAAGCAATGATCACACGCACGGCACAGCGGACACACCAGGAACCGCGGTGTTGGCCGTCGAATGGCGCTAGCTGCGCAGCATTTGTGCACCGCCGCCGTCAGTGTCAGCCAGTTTGCCGTGGCATACGGAGCTCCATCGCAGTCTTTAACACTGGTAGCATGCCGCGACAGCGTGGACGTGAACCGTATGTGCAGTTGACGGACTTTGAGCGAGGGCGTATAGTGGGCATGCGGGAGGCCGGGTGGACGTACCGCCGAATTGCTCAACACGTGGGGCGTGAGGTCTCCACAGTACATCAATGTTGTCGCCAGTGGTCGGCGGAAGGTGCACGTGCCCGTCGACCTGGGACCGGACCGCAGCGACGCACGGATGCACGCCAAGACCGTAGGATCATACGCAGTGCCGTAGGGGACCGCACCGCCACTTCCCAGCAAATTAGGGACACTGTTGCTCCTGGGGTATCGGCGAGGACCATTCGCAACCGTCTCCACGAAGCTGGGCTACGGTCCCGCACACCGTTAGGCCGTATTCCGCTCACGCCCCAACATCGTGCAGCCCGCCTCCAGTGGTGTCGCGACAGGCGTGAATGGAGGGACGAATGGAGACGTGTCGTCTTCAGCGATGAGAGTCGCTTCTGCCTTGGTGCCAATGATGGTCGTATGCGTGTTTGGCGCCGTGCAGGTGAGCGCCACAATCAGGACTGCATACGACCGAGGCACACAGGGCCAACACCCGGCATCATGGTGTGGGGAGCGATCCCCTACACTGGCCATACACCACTGGTGATCGTCGAGGGGACACTGAATAGTGCACGGTACATCCAAACCGTCATCGAACCCATCGTTCTACCATTCCTAGACCGGCAAGGGAACTTGCTGTTCCAACAGGACAATGCACGTCCGCATGTATCCCGTGCCACCCAACGTGCTCTAGAAGGTGTAAGTCAACTACCCTGGCCAGCAAGATCTCCGGATCTGTCCCCCATTGAGCATGTTTGGGACTGGATGAAGCGTCGTCTCACGCGGTCTGCACGTCCAGCACGAACGCTGGTCCAACTGAGGGGCCAGGTGGAAATGGCATGGCAAGCCGTTCCACAGGACTACATCCAGCATCTCTACGATCGTCTCCATGGGAGAATAGCAGCCTGCATTGCTGCGAAAGGTGGATATACACTGTACTAGTGCCGACATTGTGCATGCTCTGTTGCCTGTGTCTGTGTGCCTGTGGTTCTGTCAGTGTGATCATGTGATGTATCTGACCCCAGGAATGTGGCAATAAAGTTTCCCCTTCCTGGGACAATGAATTCACGGTGTTCTTATTTCAATTTCCAGGAGTGTAGATGGAAAGAAAAAGACAGCTAATCTTCTGACAAAGCCACTTGAGCGAGTTAGATTTAATTGGCTGCGTGCGTAGATTGGCGTGTAATAGATCAAACAGTAACTCTTTATTTGTTTATCTGATTGATTTTTAATTTTTCTTTTTGGAGAAAGTGTTGTAATAAAAGGAAAAAAGGAAAAACGTTTTAGCGTTCACTGTAAAGTCTTATTTCTTGACATTTCTTGAAGTATTTTCGTTTTTATATGATCTCCTTGAAGTTCGTTTTTAATTACGAAGTAAAGCTGTATGTGGCTGTATCCTGAGAAGATACACAGTTCATAAATAAAACTAAATTGTTTATACTTAATCATTTACAACAGTGTCGTTTTACGGATATAAAATCTGAGAAATAAAACAATAACAAGTTATTTGTGAAACGTCCCCTTAGAATAATTAAGAATTACTGTGCTGGTAAACTTCTACGTTATTTGATAAAAATATAGCTGAGTGGATTCCGGAAACAGCGATCGTGTGAGACCCAACTCGCTTTATTTGTTCATGAGACCCAGAAAATATTAGATACAGGCTCCCAGGTAGATGCTATTTTTCTGGATTTCCGGAAGGCGTTCGATACAGTTCCGCACTGTTGCCTGATAAACAAAGTAAGAGCCTACGGAATATCAGACCAGCTGTGTGGCTGGATTGAAGAGTTTTTAGCAAACAGAACACAGCATGCTGTTATCAATGGAGAGACGTCTACAGACGTTAAAGTAACCTCTGGCGTGCCACAGGGGAGTGTTATGGGAGCATTGCTTTTCACAATATATATATGAATGACCTGGTAGATAGTGTCGGAGGTTCCATGCGGCTTTTCGCGGATGATGCTGTAGTATACAGAGAAGTTGGAGCATTAGAAAATTGTAGCGAAATGCAGGAAGATCTGAAGCGGATAGGCACTTGGTGCAGGGAGTGGCAACTGTCCCTTAACATAGACAAATGTAATGTATTGCGATTACATAGAAAGAAGGATCCGTTATTGTATGATTATATGATAGCGGAACAAACACTGGTAGCAGTTACTTCTGTAAAATATCTGGGAGTATGCGTGCGGAACGATTTGAAGTGGAATGATCATATAAAATTAATTGTTGGTAAGGCGGGTACCAGGTTGAGATTCATTTGGAGAGTGCTTAGAAAATGTAGTCCATCAACAAAGAAGGTGGCTTACAAAACACTCGTTCAACCTATACTTGAGTATTGCTCATCAGTGTGGGATCCGTACCAGATCGGGTTGACGGAGGAGATAGAGAAGATCCAAAGAAGAGCGGCGCGTTTCGTCACAAAGTTATTTGGTAACCGTGATAGCGTTACGGAGATGTTTAATAAACTCAAGTGGCAGACTCTGCAAGAGAGGCGCTCTGCATCGCGGTGTAGCTTGCTCGCCAGGTTTCGAGAGGGTGCGTTTCTGGATGAGGTATCGAATATATTGCTTCCCCCTACTCATATCTCCCGACGAGATCACGAATGTAAAATTAGAGAGATTAGAGCGCGCACGGAGGCTTTCAGACAGTCGTTCTTCCCGCGAACCATACGCGAATGGAACAGGAAAAGGAGGTAATGACAGTGGCACGTAAAGTGCCCTCCGCCACACACCGTTGGGTGGCTTGCGGAGTATAAATGTAGATGTAGATGTAGATGAGTAAAACTGAATGTACTCAGACAGTTCTCTCTTTACTTATTCTGATCACCACTAAACTGACACACAATATTTTTTTACTGCATCGCAATATTACTTTCAATAATCTCTACAAAAGAATGGCCATGACTAACAATAACCTATAACTTTCATGAATCACTTATCTCACAAAAATCTTCGTTACTCGAACTACTACAATACAGCGAGCGCCACTACTGCCAGCTAAACAAAAGATTCTAACTACTGAAGGCACAAGCTACTGCTAGGCATAGTTAGCAAATGAAAGATTTTGATAGAGAACAAACAATGTATTTACCTTAATAGCATTCAAAAGTCATTATATATATATATATACTGTATATTTTGTGACATCCAATAAAACAAATTTCCTTTTTCTGACGGACACACGTCCAGATCGTCCGCACAAAACTCTGACATCTCCCTCTGCACATCCACCACTGCTGGCGGCTCACCCCCAACTGCACAATGCTACGCGCTGTTCACATCCAACTGCTCAACACTACACAAGCGAATATTCCAACAATGAGTCCGACCAGCCACAGACTGCAGACAGCACAGCCAGTGATTTTCATACAGAGCGCTACGTGGCGTTACCGACACAAAAACCTAAACAGCCTACTTACATTTGCACTGATCAGCCAGAACATTATGACCACAGACCTACTGTCAATATAAACCCGTCTAGGCGATAGCACCGCCACCTGGCGAGGAATGACTGCTAGTCAGACACACGCACGTTTCATGTGGTATAAGTGACCTCGCTGTCCGTGTGTAGTATGATGAAGGTGTCCGATCTGTCTGAATCTAACCGAGGGCAGATTGTGATGGCCCGCAGTCCAGGCACGAGCACTGCGAAAATTGCGTGACTGGTCGGGTTTTCGAGGAGTGCTGTGGGGAGTGTCTCAACACTCGACGAAACCACATAGCGTTGGGCGGCCACCCCTCATTACATGTCGGGCGTCGTAAGCTGGGCGGACTGGTAAAACAGGACAAGCAGCGAACTGTGTCGGCACTAACATCAGACTTAAATGCTGGGCAGAGTACAAGTGTGTCTGAACACACGGTGCACAGAACACTCCTAACTCCGCAGCCGACGACCCGTCATTGTTGCTACGACATCGGCAACTACGACTGAAGGGGGCACGTGACTATCGGCACAGGACGTTGGGGCAGTGGCAGGGTGTTGCACCGTCTGGTGAATCCCGATACCTTCTTCAACAAGCCGATGAGAGGACGCGAATCCGTCATCTTTCAGGGGAATAACTCCTCAACACCTGTACAGGGACGGAGAAAAGCTGGCGGAGGATCCATTATGCCCTGTGGAACATTCACGTGGGCATCGATGGGTCCAGTGGAGCTCCTGCAAGGCTTCATGACGACCAAGGAATATCGTACACTGGTTGCAGACCACGTTCATCCCTTCATGGCGATCATGCTTCGCGACGACGGTGCCATTTTTCAGTAAGATAGTGCCCCATGTCACAAGGCTATGATTATGAAGAAGTGGTTAGAGGAACGCAGTGGCGGGTTCCAATTGTTGTGGTGCCTCTCCCCTGCCCCCCCCCCCAACTCGCCAAATCCGGAACCGATCGAACACATCTGGGATGTGGTTGAATATGGCGTCGAAGCTCGTCACTTCCTCCCCGGAATTTATCGAATTAGGTGACGTGTGTGTGCAGATGTGGTGCTAACTCCCTGCAGAGACCTACCAAGGTCCCGCCTCTGTTGTCCGTGTCAAAGGTAGCCACACGGCTATTAGATAGATTAAAATGGATATAACCAGTCTCGACCGCAAGAAACCTTTATTTTTGTGGCTAGCAGTTTCAGTCAGTTACTGACCATCTTCAGGCCTCATACCACGTTGGTAGGCGATGGAGGTGAACAGAGCAGGCGTTACGAACTGCTCGAATGTCAACTGCTCTTGGAGTTTGTAACGCCTGCTCCGTTCACCGCCACCCCTTACCAACGTGGTATGAGGCCTGAAGATGGTCAGTAACTGACTGAAACTGCTAGCCACAAAAATAAAGGTTTTTTGCGGTCGAGCCTGTTTACATTAATTCTAAAGTGCTAAGAATAACCACTGTTATCCACGAGAAATGTTCTCAAAAATTATTAGGTAGATGGGCATAATGTTCTGCCTGATCAGTGTATTTAGGGTACGATTATGTGATGGGAGTGGAGGGCTGGATATTAATTCTGATGAGGTTTACTTGACTCTGTTTTATTAATTTACGGCTTGGACACAAATGGCTGAAGCTCTCAAAGATGACTGATTCGTGAATGTCAACTTATCGCTGCGAATGTCTTCACAAGGCTGGCTGCAGCCGAACGGTCATGGTGGAAAGCGAATTGCCCCAGATGCCTGAAAGTATCATCATACGTCACCAGGACAGTCTTGACAATAGTTTAGTCCAAACCAAGCTCAGTGAGATTAACAGTTATCTCTTATACTTCCATATGTTTGGACAACATGGTCCACAGAAGTAACAGCGACATGGTGATACAGATGGGGTAAAACAACGATTTAGAGAGCAATAGTACAGGGTTTTTATAAATGAATATCGGGGTTTTAACGCTTTATTATATTTATTACATTAAGCTTACAGTTTTAAATGATATATCAAATGAAGGAGCAACTCAAACAGTTGTGTTTGGCACCAATGCGTGTGCGCAGAGCGCAATGTTTCCACCGCAATGCTCTAGACAGCGGTAATAGCGAAGATGGTGACTAGTGAACAGAAAGCGTTTTGTGTTTTTGCAGTTTGCAAAGACTGAATCTGTAGTTACTGTGCAACGTGCGTTCCGGCTGAAGTTCGGTTGTGATAATAACATTCGCAGATGGTATCATCAATTTGAAGATACCGGCTGCCTTTGTAAAGGGAAGAGCACAGGATGACCAAGAGTTAGTGACGAGACTGTTCAGCGAGTGAGAAAGTCGTTCACTCGTAGCCGAAAGAAATCAGTCCAGAAGCCTAGTCGTGAATTACACGTTCCTGTGTCGACTGCTTGGAAAGTTAAAAAAAAAAAAACGCTTACAACTACGTCCTTACCGTTTACAGTCATAACAGGCTCTAAAGCCGGCGGAGCATGGATTACGTGCCAACTTCGCAAACGAAATGTTGTTTCATGACGATGAAGATTTTCTGGATCATGTCTTCATTGATGAATCGGCCTTTCACCTTAGTGGACATGTTAACACTCACATTGTGCGCATCTGGGGCTCAGAGAATGCTCACGAGGTGTTACAAATGCAACGAGATTCCCCTAAAGTAACTGTTTCATGTGCCGTATCCCGGCCGAAAGTTTATGGGCCTTTCTTTTTTGGTGAACCTACTGTAACTGGCACTTCCTACCTTGATACACTAGAGCAATGGCTCTTCCCTCTGTTGGAAGAAGATGAGCCAGAGAACTTCATTTTCCAGTAAGATGGTGCGCCACCTCACTGGCATAGCGAAGTACGTGATTGGTTGAACTTCACTGCACCCAAGTGCTGGATAGGCCGCAAGGGGCCCAATGACAGGGCTTGCTTTGCATGGCCTCCACGTTCACCTGGCCTAACGCCAAGCGAATTTTTTCCTTTGGGGCTTCATCAAGGAACGTGTGTACGTGCCTCCGCTACCAGCAGACCTCCCTGAATTAAGAAACTGGATTGAAGCAGCTGTTGCTACAGTCACTGAAGATACGCTTATCAACTTATGGGAAGAACTAGGCTATAGACTTGTTGTGTTCCTATAAAGCGTTAAAACCCCGATATTCATTTATAAACACCCTGTATTTTATTAATGACAGGTTTCTACTTCATGTAGAAGACATCTTAAGAAAATGAGCACTGTAAGAACAAGAACAGCAGTGTTACAGAAAGTCTGATGAGTATGGCGTCAGAAGAAAGGATGATGAAACAGGGATGTATGGTCTACCCGTCCGGCTGCTGCTGGCGGCTCCTCGGATCCAACACGATCGTTGCAGAGCCACAGGTTAAACACAGCGCAGATTTTGCGCCTCATACGGATTATGTCAACCCAGACGGTGGTGAACGCTTCACAAAATCTGAGACATTGATACTGTACTGAATTTAGAAAATAATTTGTCGTAAAAAAATTATCAAGTTGGTAGGGATCACAAAAGACGGTATCCTGAAACGGAAAATTTCTCGGTCTAAATTTCAACAATAGCAACTTGACCAAGTGGAAATACCGAAGAAGAAGACCGGGACAACGTGGTCTGAAGCGAGGAAACTTGATCACGGTAAAGAAATGACAAAGGTATGGGCACCCCAGGAAAATATAACGTGTTTATCTACTTTTGCACGGTTCGAAAATGGTTCAAATGGCTCTGAGCACAATGGGACTTAACATCTGAGGTCATCAGTCCCCTAGAACTTAGAACTACTTAAACCTAACTAACTTAAGGACATCACACACATCCATGCCCGGGGCAGGATTCGAACCTGCGACCGTAGCGGTAGCGCGGTTCCAGACTGAAGCGCCTAGAACTGCTCGGCCACCGCGGCTGGCCTTTGCACAGTCCTAATGGGTCCATTCGCATAAGAAAATCATAACGACTGCACTGTTCGAATCAATTGTTGATAACTGATTCAGCTGAAGCAATACGAAATAGTCAGCGCTGGTCGAAAAGGCACGGGCCGAGTGTCGATGCAGCTGTCAGTCTGAGCCACGCACGAGAAACACAAGTTGTGCGGGCTGCCTGCGCTGCAGGCGAAGACCAGCGGGTGAGGCCAGGCTCCGCCTTGCCCCGGCCTGGGGCCCTATTCTGTATCGTTCATACTGATCGGTATAGTTGATTAGTTTTGGTAGTAACGTCATTTTCGGTTCCCTTTCGAAATATCCTACTCAGTAACCTTCTGAGAGCTGTTACCGAACGGTCCTCCCACCGATTTTACGACAATTGTACCGAGAGGTTTTGGATTTCAGTGTGGCCCTGTCGATCGGTGAGCTGTGGTTTATGTACACCTATAATTTGCTATTTTATACATATTTTGCGGTTTTAGCTTTGTATTTAGTGATTGTGTTACTAAAGAATCACCACATGACGTGTCCGATTGGAAAATGATTTCATAATAGACTATTTTCTTTTGTTAGAAATATGGTTAGGTTAGGTTGTTACTGTGAATGATTACATAAAAAAAAATTTCGGTCAATATTCTCGCAAAATACGAGTTATTTTTATGCGAATAAGAGTTTAAAGATCATTAAATATCAAGACATCGTCTCTGCTTACGTATATTATATGAGTGTGAACTCACGTTACCAGTGACTTTGTGTACTTTTTCCCACAGATGGTTTAGTTAGTAATTATCGAAACGTTTTTACAACTTTCAAGTAACAATGGAAAGCAATTATGTGAATCCTGATATTGGAAACCTTCCAAACTATCACTCATTTCTGACCGTTTGGCAACGAAGTCATCCTACGCTCCTCTGCACAATAGTACGAGAATTGAGCGCTACGTTTCTGTTGTTTGGTGTGGCCAAGTGGTTACCACGCGGGAATGCGATACGAAAAGCCACGGCTTCGTGCACGGGTGAAAAAATTTTTTTTCCTTCTTCATATATGCAACAGGTTCTGAGACATTGTTATTCGTGTAAGTTAAGATTATTCTGCAATATTCGTAAGAGCGCACTTCCTCAGTAATGATTTCGTGATTTCTGTGTGTTTAAAAAACGAAATATGAAACTGCTGGAGATGAAATTGCTGTGAGTGAAACAACCGACAGTGACCTTTATGTTTTTTCTTGTGAGATATAATTCACCATTTTTTCCGAATATGTAGCGATTTCTGAGTTGCGGTTAGACAGGAATCTAAGAGCACAACTTCAAATACTGGGAATGTAACTAGCAGCGGTCATCTTCATAGTCTTGCTTGTCACAACTGTTTATCTGCGATCGAATCCTCAACAACAGAAGACAGAGATGAAAGATCTTCGCCATAATATTTTTAGACTTTAGGACCATATACGAAACATTTTCATTCATGAGATGCATATTATAAACTTCGACGAACGACAGGAGCTCTCGGAAATGCTTTTTTTTTCAATTTTGTTTTTAAGACCCAAATCGTTGATGTATCATATAGGGCAGTGGGCTACTTAATCATTTGGATCTCTAGGAGCGAGTCATAACCACATTCTGTTTATCTTCTAATTCTTTAAAACTCTCAGAATCAATTTTTCGGGTGTTTTTATAGATGTATTTGTACAATGTGGTACTACACACTATTTCTAACTCATTTTACGAAACGTAAAATCCAAAACACAAAGTCAGTGTGAATGAGAATAAGATGACATAATGCGGCATTTACGACAATCTGCAGAAGACAGTCAAATACGCTATCGTTATTATGCATGATGGAAACAAACGGTCGGGGAAAATGTAAAAAAATTCTATGCATTTCAGCTGAGACTCATGGAAATAGATATACTGCGCCAAATACTGTTAAGGAGGAGGTAAGAGCGATGAAGGCGAGCGAGTCAGCTTGATGGAATGCGGCGTCGTGCGTTACGGCAACGTAAACGCAATTTTCGGTACTTGGAAGAATAGCGCGCCTGTGTCGTCTACTAGCCGCTTTGTGTTCGTGGCGCTGTGCGCGCTGCAGTGCGCATGCGCGGATCTGCGGCCGCTTGCTTTTGATTGGCTTACGCGACGCGAACCGACAACAGCGCTTCGTTTCTCTAGACCCGAACGATATCGCTACCGAAATGCATACTGAGTAATGCAGGGGCTCTAATTCGAGTACTAGAACGTTCGGTGTTCTTGAGTACCGAAACGATCGGCACAATGGCGGAAAGATACAGAATAGGCACCCTGGCCAGTCCCCCGTGTAGCTGAAAGCACAGCGCCACTGGATTTCCATGTGAGGAGCTGAGGTAGACCCGGATCGCAGGTGTGGCACAGTGGCCGGTTTTCGGGCGGTTTTCCAAGCTCACTTAGGCAAACGCTGGGCTGGTCCTCAGTCTCCACATCAGGCATCCACAGGTAGTTAAAATACGATGTTATCAGGAGTTTACAGGATTTGCAGACAGGTGGTGCACTCCTCTTCCCTTCCTTGAGAAAACTGACAAGTGTGGAATCCGCTGACGAAGTTCAAATAAAATAAGTTGTATATGAACATCTCTGTGTGAGCTGTCATTCATCTAATTTTTTCTGCCTAATACTCAAATGTGAAACACTTAGAATTTGTGCAGATTGTTGAAGACGTGGCCGAGTGCTCCTACAGAGGATGAAAGAGTCCCACAATACATCCGTATGTAATTTGTTGTCATATGTGATTTTCTTCTGTTTTGTCATAGCACACTCAAACTTCATACCCATCGATAAATCGAAGCAACGTCAATCGCAGTTCTTGATGCCATCATCAAAATGCCTGGATTTAACAGAGTTTTTGGAATAACAGTGATTTGTGGCAGCAGCAGAACACTGTTCTGCATCTTCATCTTCGTCATACTCTACAAGCCACCACAGGGTACGTGGCGGAGGGAACCCTATACCACTGCTAGTCATTTCCTTTCTTGTTGCATCCCCAAATAGAACGAGGGAAACACGACTGCTAGAACCTGTAGAGGGGAGTGAGTAGTCAATATTTTGAATTCGAACCTATGTCTGGAATCGTACTGTTCCCGTGCTACAACCATTTCAAAACATGATGGTAACGCGACCGCTTTTACAGGTAATTGATAAGACGGGACCCTGTACATCATTTGTTTTACAGTTTATGCCCCCCCTCCCTCCCCGGCAGCGGAGCTGATCTCAAAAGTTTGTGTATAGATTGTGCGGGCTAGTTAAGAACCATTCCCTGCCGTGGGGGTCGGGCATAAGACATCTCTGAATCACGTTGTGAATCTAGTTGTGTGAACTAGCAGTTGAAAATTGATTGCGTTTTTCCATAGATAATTGATACACTTTCAACCACGACGGATCCAAAGACAGTTTTGTTTTTTATTACTCTCGAGTAAGATATCAATTAAGTCCAGTCTACTTTTACTAAATTGTTTCCCTGAGTAGTTTGATTTAGTTACTTTAGCAGTCTGTATGCATTCGTTGAATCATATTAAATATGTTTGAAAGAGGTTAATCATCTTTCTTCAATAACCCTTGAATGTTCACCGATATTATTGTCTATGTACTAGCTGATTATGGAATTTAGTAAACACTGGGAATGTCTCGTATATTTCTCTTTTATTGACGCAATTAAGTTCTTAAATTAATGAGAGATAGCACTGGGGGATCAATGAAAGGAGAGTTGATCCTAGCGTGTATTGTTTCGGTATAAAACAGTCAGTCAATACCACATTCCTTCTTGTACCTATTGTAACGCGTATGCTTCGCCGGCGATGGGCGAGGCATGACAGAATCTCTGACCAGAGAGTAGTTTATTGTTAGTTGTTGCTTGTCGCGAGTCTGCGATAGTCTGCGCGAGTCGACAGTAGAAGGCTGTCTGCAGTTGTAGTCAGTCTGCAGTAGTAGTCAGTCGGCTTGAGTAGCGAGTGGACGGTAGTAGTCTGCGGGAGTCGGCATGCGTCGGCGGTGTGCTCTGCTCGCGACTCTGGTCAGGATTCTGGACGATGAGTATTGTTGTAGAAAGTAAAGAAGCAGCATTGCGCATATCTAATAATGTATGTTAATTGTAATTAATTTGTTTAAAAAAATGCCCCAATATTAATTTTTTTATAAAGTAACTCTTCATTTCAATTTAAAGAACATTTCCAATGGATCATCACTCCTTTCAATAATAAAAAAAAAAAAAAAAAAGATATATACGCCAGCATTGCACGAAGCTGTGTCGAAGAATGTATAACTAAGAGCAGATATGATTGCAGTTTTATTGAGGTAAGAATTTTTGCTTTTTTTTATTCAGAATACAGGGCCGAAGGTCAGCACTGCTGTCCTTATAAAATTTACCAGATATTATTATTTCTGTTAGGAGGTTATATTTCGTTCATGGTTCATTATTTAATTAATATTATTGTGTGGTTCATGGTCAATTACCATTCTTTTTAATTCTGTGGGGAGTTTACGCTTGGCCTCATTTTCCATTTTTTATTTTTTTTATTTTTGTGCGGGGAGGTTACACTTGGCTCTATTTCAAATTTTCATTAATTAATTATTCTGTGGGGAGGTTACACTTGGCGACATCCGGCCAGGATCGTATTTCTTTGTGAATCTTCTGATAAGTAGTCATATATCTGCTCTTAATTACTTAAATGTAATTAGCATTTGGCGCAACGCATTTACTAATTTGTCACTCTTTCTTCCACAGATCATCGGCAATTTGTTGCTCTTTGTTATTATTGTGTTTGTTGCATTTTGCATTGTCTTTGTTTCATTTGTGAATACTTTTGATTTGTGTAAAAATGCTGCGAAAAACTGTTAACAGTACATCGCGATGTGCAATGAGTGAAATAGCCAATTCGAATAATTTGACCGATAGTACTTGCAACACGTAGTGTAATGATGACAATCCTCCATTTACAGACAATCAGTGTGTACCGACCACTAATATTGATTTTGATCTTAGTGATGAGCAAACAAATTCAATTGTGTCCTCTGTTAATTTGACGACAATTGATGACGCGGGACGTTCTGTTACAATGAACGCTGCCCAGCTCGACACACCCAGTTTGCAAGATTTACGTAACGAACAGACAAATTTTTCTAACGAAAATGAATAGTGTAATCAGAGTACGACAGATTTATTTAATTGCGAGGTAGTGACGAACAGTGCACATCCGATTAGCAAACATTTTTAAGAATCACAGAATGTCCAAATGGATACACAAAACATGACAATTGCAGATACACCATCACACAGCATAGAGAATAGAGTTGTTAATTTTAGGTTGGATCAAATTATGGCAATATTGCTACAACAGAATGAAAATTCCAAACAACAGAATGAAAGACAAGACAACTTTAACAAAAAAGTTAGTGAACAGAACAAACAACTTAATGAAATTAATAAAAAACAAGACAACCTTAACGAAAATTTCAAACAACTTAATGAAAAACAAGACAACCTTAATGAAATCTTCAATCAGTTGAGTGAAAAACACGACCACCTAAATGAACAGAACAAACAACTTAGTGAACAGATTGCAGCTGTTGCCACACAGTGCCATGATACTAAAGAACAATTACGTGAGGAAATTGAGGCTTGTGCTAGGAAAAGTAGTGAAGAAATTAGATCTGTTGCTCAAGAATTAAGGGATATGCAAACAGCTACAACAGAATCACTTAGAGGCGAAATTAGTGCAGTCGGTAAACAATGCTCTGAAAAGGCAACACAGTTATGCGACGAGTTTAAATTAATGTCAGCAGAACTTTCGCGCACACTGGATGCAAAAATAGACGCGAAATTCGACCAACAGAACAGTCAAATTGACGAACGTTTTAATCACCACCTACAAAACAGTGAAACGCGTTTCCGTAAATTTATACAGGAACAGAATAAAGTATAGCGACAAGTTATGGTAACAATTACCGCACAGAGACAGGAAGATAAACGCAAATTGTTTACGAAAGCAAAAACATACGTAGACAACAATATTGCTACAGTATCATACGAAATTAATACTATCAAACAATTGAACACCGAATTGCGTGATGAAATTTCCGATCTTAAATTAAAAACAGATACACACACAGTAGACTTTCAAACAGTGACCGACAGACTCGAACGATTAGAACTAACACAGGATTCCGATGTCATCAAAGCTGACGTTAAAAAATTGAACGAAACCACACGTAAAATACAAAAACAAATTAATGCTTCTGACACTAAAAACGAAGATCAGGTAAAAATACTGACTGAAAAATATGATGAATTGGCAAGTCGTATTGACGTTATTGAAAGTAATAATGACAGCAAATCAGACGATACTTCACCGATTTCGTTTAATCAAACACCTGAATTACAAAATCTACAACAGACAATCAGTGAGATAGATTTGTCTAATAATACATTACGTAGAAAATTGTCAACTTTACAGCAAGATGTGACAGAGATGAAAAATGTTTCAGTTAATAACACGTCACAGCATACGGCATATTCTGATCATTTGTCACACTCACACAGCCAGTGTAACTTAGGTAATTTACAGAGACTACGCGACTTAAAATCCGAAAAGCTACGCGACTTAAAATCCGAAATGATACAGACAAACAGATTCCCACACAAACCTGAACGTGTTCTCAAATTCAGAAACGATAACGTTGATTATAAGCAATTTATATCCGTAAGAAAATCTAAGGTATTTGAAAATGACAGAGCACAGGTACACGCTTTGAACTGGATACGTCGATTTATTTTTGTACTTTCACCGGCATTGCCTGTAATACAGAAACTTGAATTAGCATGGATACAGCAATTTGCATCTGAATTTTTACCGCCATTGCCTGTAACGCAAAAGGCAAAGTTTATCTGCAGCGCGTAATTGACCTCAGGGGATTCATTACGCTTTAATGAATATGTGCCGTAGCGTGCACAGGGCCCCGAGCCGTAGTAGTGCTGTTTCATCTTTAGTTTTCTACACTGCTGCCTTCTCTTCTACTATCCTTTATATCTATCAAAACAGCTCTTCAACTATTGCTCTATCTAGGATTAAAAATGAGTAAAGAAAACCTGATACGACAAGTTATAGTGAAAGTGACACTTTTTCATTAGACGCTCCAGAAATGACAAACACGAGAACTTTAATAACAGAAAAAAATTTTAATCATCAGTTTGTGTAAAATTATCAGCAATAGCGAACGCATTTTGGTAACAATACAGGTTTTTCACCGCAATAGCAACAAAACCAGCTGGTTAGCATACCTAACCAACAATGCAGTCTACAAGGTCAACCAAGCTCTATTGTTTCGCCACGTACACGTATAGCATCAGCTCCAACAAATAGTAACGCACAGCAACAAGGGAATCAGTATGTACAGAAAACACACTGTTTCAATTCCTATCGCAATGCACCGTATAGCAATGACTATCACGATAGACGTAAAAATAATGAGCACAATTTTCAGCGTACATTTAATAACAGTCGATCTTATCAGCAGCAAAATCATCCGCAACAACATATTATCATGAATGAACCAGACAGTAGATATCATCCAGAGCGTAATACGTCTGGAAGAAATAACAGAACAGTTCAAATAGTCGAAATGCCACAGCATCCTCCTGAAAATAATAACACGTCAGATAGAATTTGACTAGATACTGTACAGGTCGCATCTTCCAGCTACACAAGCACTACTTTTGACACGCAGAATGTTGTTCATGAAAATGTTATTACTTTTGACGACATCCGAGACACTCTTTTGCAGGAAAGACCAGTTGTTCAAAAAACTATTTCACACCCTGTCATCGAAGTTAAAATTGGATCATCGAAATTTTCAGCAGTAATCGATTCTGGATCACCTATGTCAGTTATAAATGAAGAAACTTTCAACGAGTGTAACAAAGAGAATACCTATCCTACGTTACCATTAGGCAAAACGAAAGTAAAAGGAGCAGTATCGAGTAAAGGAGTAGATGTAAAATTACAGACACATTTACCATTTTGTATTGCAGGTCATACATTTCACTCAAATTTTTGGATTATTCCGTTATTGACGACAGATATTATTTTAGGTACGAATTTTCTGGTACAACACGATGCCATTATTGACTTTCAAAATTCCTATTTAATGTTGAAGGATGAAAATGTACAACTGGCTTTAGAATTTCAGCACTCTTTATCTGCGGAAGAACAAACAATTAACCGTACAGAGGTCATTTCCGCATCACGTAACATAGACTGTAATTGCACATTGTTCACAGATACGTACGTACACAACTATAATACTCCAGACGAAGCCGACTATGACGTTATACAGATGATTTCTAAGTTAAACAGAGCAGTGCAAATACAGACGACGAACGTACTCAACTACGCAATATTCTTTTACAGCAAGCTCCAGTTTTTGACAACGTTCCTGGTACGATGTCCGGTTTTATGTATGAATTTCAAGTTAAACAGCACGACACATTTAAAGCCAAGCATTATCCCATTCCGTATATTCACAGAGAACATGTTAAGAGAGAATTGCAAGCTATGCTTGACCAAGGAATTATTGAACCGGCAGTTAGTCCATATTGTTAAAAAAAAGGTGGTTCACTTCACCTCGTACTTGATTCGCGTCACATCAATGACATCATTATTAATGAAACAGATCGCCCACAGACACTAGAAGAACTTCTACAGCCGGCAGGAGTGGCCGAGCGGTTAAAGGCGCTACAGTCTGGAACCGCACGACCGCTACGGTCGCAGGTTCGAATCCTGCCTCGGGCATGGATGTGTGTGATGTCCTTAGGTTAGTTAGGTTTAAGTAGTTCTAAGTTCTAGGGGACTTATGACCACAGCAGTTGAGTCCCATAGTGCTCAGAGCCATTTGAACCATTTTTTTTTTGAACTTCTACAGAAATTTCATGGTACTGCTATTTATTCCACAATAGAATTGAAATCTGGATTTTTGGCAAATTCAGATCCATCCGAACTGCAGAAAGTACACAGCATTTCTCTGTTTTGGTGACTGTTATCAATTTTGTAAATTACCGTTCAGCTCAACAATTTCTTCAGCAGCTTTTATTCGCGGTTTGAATACAATACTTCCGACAGAACTTAAAGACAGAATCACAACGTACGTAGACGACATTCTTATTGCAGAAGCTAACTGGTCTGAACACAATTTGATTCTTGAACAACTGTTGCAAACCTTTCGTGCACAAGGACTCACAGTTAATCTCAGTAAATCGCACTTTGGTAAAACTTCTATAAAATTTCTTGGACATGTAATTTCAGCAGAGGGCATTACGCCTGACCCGGAAAAACTTCAAGCTTTACGTGACATTACTGTTCCTACGACGAAGAAACAACTACGCAGTTTTTTGGGTTTAATTAACTTTTTTCGTAAATTTATTCATTACTCTGCTTTAGACACCCCTAGATTATGTCAATTGACAGGTAAAACGCTATTTGGTCCTGGGATAGGCACCCAGATCTTACCATAAATTTTTCCATTGCCACCGACAGTTGTAACACCGCTTTAGGCGTACATATTTTCAGGAAATTGAAGAAGATGGTTGTACAGTAATTAAAAACATCGCTTTTGCAAGTCGCATTCTGTCACCTGCTGAACGAAATTATTCTGTTACAGAACTGGAAACATTATGTGTTGTATGGGCTTTTACCAGATTTAGGTATTTTCTTTATGGAAGACACACTACCGTTTATACAGACCATAGAGCGATACAGTTTTTACTTTCCGCTAAATTTACACACGACAGATTAATCAGATGGAGACTTAATCTACAGGAATTTAATTTTACAATTGTTCACATTCCCGGCATACAAAATATTGTAGCTGACGCACTATCCCGTTCTCTTAACAACAATCAGCAAGACATCGTAACCAACTTCTGCAAAGCAAATTTCAGCGTCATGTACATTCAACAAGTTGCATTTGAAAATTTCATTTCGTCGTCATTACAAGACATAGCACAAGAGCAGAGTAAAGACAACATGTGGAAAGAGATTAAACACCTTTGGCAAGATAGGAATAATGTTACCATTAGAAACCATTACACTGTACGCAATGACATTCTGTTTCGCCGCTCTCATCCTGACAGCAGCAATTGGTTATTATGCATTCCTGACGAACTGGTTAACAAATTAATCTGGTATACTCATTTAAGTTATGCACATTACGGAGCTAGAAAATGTTTTCTTATACTGAGACAGAACTGTTATTTTGCCAACATGGAGAAACGTATACGACGAGTTTTAGCGTCATGTAAAATCTGCCAGAAAGCTAAATCAGACACGACTTCACATATTCCTCCATTACATCCCATTGTACCTGTTAAATTGAGACATATGGCCGCTGTAGAGATTTTTGGTCCGATTCCCAGAACTAATAGAGGTTTTTGCTACATCTTTGTCGCTGTTGAACTCACTTCAAAATTTGTTACCTTCACTCCGTTACGCAAAGCTACTGCTAAAACTGTTTCGAAAGCATTTGTAAAACATTTTTTATTTCATGTAGGGCATGTGTTGAAAGTAATTTCCGACAATGGACCACAGTTTCGATCTGCTATATGGACACGTATATTACGAGCTAGAAACATTTCTCCAATATATATATCCAGGTACCATGCTTCTTCGAACCCTTGTGAACGATTAATGAAAGAAATTGGTAAACTGTGCAGAATATACTGCCATAAAAGACATTGATTGGGACACACGCATACTCTCATTCCAAGATGTAATTAATTCCATACCAAATGAATCTACTATGCTATCTCCGTCTGTTATACTGAAAAATATTGAACCACCTAACAAAATTAAAGAATTAGTAACATTTCCTACATCTCGTCGACTACGACACCATGAAATAATTGACATTGCGCTGAACAACATCAAACGTGCCGCAGAGCGCCGGAGAAGACAGCAAAAACAGGTTTGTACACGCCGTGACTTTCACATTGGACAGAAGATATTAGTACGTACACACTATTTTTCAAATAGAGGAAAAGGTAGGTGCAGTAAATTTGAACTTCTATACGCAGGTCCATATCGGATTCGCAGTATTCCTCACCCCAATGTAGTACACGTCGAAACTTTGAGAACCAGAAAAACCAAAAGGAACAACACATATCGAACATCAAACCTTTTATTGAATGAAGATACTTTAAGATTTATCACACTGTAAAGCCATTTCCTAATTTTTTATGACCACTTATGCAATTATATTCACATGAACACCTACTGATGATTATCGCATTTTTTCTTGGCAAGTGCCCGGCAAGGTAAGGTACGCAGGTCGCTTTTCTTGTCGTTACACATCAGACAGTGCATATTTTCCAGATAAAATTACGTATCTTACGAATAATTATGCAATTCTATCTAGTAATATATTAATTTTATCATATTTTCTCTCCATTAAAGTCTTCAATTCTCGCCTCTATTAACTACACAACATACAAGCTGTACACAAAGAAGATCACATTTCTTGTCGTTATACACCCTAGACCGTGCATATTTTCAATTTTTTATGTATGTATGATTGTTTTCCTGTTTGTTTGTATGCTCTATTAAATATTTAAGATATAACGAACACCAGTTGACTTTAACATTTTGCCTTATGATAGCTAAACATCGTGACTATTTTATATATATATATATTTTTTTTTTTTTTTTTTTTGCTGCTACATTGTAATACAGTGTGTACATTTTTGCTTCTGAACACTGTCGATGTTTTGACATATTACGTTTTCTGTCAAGCTATGCTGTATGCTCAATTATGTTACTATAAACCAGTTTTTATCTAATGGGTATATGAATTAAATGCAAGACATTAATCTTTGTTCATCATTTTCAGAAAGAAATAACGTATAAACGAGATAATTAAATAGAAATGGGAATTTCACCTTCGGAATGAACGAAAGAGTATGCAATACCTCGTGATGAAGAGTAAATGGATCAGAATTAACAAGCATTAACAAGAATATACTATACACATCATATGATAGCAGTCTTAACTAATTTTTTCTTTCAGAATACGAGGCGATTGATGCAGGCTGTCAGACAGAACTACACGTCTTAGTTTTAGTGATGAAATATGCTAGAAATAAGGAATAGTTGTATAATGAATAATGAAGTGACTTTTTTGCAGATGATAATGAATGGTGATGAATAATGATGAAGAATGTGCTACTATGGATAATGAAGTTTTTCTTTACAGGTGATGATAATACTGGAGTTATGGTGATATAGATAATGAAGTTTTTCTTTGCAGATGAAAATAATGATGAAGTTTATATATTTGCTGTTAGTTAAGAGATGCTATGTAGTTATTTAAGTATTTGTTGCAGTTCGTTTTGACAGAATGTCTTATATCGCATGGTATGATGACTGAAGGTTTTGGAAAGGACAGCTAGAGAACATATATATTTTTATACACATTTCACTACCTGCTAATTCGAAGTTCACTACTTTTCAGCATAATATGCGTTTCTTCTTTCCGTTTCATAGTCCATTTTTGTATATTTTGCAGGAGAAATTATTCATGAAATTAATGTGGTATAAATAGCTGTTTATTAAATCTATGTCGTTTATGAATGTGATCAGATATACTCTACTTGTTTCATAACCTTGCTACAGCTGACTCATTACGAATGACGTTACACATCTACATTTGCAGCAATAACTCAAAAGCAAACAAAGGAATTACCAGTCCCAAATAATGCTACTAGTTAAAGAGAGTTCTGAGTAATACTGATCAGCTCTGAATAGTATGTCACTTCAATAATGACTTCTGAATAATACATGCCAAAAAAAAATGCTTTGTAACTGGCCAATGAATGCCACTGATTATTGTAATAAGATGACCTATGATGCCAATGATTACTATAATTAGATTAATTATGTATAAATGGTATGCCAATAATTAACTCATTTTGAATAATGACTTCTGAATAATACAAAAAAATGCTTTGTAGCTGGCCAATGAATGCCACTGATTATTGTAATAAGTTGACCTATGATGCCAATGATTACTATAATTAGATGAATTATGTATAAATGCTATGCCAATAATTAACTCATTTTGAGTAATGACTACTGAATAATAAATACAAAAAAATGCTTTGTAACTGGCCAATGAATGCCACTGTTTATTGTAATGAGGTGACCTATGATGCCAATTATTACTATAATTAGATTAATTATGTATAAATGCTATGCCAATAATTAACTCATTTTGAATGATGACTTCTGAAGAATACAAAAAAATGCTTTGTAACTGGCCAATGAATGCCACTGATTATTGTAATAAGATGACCTATGATGCCCATGATTACAATAATTAGATTAATTATGTATAAATTCTATGCTATTAATAACTCATTTTGAATGATGACTTCTGAAGAATACAAAAAAATGCTTTGTAGCTGGCCAATGAATGCCACTGATTATTGTAATAAGATGACCTATGATGCCCATGATTACTATAATTAGATTAATTATGTATAAATGCTATGCTATTAATTAACTCATTTTGAATGATGACTTCTGAAGAATACAAAAGAAAATGCTTTGTAGCTGGCCAATGAATGCCACTGATTATTGTAATAAGATGACCTATGATGCCAATGATTACTATAATTAGATTAATTATGTATAAATGGTATGCCAGTAATTAACTCATTTTGAATGATGACTTCTGAAGAATACAAAAAAAATGCTTTGTAACTGGCCAATGAATGCCACTGATTACTGTAATAAGATGACCTATGACACCAAGGATTACTATAATTAAGTGAATTATGTTAATACTATGCCATTCATTAGCTTCTGTTTTGAATGATGACTTCTGATGGTTTGTAACTGGGCAATGAGTGCCAATAATTACTATATTAAGATAATTTATGAACATTATTCTGTAATACTACATACATGGTACAGAAATGTTCAGTAACTGGGCGATGAGTGCCATCAATTACTCAAATCAGTTGTTAGACTAGTGTAATTCTCAATGAAGACTACTATGTGACTTAATGTCCTTCACCTTCTAATTACCAGAAATTACTGCAATATCCATTTGTCCCGTCTACCCTCATGATCATGGAGCACTATATTTGGCTTTTGCACTAATTCTACGTTGGTCTACTTTAAAAGAACATGGTGTTGACACGACATGCTGTCCACCACCTTGAGCGATGGAGATGTTATTATGGTCCCACTGTTTGGTGTACCTAGTGTACTACCAAAATTATAGCATGGAATATTATTACGACACTTCAGTGTCTTGGCTACACTGATTAATACTTCAAGGAAAAGAACTTCAGATTGTCTCACTTGGTGTTGTGCTGCTGTAGAAAGATATGGACTTTCAGTGCAGCTGCGTGCAAACTAAAGTGCTACAACCATGACACAATCCTTCCCATTCCTTTCCTAATTCTTGTAAAATGATAAAGACATATAAAGTGCATGTGCACTCTATGCCATTTGTTAATATGATTTGTACTCATTACGTATACATTTTGTGATTCCCAGATATGTTCTGTATTACAGTGCGTGTGCACTTTCGTCATTTTGTTAACATGATTTGTATTCACTGCATATACATTTTGTGATTTGCTGATATGTTCTGAACTACAGTGCGTGTGCACTTTTGCCATTTGTTAATATGTTTTGTACTCATTGTGTATACATTTTGTCATTGCTTGATATGTCTGTACTCAGTGCATGTGCACTATATTTCATTTCATGTTCTGCACCTATATATATATATGTATATATTCTGTGATTGTAAAGTTAATTAATTATGAAAAATTTGTTGCTCATAGCAAGTCCAATTGACTCACCATCGCTGCCAAATTTTTGCCCCCCCAATGGAGGGTTATGTAAGACGTATGCTTCGCCGGCGATGGGCGAGGCATGACAGAATCTCTGACCAGAGAGTAGTTTATTGTTAGTTGTTGCTTGTCGCGAGTCTGCGCTAGTCTGCGCGAGTCGACAGTAGAAGGCTGTCTGCAGTTGTAGTCAGTCTGCAGTAGTAGTCGGTCGGCTTGAGTAGCGAGTGGACGGTAGTAGTCTGCGGGTGTCGGCATGCGTCGGCTGTGTGCTCTGCTCGCGACTCTGGTCAGGATTCTGGACGATGAGTATTGCTGTAGAAGGTAAAGAAGCAGCATTGCGCATATCTAATAATGTATGTTAATTGTAATTAATTTGTTAAAAAATGACCCAATAATAATTTTTTTATAAAGTAACTCTTTTAAAGAAAAGCATTCATTTCAATTTCCAATGCATTATCATTGCTTCCAAGAATTATATATATATATATATATATATATATATATATATATATATATATATATATATACGCCACCATTGCACGAAGCTGTGTCGAAGAATGTATAATTAAGAGCAGATATGATTGCAGCTTTATTGAGGTAAGAATTTTTGCTTTTTTCTTATTCAGAATACAGGGCCGAAGGTCAGCGCTGCTGTCCTTATAAAATTTACCAGATATTATTATTTCTGTTACGAGGTTACATTTCGTTCATGGCTCATTATCATTCTTCAATTTGTGCGGGGAGGTTACACTATCACCAAAGATATTATTTCGCATGAAACTGTCCTTGGCCATTAATGTCCGATAAATTATAAATATGTCTCTGGGCCTTACAGTGTCTAAGCTTCTCAATTCTCACGACACGATATTAATTATGGGTTCGAATCCTTTCAGTGTCTGTTCAGCACAAGTTTAGCCTTTTAACGGGCACTATTATTTTCACTTCTCGTTTATTAGCGGAATCATCTTAACAACGAGCGGCAAAGATACTAGTGTGATAAAGTCCAAACTATTTTCGGTCCCAGTACTCGTTAGTAATTCCCATACAGCGAATAAAGTCCTAATTCAACACAAAAGTATCCGTATTGTCAATAAATCTCTTCGCAACAGTAAGTACACGATCGTAACGTTTCGTTTAACACGTGCAATCACCATTCACTTGAATATCAACGTCCGTACACCCAATCACCACTAATGGACTCCATCTCTGAATTTATCTGAATAATCTATTTTCCACTACTGCAATGTCTAATCCAGTTCTAAAAATGCAATTTAATTCTTCTAATCCCAAAATTCCGACTACCACGGAAGAACTGCGAACACACTTGCCACCGCTGAAAACAAAAACTCAACAGACCTAACAATGCTGCGCATTCGTTTATATGTTGTTGTTGTTGTGGTCTTCAGTCCTGAGACTGGTTTGATGCAGCTCTCCATGCTACTCTATCCTGTGCAAGCTTCTTCATCTCCCAGTAACTACTGCAACCCACATCCTTCTGAATCTGCTTAGTGTATTCATCTCTTGGTCTCCCTCTATGATTTTTACCCTCCACGCTGCCCTCCAATACTAAATTGGTGATCCCTTGATGCCCCAGAACATGTCCTACCAACCGATCCCTTCTACTAGTCAAGTTGTGCCACAAATTTCTCTTCTCCCCAGTCCTATTCAATACCTCCTCATTAGTTATGTGATCTACCCATCTAATCTTCAGCATTCTTCTGTAGCACTACATTTCAAAAGCTTCTATTCTCTTCTTGTCCAAACTAGTTATCGTCCATGTTTCACTTCCATACATGGCTACACTCCATACAAATACTTTCAGAAACGACTTCCTGACATTTAAATCTATACTCGCTTTCCTTGCCATTGCCAGTCTACATTTTATATCCTCCCTACTTCGACCATCATCAGTTATTTTGCTCCCCAAATAGCAAAACTCCTTTACTACTTTAAGTGTCTCATTTCCTAATCTAATTCCCTCAGCATCACCCGACTTTATTCGACTACATTCCATTATCCTCGTTTTGCTTTTGTTGATGTTCATCTTATATCCTGCTTTCAAGACACTGTCCATTCCGTTCAACTGCTCTTCCAAGTCCTTTGCTGTCTCTGACAGAATTACAATGTCATCGGCGAACCTCAATGTTTTTGTTTCTTCTCCATGGATTTTAATACCTACGAATTTTTCTGTTGTTTCCTTCACTGCTTGCTCAATATACAGATTGAATAACATCTGGGAGAGGCTACAAACCTGTCTCACTCCCTTCCCAACCACTGCTTCCCTTTCACGTCCTTCGACTCTTATAACTGCCATCAGGTTTCTGTACAAGTTGTAAATAGCCTTTCGCTCCCTGTGTTTTACCCCTGCCACCTTCAGAATTTGAAAGAGAGTATTCCAGTCAACATTGTCAAAAGCTTTCTCTAAGTCTACAAATGCTAGAAACGTAGGTTTGCCTTTCCTTAATCTAGTTTCTAAGATAAGTTGTAGGGTCAGTATTGCCTCACGTGTTACAACATTTCCACGGAATCCAAACTGATCTTCCCCGAGGTCCGCTTCTACCAGTTTTTCCATTCGTCTGTAAAGAATTCGCGTTAGTATTTTGCAGCCGTGACTTATTAATCTGATAGTTCGGTAATTTTCACATCTGTCAACACCTGCTTTCTTTGTCGATCTAATTTTTTAGACGTTTGTATTCCTTTTTGCCTGCTTCATTTACTGCATTTTTATATTTTCTTCTTTGATCAATTAAGTTCAATGTTTCTTCTGTTACCCAAGGATTTCTACTAGCCCTCGTCTTTTTACCTACTTTATCCTCTGCTGCCTGCACTACTTAATCCCTCAAAGCTACCCATTCTTCTTCTACTGTATTTCTTTCCCCCATTCCTGTCAATTGTTCCCTTATGCTCTCCTTGAAACTCTGTACAACCTCTGGTTCTTTCAGTTTATCCAGGTCCCATCTCCTTAAATTCCCACCTTTTTGCAGTTTCTTCAGTTTTAATCTACAGTTCATAACCAATAGATTGTGGTCAGAGTCCACATCTGCCCCTGGAAACGTCTTACAATTTAAAACCTGGTTCCTAAATCTCTGTCTTACCATTATCTAATCTATCTGAAACCTGTCATTAACTCCAGGCTTCTTCCATGTATACAACCTTCTTTTGTGATTCTTGAACCAAGTGTTAGCTATCATTAAGTTGTGCTCTGTGCAAAATTCTACCAGACGGCTTCCTCTTTCATTTCTTCTCCCCAATCCATATTCACCTACTGCGTTTCCTTCTCTTCCTTTTCCTACTACCGAATTCCAGTCACCCATGACTATTAAATTTTTGTCTCCCTTCACTATCTGAATAATTTCTTTTATTTCATCATACATTTCTTCAATTTCTTCGTCATCTGCAGAGCTAGTTGGCATATAAACTTGTACTACTGTGGTAGGCGTGGGCTTAGTGTCTATCTTGGCCACAATAATGCGTTCACTATGCTGTCTGTAGTAGCTTACCCGCACTCCTATTTTTTTATTCATTATTAAACCCACTCCTGCATTCGTCTGTTTTGATTTTGTATTTATTACCCTGTATTCGCCTGATCAAAAGTCTTGTTCCTCCTGCCACCTTACTTCACTAATTCCCACTATATCTAACTTTAACCTATCCATTTCCCTTTTTAAATTATCTAACCTACCTGCCAGATTAAGGGATCTGACATTCCACGCTCCGATCCGTAGAACGCCAGTTTTCTTTCTCCTGATAACGACATCCTCTTGAGTAGTCCCCGCCCGGAGATCCGAAGGGGTGACTATTTTACCTCCGGAATATTTTATCCAAGAGGACGCCATCATCATTTAACCATACAGTAAAGCTGCATGCCCTCGGGAAAAATTACAGCTGTAGTTTCCCCTTGCTTTCAGCCGTTCGCAGTACCAGCACAGCAAGGCCGTGCTGTTTTTTTTTTTTTTGTTTATATATTACATACAAAACAAAACGCAGCTCTGTTATGTCTTCCTTGCATTCCCTTTGTACTACTTTGCGTTACTCTATTTCGAATACCTACTCTTTGTAAAATTTTAACTAACTATTACTTAGAAATACTGCTACCGTTTTTTGGCTCTTAGGCCATTTCGAATTACAGAATTAAATGTAATACACTACTGGCCATTGAAATTGCTATACAACGAAGATGACGTACTACAGACGTGAAATTTTACCGACAGGAAGAAGATGCTGTGACATGCAAATGAGTAGCTTTTCAGAACATTCACACAAGTTTGGCACCGGTGGCGACCCCTACAATGTGCTGACACGAGGAAAGTTTCCAACTGATTTCTCATACGCAAACAGCAGTTGACCAGCGTTGCTTGGTGAAACGTTGTTGTGATGCCTCGTGTAAGGAGGAGAAATGCGTACAATCACGTTTCCGAATTTGAAATAGGTCGGATTGTAGCCTATCGCGATTGCGGTTTATCGTATCGCGACATTGCTGCTCGCGTTGGTCGACATACAATGACTGTTAGCAGAATATGGAATCGGTGGGTTCAGGAGAGTAATACGGAACGCCGTGCTGGATCCCAACGGCCTCGTATCACTAGCAGTCGAGATGACAGGCATCTTATCCGTATGGCTGTAGCAGATCGTGCAGCCACGTCTCGATCCCTGAGTCAACAGATGGGGACGTTTGCAAGACAACAACCATCTGCACCAACAGTTCGACGTTTGCAGCAGCATGGACTATCTGCTCGGAGACCACAGCTGCAGTTACCCTTCACGTTGCATCACAGACATGAGTGCCTGCGATGGTGTACTCAACGACGAACCTGGGTGCACGAATAGCAAAACGACATTATTTCGGATGAATCCAGGTTCTGTTTACAGCATCATGATGGTTCCATCCGTGTTTGGCGACATCGCGGTCAACGCACATTGGAAGCGTGTATTCGTCATCGCCATACTGGCGTATCACCCAGCGTGATGGTATGTCGTGCCATTGGTTACACGTCATGGTCACCTGTTGTTCACATTGTCGGCACTTTGAACAGTGGACGTTACATTTCAGATGTGTTACGACCCGTGGCTCTACCCTTCATTCGATCCATGCGAAACCCTACATTTCAGCAGGATAATGCACGACCGCATGTTGCAGGTCCTGTACGGGCCTTTCTGGATACAGAAAATGTTCGACTGCTGCCCTGGCCAGCACATTCTCCAGATCTCTCACCAACTGGAAACGTCTGGTCAATGGTGGCCGAGCAACTGGCTCGTCACAATACGCCAGTCACTACTCTCGATGAACTGTGGTATCGTGTTGAAGCTGCATAGGCAGCTGTACCTGTACACGCCATCCAAGCTCTGTTTGACTCAATTCCCAGGCGTATTAAGGTCGTTATTACGGCCAGAGGTGGTTGTTCTGGGTACTGGGTATCGTGTTGAAGCTGCATGGGCAGCTGTACCTGTACACGCCATCCAAGCTCTGTTTGACTCAATTCCCAGGCGTATCAAGGTCGTTATTACGGCCAGAGGTGGTTGTTCTGGGTACTGATTTCTCAGGATCTATGCACCCAAATTGCGTGAAAATGTAACCACATGTCAGTTCTAGTATAATACCCGTTTATCATCTGCATTTCTTCTTGGTGTAGCAATTTTAATGGCCAGTAATGTAAGTCCCATAGAGCTCAGAGCAATTTGAACAATTATTTTAATCCGCGGTGAGGTCTGCATCGTGCAGTTCCTTCCACTGATATGGCAGTCGCTAGTGGCTGCAGAATCGTATGGGGCCCAATGGTCTGCCTGATGGGTGTTAAAGAGGCCCTAAACCAACTTACTGTAGAATGAAGTTAATCCCGTGTCAAAAGGAGCAAGTTCGTCTGCGAGGTTACTAGATGGCCCGCAAGCCTGTTGGCTCCCGAAGCTTTGCGTACCGGTACGGGTAGTGTGGCCAACGTGCTGGCGGCCACCATTTCTGACCCATCGAATTGTAGTCATACTTTGACTGCTACAGTGCGTTTAGTCGTTTCTGTTAAATAACCGAGCTGGATTACCTCATGTATCAATAAGCAGGATTCCCAGCTGCAAACAGAACGTCTCGAATCCCTAGTGCCAAAAAATGTAAGCAAAACGTATCGAAAAGTTTTTTTTTTTTTACAAAGAGAGCAGACCCCAATTTCCGTACTGCATTTATTTATCGACAGCAACACGTCCAGAATTCGTAGTTCCTGTCAAGGCAACGAGCACAAATACCTAACGTTGTCGTAAGTTGCTTTAAGCTGATCATCAAGATTAGTTTACAAGTTTTGGAAAACGAAATTTAAAATAAATAACGACACAGCTTGACTGAAAGACGGGAACGGTTGATATGAGACATTCTGAGGCATCGGAGAATTGCCAGTTTGGTGATGGAAAGAAGTTTGGTGGGTAAAAATTGTGCGCAGAGACCAAGACATGAATACAATAAGCAAGTTCAAATGGACGTAAGTTCCAGTTCATATGAAGAGATGAAGAGGCGTGCACGTCATAGACTGTCATGTGCGGTGCATCAAACCAGTCTCCAGACTAAAGACCACAACAACAACAGCCAGAACATGCCATTCATTAGCACAAAAACCATTCCCTCTGGCAGCAAGGTTTATATGAGATGGCATTAAAAGTTTTTCTCCTGCAATATTTCCTATTGCAACCCCTTAGCAAGCTCTCATTTACTAACGAGACAGAAACATAGCATGTTACGAGATATCTGTGCAGTAATATTAATCTCTTTTTGTCGAGGACTTTTTACTAAAGGAAATTATTCTGAAAAATGTAAATGCCTTAGGAGGCTTGCAATGAACAGTATCTTTCAGGATGCTGTATTATCGCCAAAGCACAAAGCATTCATGATGTTATGCTCGATCACTAACAGCACGTCCATGCATATTTCAACTAGAGTGTAACTTCAGCAAAACAGTCCGTCTTGATCGCAAAATAATGTGTTTTACTTGTAATGACCTGTTTAAGTCTTGAAACACCATCGAAGACCATCTACAGACAGTAGGGAATCACCATCGGTTATCCGTGTAGACGCTGATCAGTGCTGTAATGTATGACCGAAGGCACAGTCGTCAGTGGCACGACCTGTGGCACGTAACTTGACGACCAAATGTGCTCAGCGCCAAGTGGGTACAACAAACGAACCATGGCCAAGTGTATCGTAACGTGTAATCAACAGTAATAGTGCCAAAATCTTTATGTTCTTGACGAAATTTTCTCAGTGCTATGCGAATGAATTGTATTTTGTTCTGCAAATGCTAACGAAACAGAGTGTATCTTTTGCGAATGCTGAAGAAGCGGTGTTTGTGTCTTCTGCGAATGCTGACAAAGCTGCGTGGTTTCTGTGAACGCTGCCAAAGCTGTGTGGACTCTGCGAATGCTGACAAAGCTGTGTGGACTCTACGAATGCTGCTGAATCATCTCGCCACTGCTTTCATCGTTGCTGTCCAGCCGCTGTATGTAGGCGACCAAAAGGTCAAATGTCAGTTTGTACGCAAAGTCGTATTTGCATTTCTGATGCTGATTTAAATTACGTACAGGAATAAAGTTAGGTAATACGAAGTGTCGAAATGTGTGTAATACTGTATGTGGTTGCGCGTGTCTATTCACGTGTGGATGTGTACTTGCCTATGAGTATGTAAAAGGTTCAAATGGCTCTGAGCACTATGGGACTTAACATCTGAGGTCGTCAGTCCCCTAGAACTTAGAACTACTTAAACCTAACTAGCCTAAGGACATCACACACATCCATGCCCGAGGCAGGATTCGAACCTGCGACCGTAGCTGCAGCGCGGTTCGGGAGTGAAGCGCCTAGAACCGCTTTGCCACAACGGCCGGCCTATGTGAAAGGGTTGCTACGTTTCTTAACATGAGTGTAACAGTCTTCTGAGAGACGTGATCCGTGGTGTGTGCGAGAGCCTTGGGACCGTCTCGTGAATATTAATGTGCCTATACTGACGGTTTAGCTTGACTGTATATGGGTATAGTTGATATCTTAACTACGCGTTTGTGTGGTTAAAGACTTGCAGATTTGTAGAGGTGTATCTGATGTTCACATGTTTGTCAAGTGCGGCACACTTACCGGAAAATGCTATAATAATGGTTGAAGATGTCAGTATTGCGATAACATCTGTCAATTGCTCGATAGCGTGACATACGAAATACTGATGTACTTCCGCAGCGTTACAAAGTATGAAAATGGTATAATTAAATAGTTAATAAATAAATAAAATTTGTTAAGAATAACCATCGGTGATCCTCGAACCTGTGAGCTGTGAGTGATATGATAGACATAAATATCGCGTGATAGACTTTCGGTGTAATATTTACAAAGAGCAAAATATCGCAAAGGACTAATTTAGCGAATACTGCGGAAAAACGCAATCATCAGTTCTCAAAACTGGAACTTCTTGTCTGGAAATCACGTAACAGGGTCAGTTGCTCAAACGGGACAGAAAGGGCGGCGTTTTCTCACATTCGTGATGTGGGAGGAGTGGTCTGTTCCAGCTTCTCACCACTGGAGCTTCGTGTACTTTTCCCACTTTTTACAGATAGAATAATTGGCTAGGCGTGAATAAGACTCGAGCGCTGAGGGTTCCGTACAAAATTATGTGGTCACACAGCCCATCTATTACGGGAATCAAGAATCTCGACCATATTTGTCTGTTGTCGACATTGGTACTGGCAACATAACGGTCCAAGCGATTCGAAGATTATCCAGATTGTTTCATTTTCAATAATACAAATGCGACGTATAGTCGAAGCGAGCATTATTATAATAATCAGTAGCTCCGCATTCACGCTGAATTGGTCGCAATGGTAAAAGTCGAACATTAGGCGAGGAAAGTCTTAACTGCTCATATGACTCATTTTGTAAGTTATCTATCACGAGATATACAGGAGCGACTACTGCACGTAGATGTGGCGTTTCGAATTGTACGTGAAACAAACATCCTCAGAGTAGTCGCAGAACTACTGATTGTGTTGATTTCAAGTTTGTTGTCGCATAACAAATGACAAAAGAATTTTTGCTGTGTGTTATACACTACTGGCCATTAAAATTGCTACACCACGAAGATGACGAGCTACAGACGCGAAATTTAACCGACAGGAAGAAGGTGCTATGATATGCAAATGATTAACTTTTCAGAGCATTCACACAAGGTTGGCGTCGGTGGCGACACCTACAACGTGCTGACATGCGGAAAGTTTCCAACCGATTTCTCACTGCACAAACAGCAGTTGACCGGCGTTGCCTGGTGAAACGTTGTTGTGATGCCTCGTGTAACGAGGAGAAATGCGTACCATCACGTTTCCGACTTTGATAAAGGTCGGATTGTAGCCTATCACGATTGCGGTTTATCGTATCGCGACATTGCTGTTCGCGTTGGTCGAGATCCAATGACTGTTAGCAGACTATGGAATCGGTGGGTTCAGCAGGGTAATACGGAACGCCGTGCTGGATCCCAACGGCCTCGTATCACTAGCAGTCGAGATGAAAGGCATCTTATCCGCATGGCTGTAACGGATCGTGCAGCCACGTCTCGATCCCTGAGTCAACAGATGTGGACGTTTGCAAGACAACAACCATCTACACGAACAGTTCGACGACATTTGCAGCAGCATGGACTATCAGCTCGGAGACCGTGGCTTCGGTTACCCTTGACGCTGCATCACAGACAGGAGAGCCTGCGATAGTGTACTCAACGACGAACCTGGGTGCACGAATGGCAAAACGTCGTTTTTTCGGATGAATCCAGTTTCTGTTTACAGCATCATGAAGGTCGCATCCGTGTTGGGCGACACCGTGGTGAACGCACATTGGAAGCGCGTATTCGACATCGCCATACTGGTGTATCACCTGGCGTGATGGTATGGGGTGCCATTGCTTACACATCTCGGTCACCTCTTGTTCGCATTGACGGCACTTTGAACAGTGGACGTTACATTTCACATGTGTTACGACCCGTGGCTCTACCCTTCATTCGATCGCTCCGAACCCCTACATTTCAGCAGGATAATGCACGACTGCATGTTGCAGGTCGTGTACGGGCCTTTCTGGATACATTCTGCAGATCTCTCACCAATTGAAAACGTCTGGTAAATGGTGGGCAATCAACTGGCTTGTCACAATACGCCAGTCACTACATTTGATGAACTGTGGTATCGTGTTGAAGCTGGATGGGCAGCTGTACCAGTACACGCCATCCAAGCTGTGTTTCACTCATTCACTCAATGGGCAGGAGTATCAAGGCCGTTATTACGGCCAAAGGTGGTTGTTCTGGGCACTGATTTCTCAGGATCTATGCACCCCAACTGCGTGAAAATGTAATCACATGTCATTTCTAGTATAATATATTTGTCCAATGAATACCCGTTTATCATCTGCATTTCTTCTTGGTGTAGCAATTTTAATGGCCAGTAGTGTAATCACAAATTAACGTTTTTCGGAGATTGTTTTCCTTTGCTTGTACTGTGTAAGCCCTTTCAAATTTTATGATTCTCGGCCAACGGGAAGTATCCTATAGGTTTTGATGATGTGACTTTGCAAGCATTAAACTATTTGACATAAATAGACGTTTCTTTTAACTGCATTGGCTTAGATGCTTCATTTTTTTTCACCGCCAAGAAATGTAGACTTTAGTATGTGACCTAAATTTCAACCTGATACGTTTACCCGTTCCAGAGAGAAATGGTTTTTAATAGTCGTACGGACAAGAAAGTGATCCCATAAGGCTTCCGCTTCTACCTGTTGAGGTACGGAATCCTAAAAACGCAGGCTCATTCCACGTTCTTGTTTTTCTATGGACCTCTTATGTCCTCCGCGCCTCCCCTCCCCCCGCCTTCTTCGCCGAAATTGTAGTGGAGGTGACGGATCGACTGCGGCACCACTGGGTGTGACGTCATGATAGGCAGGAACTCGAGCTAGTGTGCCAAATCCAGTACAAGGCAACTACTCGCACACATATTTCGGTTGCGTGCCAAGTGTGGACAATGGCAACGATCAGAAAAGCATCTTCGTTGCATGGAGTGCCAACCTCACCAGGCTGACATACACTGCTGGCCACCGTAAATGCAACACCCTGAAGGAAGCATCCGAATCGAGTGAAATTTACACCATGAGTTTGCAGCGATGAGATATGCAACTGATTAGAATTTCAGCGCAGACGCACATCACGCGCGCCTGTGGCGCCACCTCATAGCGCCATTTAAGGCTTGGCAATTTCGACGAGTGTACGTTCGGCACGTGTGTTTACCTTGTGGTTGTTTCACAAGACGATCAGTTATGCCTCGTAGACAACAGCGAACATCTTTTGATCAAGTATCCGAGTTCGACAGAGGAAGGATAGTGGCTTACCGAGAATGTGGATTATCATACAGAGAAATCGCTAGTGTTGGACGAAACCAAACAACTGTAATGCGGATATGTGACCGTTGGATGCAGGAGGGTACGACGGACCGACGTGGTCGATCGCATTCACCTCGGTGCACCACTGCACGTGCTGATAGGCAAATTGTGCGCATGGCAGTGACGGATCGCTCAGTGACATCCCGAACCGTAGCACAGCACATTGCGTCTGTAACGCATCATCCAGTGTCTGCGCGTACCATTCGACGCCATTTACAGCAGAGTGGGCTGTCCGCAAGACGTCCATTGCTTCGTCTACCATTGACGCAGAACCACAGACGTCTCCGTCGCCAATGGTGTGATGACAGACGGATGTGGACGACAGAATGGAATGGCGTTGTCTTTACTGACGAGGCACGCTTCTGTCTGCAGCACCACGATGGTCGGATTCGAGTGTGAAGACACCGTGGAGAGAGGATGCTGGACAGCTGCATTATGCACCGCCACACTGGTCTTGCACCGGGTATTATGGTATGGGGCGGTATTGGATATTACTCTCGCACGCCTCTAGTACGCATTGCCGGTACTTTAAATAGCCGACGCTACATATCCGAGGTGCTGGAGCCAGTTGTCCTTCCTTACCTTCAGGGCTCGGCCACAGCCATATTTCAACAGGATAATGCGCGACCACACGTGGCACGCATGATCCAAAGGTTCTTCGTCAATAACCACATTGAATTGCTTCCCTGGCCGGCTCGCTCTCCGGATCTTTCGCCGATAGACAACATGTGGTCCATGGTTGCTCAACGAGTGACCCAGGTTACATCCCCAGCTGCCGCACCAGATGATCTTTGGCAACGTGTGGAAGCTGCTTGGGCTGCTGTACCCCAGGAACACATCCAACGTCTCTTTGACTCAATGCCGAGACGTGTGGCAGCGGTGATCTCCAACAATGGCGGCTACTCTGGCTACTGATTCTGGCAGGAACCACATGTCACAGACGTCTGTAAACGTAATCATTTGATACTTGGTCAACATGTTATCTACAAAATAAATTTTGTTGTGCTACCTCTTGTCTTTCTTGGTGTTGCATTTACGGTGGCCAGCAGTGTAATTGGCGACCATTTGGTGATTCATTGTCTTGCTGGTTGTGTAACATCGAGTGGAGATGTGGGATGGCAGGTTAGAGTTGAATATCTCGTTTATACATGCGTCCTTACGGACAAGGCAGTTGGTGAAGGTTCTGGACCAAACCTCTCTATAAAATCGCGCAATGTAACATCTACGTGCCGAGAGGTTTGAATCGATAAAAAACGCAGCGTTGACTAACAAAGCTGTTATTGATATTGTAATCAGCTATACGCCAACAGATTTATGATTACCAATAAGATGAGAAAAGGAGCTGCTTAGCCACTGATGACACTTCTTAATGTAGCAGAATAGATGAAAGTGCCTTATTAATACTTGTATCATTTCTTGGTATTACGAGAAGCGTAAGCTGTTACGATGATGGGCGAAGTAAGGAGGATATAAAATGTAGACCGGCAGTGGCGAGAAAAGAGCTACGGAAGAAGATAAATTTGTTAACACCGAGTATAGATTTTAGTGTCAGGAAGCCCTTTCTGAAGGTATTTGTATGTAGCCATGTATGGAAATGAAACATGGACGATAAACGGTTTAGACAAGAAGCTTTTGAAATGTGGTGCTAGAGAAGAATGCTGAAGATTAGATTGTGTAGACCATGTAACTAATGAGGGATACTGAACGGAATTGGGGAGAAGGGAAATTTGTGGTACAACCTGATTAGAAGAAGGGATCGGTTGGTAGGACACGTTCTGTGGCATCAAGGGATCATCGGCTTAGCACTGGAGGGAAGCGTGTGGAGTAAAAATCGTAGAGGGAGACCAAGAGATGAATACACTAAGCAGAATCAGAAGGATGTAGGCTGCAGTACGTACTGGGAGATGAAGAGGCTACAGAGAACAGAGTAGCATGGAGAGCTACATCAAACTAATCTTTTGACTGAAGAACACAACAAGAAGAAGATGTTATTCCTGCCTGTGTGAAAGTCACTATTCATTCCTATTTGTTTTCTTTTTCCCTTTCTTCTTTAACAAACAGTTGATCGGACCCGAGTCTTAAAGAGATAACCATTGAAAAACGTTAAATCTAAGAATGAATTTGTGTGTGATAGTAGCAAATTTATTATTGTGCGGTTGAATCGACTGTGCACTGCTGGAAGAGCAGTATTTATGACAAACAAACTGAAGTAAACAATGTATCCTGGCTTTTTTGGTATAAAGTGTATTCGGACTAATTTGCCATTTGACTTAAATATTTTTTTCTCACTTCTTAAAAATGGTTCAAATGGCTCTGAGCACTATGGGACTTAACCGCTATGGTCATCAGTCCCCTAGAACTTAGAACTACTTAAACCTAACTAACCTAAGGACATCACACACATCCATGCCCGAGGCAGGATTCGAACCTGCGACCGTAGCAGTCGCGCGGTTCCGGACTGTAGCGCCAGAACCGCTCGGCCACCAGCGGCCGGCTCTCACTTTTTAAATCACACAATTTATTTTAATGGGTGTCGTATCACTGATATACTTTCCTCACAATTGCTACTGCCTTCGTCTCGTCACTTGGTAGAACGAAGTAACATTAAATAGTCTCTAGTCGAAAGTGCCGCTTTTTGACTGCCAAACAAAAATCATGGTTTTGTGCCACTTCATGTGCGATCAATGTCCTTTTTTTTCCTTTATTGTTATTTGAACACCTTATACAAAAGATTGGCCGGCAGCGGCAATGTTACGCCGCTCTTCGGTCACAGATAGTACAAATAGACACAACGAAGACACAGAAAAATAAAACATAATGGTGGACGAAAAACAGTAGACACTTGAGTAAAAAACATGGAGCCGTTCACAGTGTAGTAAAATAAAAAATGACGTTCAGCACTTGTACATGGACACTGATGACTGAAATGACACACGTGACCTATGGAGCGTGGGTGGTGAAAACACTAAAGCACTAACCCGACGGCACACACAAAGAACTGATGGCGATGATCTCTGGCGCGCGAATGTTCACTTGACGTGTACAAGTCTGGGGACCAGCCAAAAGGGAAAAAGGTGGGGGAGGAGGGAGAGGGGAGCGTGTAGATGCCAGTGGCAGAGGAGATGGGTGGGGGAGGAAAGAAGGTATGGGGGGGGTTAGGGGAAGCCTGGGGGAGGGAGAGACGAAGGGAGGAGGGAGAGAAGGGAGAGAGTGTGCCCTAAGGAAAAAGCACAGGGTGTGGGAGGATCAAAGTTGATAGGAGGGGTAGATGGAGGGGATGAGGGCATCATCAGGGAGGGGGAGTTGGTGGAAGCCACCTTGGGCGAGGGTATGGAGAGAGGAGAGATGGAGAGCAGGTGGGGCGTGGGAATACAGGTGCGGCAGTGGATGGGGCTTGGAGCGGATGGGAGAGACAAGCAGGTGAGGGGGAGCAAGTTTACGGGAGGTGTAGACTGTAGAGGATCTGTATCCGTTTGACGAAAAGGAGGAGGTGCGGGAACGGAATAAGGTCATATAGGATCCGTGTGGGGGAGGGGAGACGGATGCGATAGGCGAGGCGGAGTGCATGACATTCTAGGATTTGAAGGGATTTGTAAAAGGTAGGAGGGGCAGAGATCCATGCAGAGTGGGCATGGCAGAGGATAGGGCGGATGAGGGATTTATGGGTGTGGAGGATGGTGGAGGGGTCCAGACCCCATGTGCGACCAGAAAGGAGCTTGAGGAGATGGAGGTGGGAGCGTGCCTTGGCTTGGATTGTCTGGAGAGGGGGGTCGAGGAAAGGCGACGGTCGAGGGTGACACCAAGGTACTTGAAGGAGGGGGTGAGGGTGATAGGACGGCCAAATGGCGATATAGAAGTCGAGGAGACGGAAGGAAGGGGAGGTTTTGCCTACAATGATCGCCTGGGTCTTGGAAGGATTGACCTTGACCAACCACTGGTTGCACCAAGCGGTGAACCGGTCAAGATGGGATTGGAGAAGGTGTCGGGAGCGTTGCAAGGTGGGGGCGAGGGCAAGGAAGGCGGTGTCATCAGTATACTGGAGAAGGTGGACGGGGGGTGGAGGCGGCGGCATGTCCGCCGTATACAGAAGGTAGAGAAGAGGGAGAGGACGAAACCTTGGGGCACATCGGTGTAGGGGTAGAAGGTGTAGGAATCCGTGTTATGGATGGTGACATAGGAAGGACGGTGGGAAAGGTAGGACCCGATCAGACGGACGTAGTTGATAGGAAGGGTGAAGGTTTGGAGCTTGAAGAGGAGTTCTGTGTGCTAACTTTTCCCGATATTTCCAACCAAAAACACATACGATGAGAACGGTACATTCTGATCGTCTCCTAGTTCGTTAAATGCATCAAATGAACGGCGCTTGTGTCCCTTTGCAATGATCACTAACATCATTTCACGGTTTTTTAAACGTTGTATTCAATGGTTAGTAATTATTATAGCCATTCGTTCCTTCTGGGATTATTCTTTCGCATGCGTTGGCTCGATTCTTTTCCGAGATTGCCACCAGGTGTCAGGACCTGCGCTCTCGTTGCTGCCGGCGGACGCCTCAGCTCAATGAGACATCTACTTTTGCTGTCGACGGCTCACCGTTAAGAGACATGCAAGATAATAAGACACAAAGAATTACAAATGTGCAAAATCAGTTCAACATATTGTCACTTGCTGTAACTTCACTTATAGATGCTTACGTTAGGTGACACGAGCAAAAGAACTAGATCTGCTTTTACTAGGGAAAACGAAAATGGTGAGTTACGAAGGAAGGAGACTCTTTAATGGAACCATCCACGCACTGAATATTTCAGTGAGATTCTACACTACTGGCCATTAAAATTGCTACACCACGAAGATGACGTGCTACAGACGCGAAATTTAACCGACAGGAAGAAGATGCCGTGATATGCAAATATTAGCTTTTCAGAGCATTCACATAAGGTTGGCGCCGGTGGCGACACCTACAACGTGCTGACATGAGGGAAGTTTCCAACCGATTTCTCATACACAAAAAGCAGTTGACCGGCGTTGCCTGGTGAAACGTTGTTGTGATGCCTCGTGTAAGGAGGAGAAATACGTACCATCACGTTTCCGACTCTGATAAAGGTCGGATTATAGCCTATCGCGATTGCCGTATCGCGACATTTCTGCTAGCGTTTGTCGAGATCCAATGACTGTTAGCAGAATATGCAATCGGTGGGTTCAGCAGGGTAATACGGAACGCCGTGCTGGATCCCAACGGCCTCGTATCACTAGCAGTCCAGGTGACAGGCATCTTATCCGCATGGCATGGTGTTGTATCGAAAATCCTAATATCATTTTTTTTGTGCAGCTAATAGTTTACGAGATAATTCCAATTTAAGGAGGAAACCTTTCCACTCACTGTGAAGTTAGCACCCTTTTTCCAGAAATATATATTTTTATGAAGTTCTTGATAGATACGCCATAGTTCTAGAATTTTTTGTACAAAATTTGAATAGTTCTGCAGAGTATAACTTAGAAAACAATGTATATGATAGCAGCTTCAGGGCCCATTTTCCTTCTGATGCAATACTTACTGTTGCCACAGTGAACCACTTGTGCATAGATTCCAACCGTATTGATCATTAGAAAAATGTAACCATGGACTAATGGCGAACATTTCTTGCAGCGTTGTATAAAGCATACAGCTTATCCGTTGTAAAAATACCTCACTTAATGCTATTGTAAAATTTACATTGGATGGCTTCCGTTTATCTCCAGTGTCAGCATCTATCGAATTATCTTCATGCAAACATGATGCTAAGGTCACACAGTTCCCCTTTTTAGGTGCGGAGGAAACTAGAATTCAGTCTTGGGGAAGCCAAAAAAAGGAAATGTGGGCAGCCCTTCCTTTACTGATAGAAAACTCTAGAGAAATCTCACGCTTGTTTTTCTTCATCGTGCCAACAAAAGAAAAATTCTTCCTTCAAAGCTCTATTAACAATCCAATACTAGTAAACCAATTGTCCGCTTTCACATTTCGGCCTGACTGATATATAGGTTTACACAGTCACAGAACAACATCGAAATGTTTATTGCTCATTTGGTACAATCAAAAATGGTTCAAATGGCTCTGAGCACTATGGGACTTAACATCTATGGTCATCAGTCCCCTAGAACTTAGAACTACTTAAACCTAATTAACCTAAGGACATCACACAACACTCAGCCATCACGAGGCAGAGAAAATCCCTGACCCCGCCGGGAATCGAACCCGGGAACCCGGGCATGGGAAGCGAGAACGCTACCGCACGACCACGAGATGCGGCCTTGGTACAATCCTTCTGGTTGCAACACAGCGTATATTTCCAAATTGTACAGGTAAAATACTTAAGAATCCACAAAAGCACAGATTTTAAATCCATATTTGTTTGTTTTGATAGGTAAATACTGGCGAAAACTGCACCTTCCACAGAATCCATCAAGCTTCTTGTCTACTGTAACATTTTCTCAGGGGTATAAGATTTCTTGTAGCTGCGTACAAACACAGTAAATACTCCCCGAATTGCTGTTAGCTTGTCTAATTGTCTCCTTTCATCACCAATAGCGTGACTGTAAAATCTAAGGCACCCACAATAAATTTGAAACGTTTCATGTTCATTACAATTCGAAATTTTTCTATGCTATCCCTATCAGTTCCATACAGGTCTTCCAGGCTTTATTTGTTACTTTTCTTAACAACGGGTAAAAACAAGAGACTGATGAAGGCTTTCAATTCAATAACATCTATTGATTTTACCCGCCTCTCACGCATAAATGAAGCTTTGACGCTCTCAAAATGCTGATTTGAATACGAAACTACAATAGACAAAGTATCGTCATCTATGAGGCAATAGCAGCATCACAAAGGCTGCTTTGGCTGCGCCTATTGGTCAAGGTAAATTTCGAATAATATTATCCTCTTCGAACAATATGCTTTGGATTTCTTCAACATGATCTAGTACATCCCATTTAAAATAATAAAATTCCTATAAAATAACGCAATCAGGCGCAGTGTCTTAGTTTGATATTTGACATTCAGACAGTGGACACTGACGACTAAACAGTTCAAAAAGAATTTAAGTGTATTTTACATTCTGGATTAGCTTTGTACTACTTACTACGTTGATAAACAAATAAATTAATTGTTGAAATGAAACACGAAAGAGCGCAGTGGATAAAAATGAGCAATCGGCTCATATCTCATCAACAGAGAACTAGCGTCGATTCTGAACCATACAACAATGAAAAGCATACAGAGAAAGGAAGCTATAACGAGAAGGCGCCAGTACTGCCAATTGTTGACAAGTAATTTACAGAATCACACAACAATGTAAAGCATACGGAGAAGGGAAGCTATTAACGAGGAGGAGCCAATACTGCCAACTGTTGAATAGTAATTTATAGAAAATTCGACGTGTATCAAGATGAACAGCTGCGCCCGATGGAAGGATAATAAAAACTATAATACGTTCCTGAGACCTCTCAAGACCCAAAAATAATAAACAAAGAACAGCAACAATGCAAAGTTGTGGCATTACATCTGGAAATAATGAAGACGTGAACTACCGCTTTTAAACAATCGGCAAGCGACGTCAGCATAGCAGTTACGATAGAGGTAGCATCAAAGCTTCTCGCGGTAGCATCAAAGCTAATGACGACAACAGCTGCACTTTTTGAGTGGCGCGCGCCGCGTCGTGTGTAGGCGCCCGCCAGTGCTGCATTTCGCTCCTTGATCTGCCCCTAATGAGTATACGCAACAATACTACTCACATTCATGCGAATAATCATTACGCTCGTTCAGTCAGAGCTGTTGTGCAGTCGGTGACTTTTGTGCAGTCGGCGCTGTTGTGTATGTGATATTAATGAACCGTAATACCCTTAAAAATGTACGATCTACCAGAATTGAAACGTCTTCTCAGCATGGAGGAATTTAAAGTGATCGATGATATAGGCATTCAGTTCCCTCCGTGTCATCCGGTGTTCCAAAAACAGCCCGATGCCATGGCCGACATCGTCTCGAAAATGTCTTCAAAGCTACACAACAAATAAAGAAGATCGTCATGTTCTTCTTACTTTTGTTAGAAAAACCTTCAGGCTGGAATGTTTCGTTGAAGAAAAAGACGACGACAGCAAAGATGAGTCGTGGAATGTTTTTGGTTCTTCGTGCAACAAGGACATGACAAAGTAATTTGACCTACTACTGTTAGCAGAAAAATGGTCTACTATAAAACCAACAAACAGGGAAGTTGGAAAGCCTTCAAGACTGGAAATAGGGAAATGGACCGATTTGATGGCTGATAAAATTTATGAACATCACAAAATTGCACGTGCCTTTTCTTTCAAATACGCGAAAGTGTGTGAAAGTTCAAGTCAAAGTACTTCTTGAAGATCAATGGAAGATGTACAGAATGCGGCGCCACTTTCGAAGGGATTGCTCTGAAGAAGCCAAGAAAGAACAACGATATTAAACAACGATATTATTCTAAACTGCAGATTTTCAAATTTTTCAGACGACAGTAATCACCTGAAAAGAAGACAACTTCGTGGCACGAGAAGACAACAGGTAGCTGCTAAATTGGTTGATAACAGGATGCCTGCAGCTCTTTGGCGAAATGATGAATCGAAAAATATGTCTTTTGGAGACATGATTCCTCCAAATTTACCAAATGCTGATGTCTTCAGAAAGGCTAAAAAAGAGGAAAGGGGCAAACGATTTGTTATAACAACTAGTAAGCCTGTTGAAAACCTGCAAATCGCAAAAAATACAACCCATCGGGACGAAATTCACGCAGTCGGACTGGACCCATTCTTCTGTATATATTGGCTGGAAGATCAAAATCAGTTGCACAATTGTTGTCATCAAATCAATAGCAGTGTATACGATTCAGTAGATGCTACAGGTGGCGTTGCATTTCGAGTTATTTCACGATTTGGGGATCTGTCAAACAGAGCTGACTGTGTGGAAATTAAGTCAAAGTACATATATCTGTTTCAGTACATTTGCATCCGCAAAGTAAACTTCACTGGTAAAAATCTAAATATCGTCAATCGATCATCAATCAGTTGCCAAACTTATCAGATGATATCCTATAGGCATCATTCTTGTCATTTTTCTTTATGGAAATTGTCAGATCTGGAGCTTCCAGACCAAAATCATGGTAACTGATTTTGGTAAGGCTTTGTTGCTTGCCATTTGTAGAGCAATAGCCAATTGCTCGGACTTAACAGATTATGTGAATAGATGTTAAGGTCATATTTTTCTGTATGAAAGAGTAATTCTACCCTCGTGCTGTTTGAGAATACATTTAAACCATTTTATGTTCATGATATCGAGGAGGAAATACTTCTGAAGAAGTAAATCACAAGTCAAACAACTTTATCTTCGCGTTTTGGCCCATATTTACATGATGACAGATTTTCGTGATATCGAAAGTGCTTTGCGCTCACTTTTGGTTGTTGCATTGAGTGAACATCTTGGTACGGATGAGCGCGGTCAAGAATATTCATCAATGGAACATCAGCGACACCTTGATAACATTATCAGAGGTGGTCCACGTCATTCATATACTGACGAAAAGAAAGATGATGACAAGAAAACTAATGATGTTGAAAACAATGATGACTGTCTTTTGGAATCAATTTTGAAATCTAAAGAATCTACTGCAAACGCGTGGATTGATATGGCAAAGTTATCTACAATGAAGCTGAAGTAATCGTGCATCAGACTAAGGATGACAATCTCTTTGATTTGAATCTGTACAACATTCCTAATGCTGCAGAGATGCTGAAAGAGTTGATGTACTATATACCACTGTGGACAGCTGTGATGTATCCTTCTTTCCATATTCCTTTATCTATTCGTTCGTCACCAACGACTGAAGGATAATTTTCAAAATTAAAGACAATGGGCTTTGACAACCTACCTTTACGAGTAGACAAATTCATTTTTCAACCTTTGAACTGGCTGCGTGAGAAAACAAAACTGTTAGCACCACTTATGATGGAAAAACAAGATTCAAAGTAAGCTGAGAGCACAAACCAACTGAAGCATCACTGCCTTATCATGAAGAAGAAAACTGGAAAGGAAAAAATACGAAGCTGAGGATAACAAGCTCCAAAAGCAATCTTCTACTCGATAATTCTGAGACCACACTGAACATTACCTTACGAAAATGGCAATGAGACAGAGTTAAACAAAATTTTTAATAGTTTTGAATACAGATTTTCTCCTACTTCGAGCTCGCTTGTAATGAATGCGGAGAACAACAGTCTCTCAGTCAAGAGTGATAATGTGTATTTTCAGCGCTCTTCAGATGATAAATCACTGATGAGTTTGGACTCTAAAGAGATATTTCATTCCACAAAAGGCTATCGTGAATCATACTTCACCAGGGTTGTCAATGAAATTTCATCCTGTGGTTCGAAAACAGAAGAAACCCGAAAGACCTGTAACAATAAAATGAAGGAGAGTGCAATGCTGAAAAAGCTTCAAAATGAAATTATTGTCACATCGAGTATGCAAACTAAGAGCAAGAAATACTACTTAGATGATTGCCCAAACAGGAATTCGACTAAGAAATTCATAGACATTAATTTGCCACTTTTCTCAAATGGGCCCTCAAGCAAATTCAAATCTGCTACCTACAACTGAAGGGAATGTGGAGTTTCGAATCTTTGATGACCTTATTCATGAAAGAAATATCACTCAGCGATGATTTCAGAAGTACCATTCAAATGGTGAGCCATCCATTTTTGGATCTGGCTTTGGGTGTTTTGGGAAAAAATCATAAACTCCCAGCATTTTAAGCAGGGACTGATATTTTATATGTGATACCGTTCCTAAAAAAAGGTGTAATCTCTCGAAAAATATTGTCTCTCCAAAAATATTGTCTCTGAACGCAGAGTCGAATGTTGAGGAATTATACGAGACAATATTAAAAGATATCCCGATTTGCAACAAAAAGATATCGTGTCTGACGTACGTAAATTAACGCTATGTGAAACTACATTATATTTCCGTTGATACGTATATGCTTTTCAGACTTGGCTACAGCTCCATGCAAGAGGCTGTAGATGCAACAAATGGCGGTCTGAAGGTTGTCATAAAATGCAAGAAATGGGAAGGAGAAGCAATGGAAGAATAGAAATTCGGATGCCACTTGACGATGGATACTAGTATAACAACTTGTCCACTAACTGAAGATCAGTTTCCTCCGAATCAAAGGAAGAAATGTGTGTTGCAAACCATCACGAAAGAAATCGTAGCCAACAATCAAGAGTACACTCTCGTTTGTGCCATTCATTATAATAGCTCCATCAAGCACTACACGGCATATATCTGCGATGGAACCTACTGGAAGCAGTACGATGACCTGTATAAAGATGTACAGAGAGTTTCAAAAGGAGCTATAATTTATCCACACCTGTTCATGTGCGTCGAGACAGGAAAATTTTCAAATGGCAGCTACAAGACTGACGAGACGAAACAAGTAGTTCCTACATAGAAACTTTGCTTTATAAGGTAAGCAACTGCAAAAACTTGATATCTAAATATTACAAATACAGCTCTTATGTTAATTATTAGTATCTTTGTTTCTGGAAACACAGCCTTTCTCTTTTAGTTACTAGAATATGAGCATTTTATGCCCTAAATTTCACGTATATATTTTTTGTACCTATTTTCTTAGTTATTGCACACCTTAAAAATTTTATGATTATTTATTATTGAATTAACTACTCATGTATTTCCTTCTGTGTTTTAACGTTTCCTGAAGAAGAGCTGATAAGGGACCTGTACATCATGGCCTGTAGTTTTTACTGGTACTTTGAAATTTATTAATGCAGGACTGTCAATAGATTTAGGAATGAAACTTTTATCAAACAACTAGTATATTGTGAGCTCTAGGTGAAAAAAATTGTAAATCTGTGGAATAAGTTGTGCAGTGAATATTGATGTTTTTCGTACATACTGAATTACATGTAATTGTTATTTTAGGTTCAATGTACTTACACACTATTCCAAATAAAACATAAAAAACAAATCTTACTCGTTCAATTATTACCTTGTTGAAACAGTAAACTAGTAATATTTACCAGTTTCATGTATCGATTATTTTTAAAAAAATGTATTTTAAGACTCAATTTTTTCTCCTAATAATTTAAGAACATAATATGGCATACTCCAGCTTAAAATATTTAATCCATTGTTGAATAATGTGGTTCAGTGTGTAGGTAAGCACTATATTATTATTCATCCATAACTCTGTTTATGTAGCTTTAATAGTGAATGAGATACCGGTAACAATATCTCTGTATGCAAACATGTTGATTACAGAAAATTGAAACTAAAGACATGTATATCACTTTCTTCTGAATGACGACATTCCAAACCATTCCTGCTTTATAATCTTGTTGATTCCTTTCGTGTCCTTTTCATTTTCTTTAGTTTCACTTCTTTTCTTTGTTATTCTGGCCTCCTTTTTCACGCTTTCAGCAGCTTTTTCAGTTTCTGTGACATGTTGCCTGTACGCTCATAGCAGCTAAATTTTCACGTTGTTTCTAGTTTTGATGCCCGATCTGCTCATTGTTTTTAATCTGCTTTATACTCCCTCATTAAAACATATTATGACATCCATTCCACCAATGTGAAAAGCTGAAATGCCAACAAAAACAAATTTCGGCATGTGTTGCCAAATGCAACTGTTGAAACGCATTCTGATTTTGTTTTATCCCATGTAAACATTTTTCCTGCACATACGACAGTCGACAGGTTCTTCAAAGATATTACATAAACGAGTTTCTACGGAAATTTCGGCGCCCAAATCAAACAAAATGACATTTAAACACGAGAATGACGAGGTACTGTACATGAAGTGTACATTTTTGGAATCAGGAAGAACCAGAAGAATTTTATTACGTAAAACAGTAATTGTTTTTTTTTTTTGAGCTCTCATGATATCCAGGACCCATTAATAGCTAAAAATATGCCCAGGACCCTCATGGATGAATGTTAGGTGGCAACATCACCAGACTCTAGGATACAAGAAAACTGTGCTGTGTGTAAGGAGTAAATTTGAAATGGCTACCGTTACTGTTGTTGCAAACATTTGTTCAAGTTAGAAAGGAAGTGTGGAAGTTTTATGAGTTACACTACAGGGAGAGTCAAAAGTCTTTACAGTGTATAGAAATACACTCCTGGAAATGGAAAAAAGAACACATTGACACCGGTGTGTCAGACCCACCATACTTGCTCCGGACACTGCGAGAGGGCTGTACAAGCAATGATCACACGTACGGCACAGCGGACACACCAGGAACCGCGGTGTTGGCCGTCGAATGGCGCTAGCTGCGCAGCATTTGTGCACCGCCGCCGTCAGTGTCAGCCAGTTTGCCGTGGCATACGGAGTTCCATCGCAGTCTTTAACACTGGTAGCATGCCGCGACAGCGTGGACGTGAACCGTATGTGCAGTTGACGGACTTTGAGCGAGGGCGTATAGTGGGCATGCGGGACGCCGGGTGGACGTACCGCCGAATTGCTCAACACGTGGGGCGTGAGGTCTCCACAGTACATCGATGTTGTCGCCAGTGGTCGGCGGAAGGTGCACGTGCCCGTCGACCTGGGACCGGACCGCAGCGACGCACGGATGCACGCCAAGACCGTAGGATCCTACGCAGTGCCGTAGGGGACCGCACCGCCACTTCCCAGCAAATTAGGGACACTGTTGCTCCTGGGGTATCGGCGAGGACCATTCGCAACCGTCTCCATGAAGCTGGGCTACGGTCCCGCACACCGTTAGGCCGTCTTCCGCTCGCGCCCCAACATCGTGCAGCCCGCCTCCAGTGGTGTCGCGACAGGCGTGAATGGAGGGACGAATGGAGACGTGTCGTCTTCAGCGATGAGAGTCGCTTCTGCCTTGGTGCCAATGATGGTCGTATGCGTGTTTGGCGCCGTGCAGGTGAGCGCCACAATCAGGACTGCGTACGACCGAGGCACACAGGGTCAACACCCGGCATCATGGTGTGGGGAGCGATCTCCTACACTGGCCGTACACCACTGGTGATCGTCGAGGGGACACTGAATAGTGCACGGTACATCCAAACCGTCATCGAACCCATCGTTCTACCATTCCTAGACCGGCAAGGGAACTTGCTGTTCCAACAGGACAATGCACGTCCGCATGTATCCCGTGCCACCCAACGTGCTCTAGAAGGTGTAAGTCAACTACCCTGGCCAGCAAGATCTCCGGATCTGTCCCCCATTGAGCATGTTTGGGACTGGATGAAGCGTCGTCTCACGCGGTCTGCACGTCCAGCACGAACGCTGGTCCAACTGAGGCGCCAGGTGGAAATGGCATGGCAAGCCGTTGAAAGGTGGCTACACTGAGCCACAGCGCCAGAGATCGCTAGAGAGCATTGTTCCGCCGCCTCCACGGGCTGTCATTATTGAGATGTGCTAGAGGTCACTGCTTGGGGAGAGCTCGTAGTAGTCAGTTGGTGTTCAGATGTGCTAGTAGGGAGTGCTTGCTGAGATGTGATACTGAAAGGTTCTTGTTCAGATGTGGTAATAGCGAGGCGGTGTGGAGATATATTGTAATTATGAGAGTGATTTTGGTCAATATATGAAGGTAACGAAACTTGATTTATTTTTCATTATTTCCATGTTTTAAATAACGTGCCATTACAGGTTCAGTCAACAAAGCATCTGGCTTGGGTTCTTGGATTAGAGTGTAATTGTGGTTCTCTTGAGTAATTATGGTATTTGTATTTTCTTTAATTAATTCAGTATAATGTTATTTAAAAATTGTTGTGTTGTTGAAGAAGAACCGTGCCAAATGCGTACGTTGAGTCACACTCCCACACACAGAACAGTTACTCTTGTGCTTGTTGTTGCGTTGGTTTTATAGTTGCTGGGGGCTTAATTAATTAACTGTGTTAATGAAAATTTCCATTTCATTCTTTGTTATTGTTCTAAGCAGTCAGATTGCGTAACAATAACAGTCAGGGCCAACCGTTACGAGACTTCGTAACCGAACAGACAGCTACTAAAGCAAAAATTAAAATTATTTGCATTCCATTTAATTGAGCCCCCATGCACGTGGCGACCACTGCTTCGGATCGTCCCTTGGAATTCTTCTGATTGTGTAGACAGTAGTATTGTTGTAGTAATTGGTAGTTTAGTAATTGTAGTCTATATTGCATGTGTAGATTTGGTAATTGTCATTCTTCTAATGGTATTTATTTTGCAAAATTTCATTTCTGTTGTCTTGTCTACGGGTTTGACAATTAGTGCAATTATTTCAATTGTTCGATTAATCGTGTTTGAGGGAAACATTTCGTGTGAATGGTATTGTTGGAGATAAAGTGTCATTGTGTGTAATTTTCATATAGTGACGAGTTTGTATGTTTTGTAAATGATTACGCGGTCGATGAAAAAGGCAAAAATGATGGACAGTGAGAATGACGAAATTGTTAACATGGCGAACTCGCCAACAGAGGAAAACAGTATGATGGATAATGAAGTGGAAAACAATGTAATAAGTCGGGAAAATAGTCCGGAACCATTTCAAAATTCTTCTCAATCAGAAAATTTACAGAATACGAGATTAGCGACAGAAGATATGGAGCAGTTGATGAGTGCTATATTAAATTTGGGAGCACGAATGGAAACACGGTTTGACTCACAAATAGGAACAATTAAAACAGAGATTGGAACAATTAAAACAGAGATGGGAACTTTGGGATCTGAATTAAAAACAGTGGGATCACAGTTACGATCTGAAATTAAAACAGAGATGGAAACAATGGAAACACGGTTAGATTCACGAATAGGGACTTGTTTCAAAAACATGAAAGATGAATTAAAGAAAGAAATCAGAGAAGAAGTACAACCGATTTTGAATTCTCACAATAATAGATTAATTGCAGTAGAGATTAGACAAAGGGAACAGGATAGAGAACAGGAGGAGAGAGATCGCGTGATAGTACAGAAATTTTCAGAGTTAAATTTACAATGTGCACACGATAAGGATGAGATATTTGAGAGAATCGAGGAATCCGTACCAAATGACAGAATAAATAATCTAACACAACAATATGAACAGTTAACTACCAAATGTGTCAACACTGAAACCCGAGTCGCGACACTTACGGAAGACGTAAATAAACAGAAAGAAAAAATAGGTGACTTATCGGAAAGAGTTGAAGAGATTTCAGATAAATTGACAAGTCTTAGTTTACATGGGGGAAGAGATTCGGATGATACAGCTCCATTACCATTTGCAGAAACCGAAGAGTACCAGAACATAAATAAGCATGTTGAAAATCAGGGAAAATTTAATGAACGTGTTAAAAGGGAAGTTGAGGCATTACGAAAGCAAGTCAAACAAATTGAAGGGGAAATTGTAGGAAAAGACAGCGAAAGAAATTTGGAATCACAGATAGCAGAGGGGTTTGAAGAAAATAATTTGTTTCATTTACGGGATGCAACAAGAGAGCGCCAGGCGCGCGAACTTGACAATAATCGACATTGGGACTGGGACAGACGCGGTAGGTCTTTGTCGCCACGAGGCGAAAACTTTGACTATAAACACTTTTTGACTGTTCGGAAATTTAAGATCTTCCGCAATTCTAAGAATGACATACATCCATGTGCATGGTTAGATCAATTTATGTACGCACTCCCACCAAATTGGCCACTAAGTCACAAACTGGAATTTATGTGTGGATATTTAGAAAATGAACCGGCGACGCGGATGCGCGCACTCATTAGAGATTGTAATAATCTGAATGATTTTTATCATGCATTTCTATCGGCATATTGGTCCGAAAACACGCAAGACAGAGTCAAACACAGTCTTATTATGCAGCGTAATTTCAAACAGTCTGAGTTCCGCACGCCAGCGGAATATTTTGAAGACATGATTCGAAAGAATCAGTTCCTGTCCAACCCTTATAGCCCGACTGAATTAATTCGCATTTGTTTAACTAAGCTGCCACAATCCATAAGACAAATTGCTTTAGCTGGAAGATGTAAAGACGACATCGAGACTTTTAAGACTTTGTTACAAGAACTTGAGTATGACAACGACGACGGGACTTCTTGTAACTTTTTCAGTAACAGTAATTACGATAGATTTTCAGAGAAAAGGGATAGTGATCGGAACGGGCGTTATATGGGTAACTTTGAGAATGACAGACGTAACAGACAGGACAATAGATACCAGCCTTATGACAATAACAGACGTTCTAACAGAAATTACACAGACAATTATAATAACGGTAATTCGTACCGGAATGATCAATCATACGGAAACAGTAATCGGTATCATCAAGACAGAAATTTTTCATACAATAATAGAAACTCTTACTACAGAAATAACCAGGGTAGTAGGTCTAACAATAATTTCAGAAGTGACAGTCGAAATTATACAAGAAGTAGTTATGCAGACAGACAGGAAAACAGAAATTTTAATAACAGACACAACCAAGAATTTGCATCTAACAGACAGGAAGGACCTAATTGGCATCCTCCGCGTGACAGAAATTCAGAGAGACAAGTGGAAATAGTAGAAATTGATCCGCGAAATGTCGGGAATAATCAAAGACGTGACGCAAACAATCGACAATGACTAGCAGCTTCGGCTTCTGGCAGCAATATAGACGGTTCAGAAAGTAATGACACTACGACTTTACACTACGTACGCCTGGAAGACATGAGAGACATTTTGCTAGATGAAAAGGAATATAATATAGATACATTTTTACATCCTGTTATTGAAGTATGTGTGGGTAAGAATAAGTTCACTGCAGTTTTAGATTCTGGGAGCCCATTGAACGTCATTAGTGAATCAGTTTTTCGTATATGTGAAAGAACTATTGTCTGTCCTGTGTTACCTATTTCTAAAACTACAATTCGAGGAGCGATTTCTGGAAAAGGTGTGGAAGTTAAACAACAGACCATTTGTCAAGGATACGAATTGTCTGCTAATTTTATTATTGTTCCATTACTCAGTACACAAATTATATTAGGTATGGAGTTTCTTAACGCACATAAGGCAATTTTGAACTTTAAAGAAGGAAGTGTGAATTTGACTGTTGCCGGAATGCCGAAATGTTTGAAATTTTTCGAGTGTTTAGCAAGATCTGAATCAGATACAAAATGTTTAAGGTTTCTTACTTCTGATGTTTTCGCTGAGCATTATGACGACAATGTGTTCATTCATGACAATGACAATAGATACAGAGACGCGATGGAGGATATAATTAGTAGCGAAGAATTAATTAATGAAAAGGTTAAGAAAGCTGAAGTGCCAGATGACGTTGCAAAAGAAGAGCTGCACCATATTTTGACTTCACATGCTACAGTCTTTAGTCATCACACAGGAACTATACAAGGCTTACAATATTTATTTAAAGTAAAAGAACACACACCATTTCGCGGGAAAACGTACGCTATTCCTTTGGCTTACAGAGACAAGGTTAAGAATGAACTTCAATACATGTTAGATCAGGGCATTATTGAGCCAGCAGTCAGCCCTTATACCAGCCCATTACACGTTGTTCTTAAAAAGGATGGGTCAATTCGTTTGGTTCTGGATTCCAGACAGATAAATAATATCATCATTCCTGAAACTGACCGTCCACAAAATTTAGATGAACTTCTTCAACATTTCCATGGAATTAAAGTTTTATCCACGATTGATATGCGCGCAAGTTTTTGGCAAATAGAACTCCACCCTGATTGTAGAAAATATACTGCTTTTTTAGCCTTTGGTAACTGTTACCAGTTTCGGAAATTACCGTTTGGACTTACTGTATCTTCAGCAGCATTCATTCGTAGCTTAAATGAAATTTTACCTGTTTATCTTCGTGACAATATTACTTCTTATGTTGACGACATTCTTATTGCTAAACGTTCTTGGAGTGAGCATAACAAAATTTTGGATTCATTATTACGTATTTTTGCACGAGTTGGCATGACAGTGAACTTGGAAAAATCTGAATTTGGTCGTTCTCAGGTGAAATTTCTCGGTCACATTATTTCTACAGAAGGTATTCTCCCTGATCCAGAGAAACTAGACGCTATTCATAATTATGCTGTTCCTACCACAAAACGTGATGTTCGTAGTTTCCTTGGTGTCTGTAATTTTCTTAGACGCTTTGTTAGATTGGACAATTTGGCCACACCTCGTTTATGTGAATTATCTGGAAAAAATTCTAATTGGTGTTGGGATGAGGAAGCTCAGTCAGAATTTGAACAACTTCGTGATGCTTTAGTTGCTGCCCCACTTCTTTCACATCCGGATTTATCTAAAGATTTTTGTTTGGCGACGGACTCATCATACAAAGGCCTAGGTGCACATTTATTTCAAGAGATAGAAGAAAACGGCGTTGTAGTACAGAAGACTATTGCATTTGGAAGTCGTGTTCTCTCTAAATCCGAAAAGAATTATTCGATTACGGAACTTGAAGCTTTGGCTGTTGTATGGGCTTTCACAAAATTTCGCACATTTTTGTTTGGCAGACATACTAAGGTTTACACCGATCATCGAGCTCTGGAATTTCTTATGTCAACAAAATTAACTCACGGCAGATTGTCACGATGGGCGTTGTATCTACAGGAATTTGATTTTAGCATTGTTTACATACAGGGATCTTCAAATATTGTTGCTGATGCTTTATCACGTGCACCTATGGGTTTGAAACAAAGAGCTGAAGAGGACTGCAAAGAAAACCATTATTGTTTGAGGTATATTCAAGGTGTTGCGTTTGAGAACTTTATTTCGTCTTCGCTCCAGGACATCGCTAAGGAGCAAAACAAGGATCCAATCTGGAAGGACATTAAGGAGAAGTGGAGGAGAAAGGAAAGCGTAGCGATTAGACAGCATTATTTAGTTCGCAATGATATTCTTTTTAAACGAAAATCGGTCGAAAACTCTGTTTGGTTAGTTTGTATTCCTGATGAGTGGGTCAATAAATTGATTTGGTACACACATTTCAGTTATGCGCACTTTGGTCCCAGAAAATGCTTTCATAAATTACGGGAAAATTGCTACTTCAATAATATGGAAAAACGTATTCGATCTGTTCTTGCCAAATGCAAATTATGTCAGCAGGCTAAGCCGCCAACAGTTTCTCACAGAGCACCGTTGTTTCCTATCATTCCAGCGAAATTAAAGGACATGGCTGCAGTCGATTTGTTCGGTCCAGTGGTTCGTTCTACTAATGGTTTTGCGTACATTTTCGTAGCAGTGGAATTGACATCAAAATATGTGTGTTTTACACCTTTACGCAAGGCAACAGCTCGTTCAGTATCTAATGCTTTCATCAAACATTTTCTTAAAGAAGTTGGTCATGTTGATAAGGTTATATCAGATAATGGATCACAGTTTCGCTCTAAAATTTGGCTTCGTACTCTACGGCGTCGGAAAATTAAACCAATCTTCATTTCACTTTTTCACCCTCAGTCTAATGCTTCAGAGAGATGGATGAAGGAAATCAATAAATTGTGCCGTCTTTATTGTCATCAGAATCACAGAACTTGGGATCAGTATCTTCATATTTTTCAAAACATTCTGAATGAACTTCCTAATGACTCAACTTCTTTACCGCCTCTATTGATATTAAAAAATAAAGTACCAACAAATCGCATTTCTGAAATCGTTCCTTTTCCGCCTTCACGGAAACTGCGGCATTCTGAAGTTGTGAACCTGGCTCTGCAAAATATTGCATCTGCAGCTGCTAGAAGAGAGAAATCAGCTAAGCGTCCTGGTCGTTTAAAAACTTTGTCAGTTGGCCAGAAGGTGTTAATTAAGTCCCACCGTTTGTCTCATAAAGGAAAAGGCTTGTGTCGCAAATTTTTTCTGCTTTATAACGGTCCATATAGAGTTCGCAAAATTATACATGATAACACTGTTGAAGTAGAAACTCTTAAATCTCGACGCTCTAAGGGAATACATCACATATCTAACGTAAAAATTTTTGTGGAATGACATACTTGTGAGAAACCAACAGTTTACGTAAACATGGAGAGAATACAAGGATACCGCGCTGTGTTTGGCGGCGGCACATACTCAAAGCAACAGTCAGTCTGCGCGCCGCACAAGGCAGTCGTTGACCGCAAACAATTACCTTCCTACGTCACGCGCCTACAGCTGATCGAGCGCTCAGTGCGAATGCACTGACAGACGTAAACAAATACACAGTCTAATTTCTCCGACTAAATTCTGTATAAAGCTATAAGGACTTCATAAATTATGTTATTAACGTTCAGTATTTTTCAGGATACGGTTGTATAAAGTATTTAAGACCTTCAGGTAAATTCTGTGCGTGTCCGACGTTAAGACGACTTGCTTTGGAGAAAATTTTCAGGAAGAAGGTCATTTCGAAGATGAAACTAATAAACTAAAAAGGGTAACTATTAATTGAGTTTATTTTTCAGGTAACATAATTTCACTTAGGTACGTACTTTAGACGTAATTTGCTGCTCGCGATTACGTGACTCATACTTTGTGCTAAATTTTATGTTCTATGAAATTACTTGTGAAGCGACGTGCTTGTGTACATTTACTGATTTTGACAATTATTGATTAATGAACAGTGTTATTACTTGCGTATATTATGCATCGCTTGGCTGCTATGCTTTTTCACTGACGTCATATTTTTTTTATTATGTGCCTGCTGTGCTTAGTTATTCAAATTATAATTGTCACCTGATTAATTGTGCTGATGTGGTTAGATATGTAAGTTATACTTTGTGATTTATCTGCTTGCGCCTTCATGTTTACTTATTAAGATTACATATGAAGATTTATTTGCTTATGGCGATGTGATTCTAATGACCTGTTTATTGTGTAAGGCATGTTTGCTGCTGTGCGTATGGATTGCATATTTACACATTTCTGTTTTGTTGTCATAACTACTCTTCAATCTAGTATATAGAAATGCTGATATACTGTGTACAAATATAGAGTTTAGGTTACACTGTGGTATTAATTATAGATTGTTCGCTTGGCAGAGCCTCGTTGTAAGAATTGTGCTGCATCCACTTGTTGACATTCTGTTCTCTACTGGTATATTTACTCGCTATTGCATGTTTTGCTTACGCTCAGTGCCTTATATTTTTAAGATAAGAAAATGAACTGCTATAATTCGACGAACGACATTAGTAAAAGAAAGTCATAGAAGTCACATGAGCTGAGGTTTTATGGAAGCTGTATAAATTTATGCTAATAGGAAGGAAGCTAACGACATGACAGACCAAAACTAGGTTTAGACCATTGACAGTATTACACTGCATTTTCGTGAGCAATTGAAATAGGAAGTGACACTTGACACAAAAAATACTCCACATGTTTGCTTCTGCTATGATTCTTGAAGTGGTGTACACACTGTGAAATATTATGATCATTCACACTCCGTAATCGTACTTAATTACTGAGAGTTATTCGAACTAAAGTCTGTTAGAGGTCATGTATGCATTTCTTTTATTTAATGATGGACAAGGAACCAAAATGTATCTTATAATTTATAATGAGTAGAAAATTTGGGTCAGATGGATTACACAGAGGTTGTGTGTGGACACTGTGTCTTCGGATTACATGGGATGCTGAATTGAAGTTGCACTAGGATTTTGTCTGTACTTGTTCGAGGAGACTGACTAGAGGAAAGAGTTGTTATGGAAGGTAAATGATATTGGTGCTGAGGTTTATATGTATCAACGTATTGAAGAGGTATGATTATTGGATTGGAGTTTGGTGGATAAGAGGTAAAGTAAATGAGGAGCATATTGTTTTTGTTGGTTTATATGGAACAAGGAGGATGAAGATGGCAGACTAGAACACTCAAGTAGAAAGAAGATTGCCTACACACACACTTTGTTAAATCAATAAGCAGTATACACTTTTTTTTGTAGAGAGGAAGTATTTGCATATCTTGGCTCACTGACAGTTGTTCAGCAACAGTACAATTTGATCTGGCTTGGCAAACATTGGTCTTGACATGATGACTATGACGTTGACTTAACTATTATTGACTGTTATACATTGCTGCCACTACCACTTGATACACAGGATGAACATAAAATTTTGACAGAATTGCATTTACACAGTTAACACCATTCAATTACACAGTAGCACTAATGTGGATGAAAGATGAGTGGATGTGTTTTGTGTGTTTTCCTTTCCTAATCCTACCCACCTATCTCCTAAATATTATTTTATTTGTTGTTGTGGCTTGCACTGACACCCATAAATATTATAGGTTTACTGGTATTTGTGTATTGTAATAGTTAATAGGACAATTATCTGATATCATTTGTGTGTTTGTTATGATTTGTATGTTTAATGTAAAAGAAATTGTATGTGTATTCAAACTATTGTTCATGCCTCAAATGTCTGATTAGTGATGGTGCTGCACTTTTCAACATGATGTGTGACATTTAGTCATGTTTAATTTCTGCTGATGAACTGTGTGATCAGTGATTGTAAAAAAAAAAAAAAATTATGGACTGTTACTTGTACCTTCTCTACATGATTGGTGCCACTAGGACATGTTTAATTTCTGCTTATAAACTCTGATGAACAGTGTGATCAGTGATACTAGATTTTATGGAACTGCTTCTGCTGAGAAATGTGACTTGTTGCTGTGTGTACCTACTCAACATTGCTGGGTGCCACTGATGGATTGCTTCTACTGAAATGAAGTCACCTGTTGCTGTGTGCACCTGATCAACATTGCTAGTGCCACTAATGGACTGCTTCTACTGAAATGGTGTTACTTGTTGGTGTCTGCACCTGCTCAACATTGCTGGGTGCCACTGATGGACTGCTTCTACTGAAAAGATGTCACCTGTTGATGTCTGCACCTGCTCAACATTGCTGGTGCCACTAATGGACTGCTTCTACTGAAATGGTATTACTTGTTGATGTCTGCACCTGCTCAACATTGCTGGGTGCCACTGATGGATTGCTTCTACTGAAATGAAGTCACCTGTTGCTGTGTGCACCTGATCAACATTGCTGGTGCCACTAATGGACTGCTTCTACTGAAATGGTGTTACTTGTTGGTGTCTGCACCTGCTCAACATTGCTGGGTGCCACTGATGGATTGCTTCTACTGAAATGAAGTCACCTGTCGCTGTGTGCACCTGATCAACATTGCTGGTGCCACTAATGGACTGCTTCTACTGAAATGGTGTTACTTGTTGGTGTCTGCACCTATTCAACAGTACTGGGTGCTACTGATGGACTGTTTCTATTGAAAAAATGTTACTTGTGGTATTTGCACCTGTTGACCATTGCTGGGTGCTACTGCTGGAACTGTCAACTGCTTATTCTTGGGCTATGGAAAGCGTTTATGTGAATATTTGTATAAACTGATTTATTGTGTATCACTGTTTGTGGAAAGTTATGAGACTCTTACCTGCACATATTCGTCATTGCTGACGCTATTGATTGAACTGTTTAACCACATAATACTTGTATAAACTGTTATGTAAAGTCACATGTATGAAAGAATTTGTATTGCTTACTGTATTCTATATAATAGGTTATTGAAAGGTCAGTGCAAAGCCAAAATTTTATCTAGTTATATGATATTTACGTATTAATATTATCTTTTATTTTTGTCTGTATTTTTTTGACGAATTTGGTGGTATTTTCACCACCAATGCTGGCAAAAATACCATCAAATTCTAGCCGTGGAGGAAGGGCATATGAAAGGTGGCTACACTGAGCCACAGCGCCAGAGATCGCTAGAGAGCATTGTTCCGCCGCCTCCACGGGCTGTCATTATTGAGATGTGCTAGAGGTCACTGCTTGGGGAGAGCTCGTAGTAGTCAGTTGGTGTTCAGATGTGCTAGTAGGGAGTGCTTGCTGAGATGTGATACTGAAAGGTTCTTGTTCAGATGTGGTAATAGCGAGGCGGTGTGGAGATATATTGTAATTATGAGAGTGATTTTGGTCAATATATGAAGGTAACGAAACTTGATTTATTTTTCATTATTTCCATGTTTTAAATAACGTGCCATTACAGGTTCAGTCAACAAAGCATCTGGCTTGGGTTCTTGGATTAGAGTGTAATTGTGGTTCTCTTGAGTAATTATGGTATTTGTATTTTCTTTAATTAATTCAGTATAATGTTATTTAAAAATTGTTGTGTTGTTGAAGAAGAACCGTGCCAAATGCGTACGTTGAGTCACACTCCCACACACAGAACAGTTACTCTTGTGCTTGTTGTTGCGTTGGTTTTATAGTTGCTGGGGGCTTAATTAATTAACTGTGTTAATGAAAATTTCCATTTCATTCTTTGTTATTGTTCTAAGCAGTCAGATTGCGTAACAATAACAGTCAGGGCCAACCGTTACGAGACTTCGTAATCGGACAGACAGCTACTAAAGCAAAAAAAAAAAATTAAAATTATTTGCATTAATATTTTTATTAAGCCCCCATGCACCGTTCCACAGGACTACATCCAGCATCTCTACGATCGTCTCCATGGGAGAATAGCAGCCTGCATTGCTGCGAAAGGTGGATATACACTGTACTGGTGCCGACATTGTGCATGCTCTGTTGCCTGTGTCTATGTGCCTGTGGTTCTGTCAGTGTGATCATGTGATGTATCTGACCCCAGGAATGTGTCAATAAAGTTTCCCCTTCCTGGGACAATGAATTCACGGTGTTCTTATTTCAATTTCCAGGAGTGTATAAGTATATTTAAATGAGTATATTGTACAAGCGAACTAAGTAGTATGTTAAAATTCTAATTCAGTACATGACTGATAGAGGTGTTATTATGTTGAGGGGATACAGTATTAACGTTAATAAGGAGTTCGAAATTTGTAAACAAGAACCTCGTTTATTTGGCCCTCACTAATCCGGACTTCCGGTTTATCCGAATTCGTATTTTGTGCCCATTGGTCTTTTTCTCTTTTTTTCTTACGAAGATATGTAGTCGGTGGGGTACATAGGCTGCTTATCACTAGGCCGGTAATTTAGTCTAGTATCGAGTGATTAAGGTTCAAATGGCTCTGAGCACTATGGGACTCAACTGCTGTGGTTATCAGTCCCCTAGAACTTAGAACTACTTAAACCTAACTAACCTAAGGACATCACACACTTCCATGCCCGAGGCAGGATTCGAACCTGCGACCGTAGCAGTCGCACGGTTCCGGACTGCGCGCCTAGAACCGCGAGACCACCGCGGCCGGCAGTGATTAAGGAGCTCAGAGTGTGTGAATGACATTGTTTCTCAAATATTGTACATTAATATAACGGTATATTGGGGCCCATGAAGAAAGCTGCATAGTAACCACGCCAACAGCTCTGCCACCACAGCTCATTGCACCTCTGGTGCGCTTCTCGACAGGTGTGACACCATCTGGTTAGTGGCGCGTGTGAATGTATCCTCTCTCTCAGCCGTCTGTTTGTTTTGCACTGACGAGCACTTTGAATCATCTAAGCGTGCACATCCCACGCGTCCACCAACAGTTACTACAGTCAGTTTAAGAAGCTGTACCGGCATTTGTATATTGCTGAACATTTAGACTTTTTGTAATCCGGATTACATCCGGTCCCACCTAGTCCAGATAAATAAGCTTACTGTGTACTGCACTGCACATTGTAATACTGTTTATGTCTCACATAATTCCAAAATAAAAGCGAGAATTCACGATCCGTTCCCACAGCTGTACTTCCGGCAGTACCTCGTCTCCTGCGTTCCAAACTTCACTGAAGTTGTCCTACGAAAGTTGCAGAAGTAGGACTCCTGGAAGAAAGGATATTGTGAAGATATTGCTTCGACACATGCTGGGGTTAGAGACCCGGTCCGGTGCACAGTTTTTATCTGCCAGCAAGTTTCACATCGGCGCACACCTACTGCTGAGTGAACACACAATCTATTTCATAAACAGTTGCCAGCCTCTGTGGCCGAGCGGGTGTAAGCGCTTCATTCCGGAACCGCGCTGCTGCTACTGTCGCAGGTTCGAATCCTGCCTCGGACATGGATATGTGTGATGTCCTTAGGTTAGTTAGGTTTACGTAGTTCTAAGTGTAGGGGACTGATGACCTCAGATCTTAAGTCCCATAGTGCTCCGAGGCATTTGAACCATCATAAACTATTGGCACCATAAAATTATTATGAGGGTTTTTTAAAAGATCTCTTTCGGTGCTATCCAGAAATGTCAACAAAAGGGTTGTCCCAATTTATTATAATGTAAACCAAGAGGGTCTCTCGCAAGTGATACTATCTCATTAACTGTTATCCCCCACAAAAAATGTTATTACAGTTTTCGGTAGAACTCTTAGGGTCCTATTAAGAAATGCCATCAGACCTTTTGTACAATTTATTACTTTTAATAACAAAATTGAGTCCCACATTAAAGTAATTATCTCATATAATGTTATCGTCAGAGAAATGTTATTACAGTTTTCGGTAGAACTCTGTGGGTGCTATTCAGAACCGTCATCAGAACTTTTCCACGAATTTTGTTTTCGTAGAGAAAGTGAGTGTCAGATTAAAACAATTACCGCATAAACTATTATCGCCACAAAAATGCTCTTAACATTTTCGATACAACTCTTCGGGTGCTAGCCACAGCTACCAACAGAAATGTTACACAAATTTATTTTTTTCCAAACTGACAAATAATTTTTTACTATACCAAAATTTTGCCGAGTTATTGTTTTCTTCCCTAAATTCTGCAGAACTATTCGTGTTTTGAGCAGGAAACTCTAGAGCTGTTGCATACATATCAACAACTATGAAAAAATGTATATTGCTCGTAAAAGGGGTGCAAACTTAAGGGAAATGCTCATAACCGTTCCTTATTAAATGCAGCTACTTCGTAAACAATTACCTGCACAAAATATGTTACTAGCATTTTCAATAGAACAATGCTATCCAGAGCTGTCATCACAACTGTTGTACGAAAATATATATTTTTTTCTTGTAGAGTAAGTGAGACCTACAATTAATCAATTATTTCACAAACTATTATCACCACAAAAATTTTTTATTATGATTATCGATAGAAGTCTTGGGGTGTTATCCAGAACTCTTCATCAAAACTGTTGTACGAATTTATTTTTTTCTGTGGAGATAGCAGGTCTAACATTAAAGCAATTATCGTATAAACTATCATCCCCACAAAAAGATGTTATTAGGATTTTCGACAGAACTCTTGGTGTTCTGTTCATAAATGTCCTTAGAACTGTTGTACGAATTTACTTTTTGCGAAATTTGACAAATGATGGTTTCAATATGAAAATTTTTTATAGTATTGTTGTTTTCTTTGCTAAATTCTGCAGGGCTATTCAAACTTTGTACAAAGAACTCTAGAACTATGGCATATCTATCTAGAACTCCGAAAAAACATGTATTTCTTAAAAAAGGGTGCCAACTTCACAGTAAGTGTAAAGATTTCCTCCTTAAATTGCAATTATCTCGTAAACTATTAGATGCACAAAAAAGTGTTATGAGGATATTCGATAGAACTATTGGGGTTCGGTTTTGAAATGTCCTCAGAAATGTGTACGAATTTACTTTTTGCGAAAATCGCCAAAAAATGGTTTCGATATGAAAATTTTTTCGAGTATTATTGTTTTCTTCGTTAAATTCTGCAGAACTATTCAAATTTTGTACAAAGAATTCTAGTACTGTGGTATGTCTATCAAGAACTCTGAAAAAAATTATTTCTGAAAAAAGGGTGCCAACTTCACAGTAGGAGCTCTTATGGGGTTGCTAATTAAGTTGCAGTTACCTCATAAACTATTACCTGCACAAAAAAATGCTGCTAGGATTTTCGATAGAATTCTTCACGTGATGTCCAGAACTGTCATCAGAACTGTTGTTCTAATATATATGTATTTCCTGCAGAGAAAGTGTGTCCCACATTAAATCAATGTATCTCATAAACTATTATCGCCACAAAAAATGTTACTGGGATTTTCGATAGAACTCTTGGTGTTCTGTTCTGAACTGTTCTCAGAACCGTTGTACGAATTTACTTTTTGCGAAAATTGAGAAACAATGTTTTCGATACGAAATGTTTTTCGAGTATTGTTGTTTTCTTCGCTAAATTCTGCACAATTATTGAAATTTTCTACAAAGAACTCTAGAACTATGGCATATCTATCAAGAACTCTGAAAAAAATACATTTCTGGAAAGAAGGGTGCTAACTTCACAGTAAATGAAAAGATTTTCTCCTTAAATTGCAATTATCTCGTAAACTATTAGCTGCACAAAAAAAAAAAAAAAATTATTGGGATTTTCGTTGGAACTCTTGGTGTTCTGTTCTGAACTGTCCTCGGAACTGTTGTACTAATTTACATTTTGCGGAAATTGACAAAGAATGTTTTAGATACGATGTTCTAACGAGTGATGGTTTGTATGATTTTCAGACGTCATTTATTCATAATAATCCTTCACCATAGTGCCGCAATGATTAATTGTGAATGCATCATAACGAAGATTATATTATGTTACTCAACTAGCCAGCGTGTTATTTTTCTCATTTATTTATCAACTGGTGTTCATCTTCAGATATTAGAAAGTAATAAACATAACGATTGCCTGTGTGCCGGCGTACCATTTTTGTTACTATACGTTGTGACTCGTTGTGGAACGTACATCTGACCTTCATTGTACATTCAATTAGAAATCAGCATTGCATGAGCACTTTTGTGCTGGCACGGTTTGAAGGCTATAAACAATTTCAAAACAATGTGAGCGCGTGTGCAGTTCCGTTGGCTTTTAACGTGGGAGCAAATTATAATCGATTGTGATAACGAATTGCCACGGACTTCGCATCGCAAACACAGGAGGCGGGACAGTACAGTTAGTTACGTACCTAATGAAGACAGCTCGGCAAGTTCGAACACATAAAAATCTAAGACAAAGGAAGAAACATTTCTATCGTCTTCTCTTTTTTTTCATGTATATAGTACGACTCATTTCGAAAATTTATAATCACCATAAAGTGCAACCATTTACATTGGTATTTTATGATAGATTATCATGAATGAAATGAAATCTGAAATGTGTTCCTGTGACACATCGTATTCATTTCCCTGGACACCAAATATTCCTTACCCGAATGAAATATTTGTATTCTTCGGATTATCGCTATGTCAAATATGCGATTCAATGTGATTCTGGACTACGGGAAAATTTCCTTTTGATTTTACGAGGTACAGTTCTTATTCGGCTATATTATAGCTTCTTATGAACCTTAAAGATCAGCTATAATTATAATTTTCAATTGATTTTCATGTAACATTGTCAACAGTTTAACAATCCCTATTTACCAATAGCAACACTTTTTCCTGAGGAAAGCGTATTCAGCATTAGGTAGGTTAGTGACAATAAAGCGTTCGTTGCATTGTTCGTCAGTGAATGGACGGGGTGTAGTCATGAAGTTGGAACTGTCACTTCGAAAACAACAGGCTGCGACCACGAAACTTGCTACTTGTGTTAATACTTCGTTTTCTTCATATTCACTTTCCAGTGTGACACACGTTTCTCAACAATAGATGACTTGACGGAGACATTGGTTGCAGAACGCTTTATCTTTGGCTGCATAGGAAACGTTCCCCATGGAAAACCACCTCGTATTCTGCAACTGCCTGCCACGCAATTCTTCATCCGAGGAAACCATGCCAGGAGAATACAGGGGTAAGACAAAGTGTGGCAGCACAGGAGTATTGTTGCTAAAATTGTTGCATTTCACTCATCAGTTGCTCTTATGTGTCGTTGGCGAAATTTATTCTTTAGACTTAAAGTTTCTTGAATTTTTCTTGCAGTGTCTAGTACCTTCCGGAAGTCGAACAAATGGACGTGGTCAGCCCATAGAGAGCTCCGCCTCCGCGGCGGCTATTCCGCGCAGCGGCTCTCGCACAGCGAGGGCGCCACCGCTACGCCACGTGCAGACAGCGGCCAATAGCCGCTCCCTCCGGTTTCGTATATAGGGACCCGCTCTGCCCTAGTCCAGGCCGCCTCTATCGCTCCTTCCTGCGCACTCGTGACGGGGATACACTCCAACGCCACCGGCAAATACAGCGCCACGTACGGAACCTTATTACAGCAACGAAACGCCGAGACTGGCGCCAGATCTGCACACGACTCAACGCCTCCCTCCCTATCAACTCCTCCAAGTACTGGTCCGCCTTCCATCGTCTTACTGGTTCCCTTTCCGCTCCCCACTACCCCCTTCTCCATAACGATCGCCCCCTTCCTGACAACCTCAGTAAGGCCAACCACTTCGCTTCTCACCTTTCCGAGGTCTTCTCCATCCCCGATGATCCCCACTTTGATTATTCTCTTTTCCCCACCGTCATGGAACGTGCTGATACCTCAGTCGCTCCACTTCCTCCTAGTCTCCAGTACTTGGGGCAGTTGCCCCCCTCCGACGTCAATACTCCCATCACAGCACAAGACATTAAACTTATCCTCCAGTCCAAACGCAACACGGCCCCTGGTCACGACTGTGTCACCTACCGTCACCTTCGAGAAAGCCCCTATTCCTTCCTGACTGTCCTCGCCCACCTCTATAATGTCGTCCTCTCTACTGGCTTCTACCCTGACCTGTGGAAGACCTCCCGCGTCCTCTTATTCCTCAAACCCAACAAACCCCCTTCTGCCGCCTCTTCCTATCGTCCCATCTGCCTCACCTCCGTCTTCAGTAAGGTCTTTGAATCCATCCTCTCCCACCGTATCCATCAGCACCTTGCTCAACACCACCTCCTCCCCCTTACCCAGTGTGGCTTCCGACCCTCCTTCTCTGCTGACGACCAACTCCTCAACCTTGTTCACCTTCTGTCCCTCCAGCTCAACTCCCGTCGCTCCGCCATTTTTGTTTCCCTTGACCTCCAAAATGCCTATGACCGTGTATGGCATCCCGGTCTCCTCTTTAAACTCCAAACCTACGCCCTGCCTATCAATTTTGTCCGTCTGGTCGCTTCCTTCCTCTCGCACCGTCCTTCCTATGTCACCCTCCACAACACCAACTCCCGTATCTTTTATCCCACAGCTGGCGTCCCCCAGGGTTCTGTCCTCTCTCCTCTCCTTTATCTCTTGTATACAGCTGATATGCCCAAGCCACCCCCACCAGTCCACCTTCTCCAGTATGCTGATGACACCGCCTTCCTGGCTCTCTATCCTACCCTTCAACGGTCTCAACATACCCTCCAAACCCACCTTAACCAGTTCACCACTTGGTGTAACCAGTGGTTCCTCCGTCTCAACCCCTCCAAAACCCAGGCAATCATCATAGGCCGCACCACTCGCTCCTTTCGCCTCCATGATTTCTACCTCACCCTTTATGGTCGTCCTATCCAGCTCACCCCCACCCTCTAATACCTTGGCCTCACCCTCGACTGACACCTCACCTGGACCCCTCATCTCCAGACCATCCAGCAGAAAGCCCATTCCCGCCTCCGCCTTCTGAAACTCCTGTCTGGCCGGACATGGGGATTGCATCCTTCTACCATCCTCCTCACCTACAAATCCCTCATCCGTCCTATCCTCTGTTATGCCAGCGTTGCCTGGATCTCTGCCCCCACCCGCTCTTACAAGGCCCTCCAAATCCTTGAATGCCATGCGCTCCGCCTTGCCTTCCGTATCCGCCTTCCTTCCCCCACACGGCTCCTGTATGAACTGATCCCCTTCCCCCGCCTCCTCCTCTTCCTCCAACATCTCCGCATCCTTTACATTGTTCGCAGGCTTGATCCCCCCCACCCTCTGGTTTCCTCCTTCCTCTCCACCCCGCGCCCGTTGCCGCGCCTCTGTCGCTGTATCCCTCCCTCTCTCCATCTCCACACCCTCCATCTCCTTCATCAGGGCAATTTCCAACGCCTCCCCCTCCTGGATGACGAACTTCGCCGTGACATCTACCCTTCCTTCCAACTGTAACCTGGCCTTGTTCCACCCCCCCCCCCACCCTATGCCCCCTTTTTCCACTTCCCTCCTTCTCCCAGAGCGGATTTTCCTCCATCCCCCCCTCCCCTGAGACCCTGCACCCCATACTTGCCTCTTTCCTTCCCACATCCCTCCCTACCTGGCCCTCTTCAGCGCGCCCCCCGCTCATCTCCCCCATCTCTTCCCCTCCCTCCCTTCTTCAGGTCTCCCTCATCTCCTAGCGCCTGGCAGATCCTCTGTATTGATCATCATCGTGTGCCACATCAGTGTTGTGCTTAGTGCTGTTTCTCCTGTGCGTCTAGAGGTGTGATTTTAATTGTGTACTGCCTTGAGGTTCGCCGTCAGTGTTACGTTATGTGCTACGCCATCCGTCGATACCTTTATGCTCCAGTCCTACTGTGCCTTGTGTTCTTTTAATCGTCGCAGTGTGTGGCTTTTTGTGTATGCTACTTTTAAACAGTTTTTTATCTCCATTTTACAGTCACCCCGTTTTTTGTCTATTGCCTTCCATGATGTTCCCCCTTTTTTTATATCTATGTTCACCTTATTCTCTCCTTTGCTGTTTTTAAATGTCTTCTATTGTTTTGTTCTATGTCTTTCGGCTGAAGAGCAGTGCATATGCTGCTGCCAGCCCGCCCCGATGGGGAATTGAAATACAATAAAGAAAAAAAAAAAAACCTAGTCCAGCCAGTCTGGTACTCGCTCGGGATTGCGTTTCTATCTCGGCGGTACTGCGTTCTGGTCGTTGCTCGTTGTTGACATTTGCCAGGCTCTGGTTCCGCGTGGATTTACGTTTGGTGTTTGGTGCTGTGGTTTCCACAAGCCTCCGTTGTTTATCTCTTCCTTGTTGTGTCGCTCATAGTCGGTCGTGGTCGGTTGTTGTCAGTTGTCGTTGGTCTGTCGTCCGACTCGTCCTTGTGTTTACCCGGTGGTGCGTGCTCCACCGCCAGCGGCTTCCCCGCCTGGCGGCTCCGATCCGCAGCCCAAGGCGTTGCCGCTGTTGGTTTGGGTTACCACACAGTGTTTGCAAAGATTGGTAGAGAGGGTTTGATAAGATCAAGATGCCTTTCAGCATCCAACAACATTGCTTCTGTTATTGTTGGCGAGATTAAACATAAACGGAAAACATATCCACATTTTCGACTGTCGTGTACATTGCGAAACTTAAGAAGACTTATGCCACTGCTGAATAGGTCGCTAGAATAACTACTCCTTTTTTGTTCGAAACTCGTGGCTCCCCAAACCTATCCGTCTTATTCCCAATGCAATGACGCAAAGTTATTCCCAGTTTTGTACGAGTGCGAAAACCCACTTGTATCTTTGAATTTTCAGATGCATAAGGAATTTTGGGAAGCCTGGAGATTATAAAATGCAGTATGGCTCTTGCAGTGGTGTTTGTGATTTCGCAACCACGTTTAGAGAGCGTACACAATAAAAATGATAGCACGCTTCCGTGTCATTTAAGGGACGAGGCCTATGTTATGCTTCATAAGGATGATGTTATGAGAGCTTTGCATGCTTGAGGCTAACGGGCGTGATCTTGATATGCTTGGGGAATTGGAAATCTGTACATCATTGAAACAATTCTACTGCATTTATCAATCAGCAAATAGGCTACAGTCGGCGGTTGTTTTTTAACAATTTTGACGACTTTTTGACAGTGTAGTTTTTTTGTTTTCCTGATTCCTTCGGCTTCGCGTTTTACAAAAAAAATGGTTCAAATGGCTCTGAGCACAATGGGACTCAACTGCTGTGGTCATTAGTCCCCTAGAACTTAGAACTAGTTAAACCTAACTAACCTAAGGACATCACAAACATCCATGCCCGAGGCAGGATTCGAACCTGCGACCGTAGCGGTCTTGCGGTTCCAGACTGCAGCGCCTTTAACCGCACGGCCACTTCGGCCGGCCTCGCGTTTTACACCCTACACGTGACCGTGCTACTTTTTGCTGTATTAACGCCCGCCAAGCGCCGCTGGTTAACCTGTCTATGACTTGGTACGTTCGGCCATTCATTTGGCGTGTGCTAAATCACGCTTCATGTGGGTTTATTTTCATTACATGGCTTCCAGCCTGTTCTCTCCCCTACCCTCACTGTTACGTTCTACTTACGGTTCATATATCTGTTACAGCAGCCTGTCTTGCTAGGGGCCGCCTACTCCTTATGCATACTTTCGTCTGTGCCTTGTCGGAGTTCAAGTACCATCCCTTCCTTCCCCTCTGTGATTTGCTCCAAATACCAGAGCCTTTCAGCTATGTCATCTTCTGAAACGCATTGCTTTGCTGTAGTTTATGTATGCATGTTTTCCTTTCTTTCCTACAACCTGAGATTCTGTAATTAAAGTATCAGTGCCTACAGAACAGTTGTTTCTTCTTTGCTGTAAGATAGCTTTGTTTCGTTATTTTTTATATATGGCTTTTTCTCTTCACACATTTCTGTTCACTTAATGCTCTGTAATAAAGATCACTTTTTAGATTTATATTTGGTTACATTGTGTACAGATTGATTACAGCGTATTTTAACGTTGCCTCATTCATGTTTTATTTTATTGCCATATGGCTGCCTCTAACAGGTATGTGTTTGGCAATGGCCCGCTTAGGTTTCTTGTCATATCTCACTATATTTATCAATCATGCATAATGAATATTTCGGCCGCTAACCATCCTCGTTTTCGTTACTATGTCATGCACTTTCGCCAGCTCAGCCGGACTTCCTTGTGTTAAGTAAATTTTATTTTACATCCAGGTGTTTTAGTTCACCTAAAGGAAGTTAAAGTTTTATTCTCTCCGTTACAGTGTTATTCTTTCTAAGTAAAATATGTTCAGGTCTTTAAGACTTTAGTAATTTATAAAGAAAACTCTTGGTGTTTTTTTTTTTTTTTTAATTCTTCGTTCATTTTTCAGCTGGTTAGCCTTACTCATGTTACTGTGCTATCGCTTGGTTGTCACGGATACGACTGTCCCTATGTGGAGCAAGATATTGCACTATCATGCACAGTTTCCTATTCTTGTGGATAACATTTGTCCTGCGTCGTGTGGTTATTAAGACTGAGTGGGCTCTGAGCTGTACTTTTTTTTTGTATTATATAACCATAGTTTTAGGCTTTGTGTAGGAATGTTTTAGTGCTATTATTTTTGGGGTCAACTTTTTTGTCATTGTTCTCATGGATTTTACCGTGCTTACACTTCGTTTTGTAACGATGTTCGCTATTAATTGTAAATGCATATACTGGCTTCTGAGCCACATGGATTGCAACAAAATTCACTTATGTATCTGATATTCAGTCAGTGTGACTCAAATCACGCAATCAAAGTACCTTTCCATATTCCAATTTTTCCTATGTACTATTGTTTTTCCTATGGGTGCCAATTGTCACTGAGATTAATTATTTCCTTACTTTCGGTTCTTTGTATGAATCTTGTGTTATGAGAGGTTCGTAAATTTACCATTTCAGTTCCCGCCCCTCTTTATCTTTCCAGTGCCCTATCTTACGTTTCCTTACAGGCTCAAACTGCATCTTGCATGGTTTATAAGGCTGTTGTTACACTCTTGTGTTTATCGTGCTTACCTTAGTTCTGAGTTAGGTGTGGTTCGCTCTTCAGTAATACTTTATGCTCATTAGCAAGTTGCTCGTTTACTTATGTGGTCCCATACGGCGTCACTGTACCAAACCAGTCTCGACGTTTGGTTACAGTTCCTAACTTCTGTACAGCCACTTATCAAATATTGTGTGCTTTATGCACTCTTTATATGCTTTTGCTTTTATAGTGACAGTCTAGAACCGCGCGACCGCTACGGTAGCAGGTTCGAATCCTGCCTCGGGCATGGATGTGTGTGATGTCCTTAGGTTAGTTAGGTTTAAGTAGTTCTAAGTTCTAGGGGGACTGATGCCCTCTGAAGGTAAGTCCCATAGTGCTCAGAGCCATTTTTATAGGGTTTTCACTTTCAGTATGAGGTTGTCCAGTTATTTCCAGGGGTACAGTATAGCGCCGCTGCCCTCATACATTTACGCCACCTGGTGGCAAATCTGGTGTTAAACCTTGTAATGCCGTCTTTCTGTTAGTTGAATTCTGAAGGTGACAGTAGATACATGTGACGCCATACTCTGTACGAAGACTTGTCTTTGTAATATGTCCTGTCTTTCAGTGTTCTTTGTTACACCTTTTGTTAATTTACGCTTTCGTTTATGGCTATGTATTTTCCCTTGCAGATGTTCTGATGATGTGCTGTCTCCAAAATGCGTCAATAACTAAGAATTTCTGAACAGCAAATGGGGACCCATTGAGCAGAAGCGTAAGCATGGAGCTAAACACAAAGAACGTACCTGAGTTAAAGGTTTGTTTACATTTGGCACCTTGTTACTAGTGCATCATATTCCACACATGTTATGGTGTTGTAACTCTTCCAGGGCTTTTTACAGTGCTGCCAAAAATGCAGGGTGTATCAAAAAGAATCATCCGATTTGGTACGTCCATGGTTCTAAAACTAATTAACATATACAATGAATTTTGTTTTTTGATGAACGCGAAATTCAAAAAGTTTTTTCATACCTTTTCATAGGTGTTCAGTATGCCCCCCTTGAGATGCACGTCATATGTCAATTCGGTATTCAAATTGTTCCCACACTGCAGCGAGCATGTTCTGAGTTACTGCTTCCACAGCTGCTATTACGCGATGTCTCAGTTCATTCATTGTCGTTGGTAATGGGGGCACACAAACAGTCCTTTATAAACCCTCACAAGAAATAATCACGTACAGTCAGGTCCGGTAACCTAGGAGGCCAATAATGTAAGGCTGAATCATTTGGTCCAGTGCGACCGAGCCATCGTTCAGTAATCCTTTGATTTAAAAATTCCCACACTTCCAGATGCTAGTGTGGCGGTGACCCATCATGTTGGTAAATGAAGCCGTTCGAATCAGTCTCCAAGTGTTGGAAAAGAAAGTTCTCAAACATATCGAGGTAGGTGCTTCCTATGATAGCATTCTCGGCAAAGAAAAAAAGGACCGTACACCTTTCCCGTGAAAATGCACAAAACACATAAAGTTTTGGAGAGTCCCTCTCATACTGTACAATTTCACCTTTGTGCCGTACCCCATACTCTCAGATTATGACGGTTCACCTTTCTATTTAAATGGAATGTTGCCTCGTCTCTAAACACTAAGTGTGGAAGAAAATTGTCATCCTCCACCTTGCCAAGAACGAAATTACAGAACTCGACACGTTCTTGTTTGTACCTTCACGAAGAGCTTGCAGCAGCTGAATTTTGTGCGGTTTCACGTGTAAACGTCGACGCAACACACGCCAGACGGACATCGGGAGCATGCTGAGCCGTCGAGCTGCACGGCGAACGGATTTCTGTGGACTCCTTGTGAAACCATGGCGGATGCTTTCGACGTCTGTGTCAGACACTCGGGGACGGCCCGGCGATTTTCCTTTACACAAACAACCTGTTTCTCGGAACTGTTCATGCCATCATCTAATACTCTGTACTGTAGGAGGATCCAGAGAATACCTAGTACGAAAGTCACGCTGAATAATTATTACTGACCCGCACTGCACAAAACGCAGAACACAAACCACTTTCTGTCGTCCCGACACCATTTTTTCTAGAACTGAAGTGAGTGCACACTGCGGCTACCTAGAGAGAACCATGTAGAGCTCGAGACATTTCTCTTTCCAACAGTACGTTGTTCACGCTTATATCACAAATAACATAATAGTTATGATTTTTTTAAAATCGGATGATTTTTTATGCACCCTGTATACGTAGTACCACTACAAGAAATTAGTGTTAAAATTCGGCGCATATAATAATTAAACATTACTCACTGATGTCGGAAAATGTACCACTTTGTCGTTTATAACTTACTGGAAGCCACACCACGATACAAGCTGGTAAACATTATAACAACAGCACTACAAGGGATAGCAGATAACAAAATCTTGCTTACTGTGCCTATATAGTACAGCAGGAGGAACAGGTGATTAAATTCTTGGGTGATTTAGTGCACTAGAACTGCGAGATATGAGGCCCGGCCAGACAGAACACGGCCAGGGGCCCTATACTGTATCGTTCATACCGATCGGTGTAGTAGGTTTGTCTCGGTAGTGACGTCATTTTCGGTTCCTTACCGAAATATCGTATTCAGTAAGCTTCTGAGACCTGTTACCGAACGGTCCTCCCACTGATTTTACGACAATTGTACAGAGAGGTTTTGGATTTCGGTCTGGCCCTGTCGATCGGTGAGCTGTGGTTTATGTACACCTATAATTTGTTATTTTAAAGATATTTAGCGGTTTTAGGTTTGAATTTAGTGATTGTGTTACTAAAGAATCACCAGAGGACGCATCCAGTTGGAAAGTAAGTTCATAGTAGACTATTTTCCTTTGTTAAAATTGTGGTTAGGTTAGGTTGTTACTGTGAATGATTACACCAAAAAAACAAGTTTTCGGTCAATATTCTCTCAAAATACGTGTTATTTTTATGCAAATAAGAGTTTAAAGATCATTAAATATCAACACACTGGCTGTGCTTACGTATATTACACGAGTGTGAACTGACGTTAGTAGTGACTTTGTGTACTTTTTCCGACAAATGGTTTAGTTAGTAACTATCGAAACGCGTTTAAAACTTTCCCGTAACAATGGAAAGCAATTATGTGAAGCCTGATATTGGAAACCTTCCAAACTATCACGCATTTATGCCTTACGCAGCACCGTTGGCCAACGAAGTCAGCCTACGTTCCTCTCCCCTATAGTACAGGAATTGAGCTTTAATTTCCGTTGTTTGGCGTGGCCAAATGATTGGCCGGCACAGTAGCTCAGCGTGTTCGATTAGAGAGCCGGTTGGCCTCTGTAATAAAAAAAAAAACTGAGTGGAACGCTCAACAAACGAACTTGAACGGATGACATGTGGCGTCCGCAATGACCAAACAGAATGATCAATAACGAACAAAATGAAAAAAAAGGAGAAAAGAAAAAAAAAGTGGTTAGCGCGCGAGAATGCGAAATGAAAGACCACGGGTTTGCGCACGGATGGGTACAAAAGTTTCTTTTTCCTCTTCATTATGCAACACGTTCTGAGACATTGTTATTCGTGTAAGTTAAGATTTTTCTGCAGTATTCGTTGTTACTTACATGTAATAGCGATTTCCTCAGTAATGATTTCGTGATTTCTGCATGTTTAAAAAACGATATATAAAATTGCTGGAGATGAAATAGCTGTGAATGAAACGACCGACAGCGACCTCTATATTTTTTCTTGTCAGAAATAATTCACCATTTTTTCTGAATATGTAGCGATTTCCGAGTATGCGGTTCGACAGGAATCTAAGAGCACAATTTAAACTACTGGGAATGTAACTAGCAGCAGTCATCTTCATAATCTTGCTTGCCACAAGTATTTATCTGCGATCGAATCCTCAACAACAGTAGACAGAAATAAAAGATCTCCGCCATAGCCCGCATCTCGTGGTCGTGCGGTAGCGTTCTCGCTTCCCGCGCCCGGGTTCCCGGGTTCGATTCCCGGCGGGGTCAGGGATTTTCTCTGCCTCGTGATGGCTGGGTGTTGTGTGTTGTCCTTAGGTTAGTTAGGTTTAAGTAGTTCTAAGTTCTAGGGGACTGATGACCATAGATGTTAAGTCCCATAGTGCTCAGAGCCATTTTGAATCTCCGCCATAATATTTTTAGACTGTAGCACCATATACGAAATATTTTCATTCATGTTCGACGAACTGCAGGAGCTCTCGAAAATGCGTTTTTTTTTTCAATTTTGTTTTTAAGACCCAAATCGCCGGCCCGAGTGGTCGAGCGGTTCCAGGCGCTGCAGTCCGGAACCGCGCGACCGCTACGGTCGCAGGTTCGAATCCTGCCTCGGGCATGGAAGTGTGTGATGTCCTTAGGTTAGTTAGGTTTAAGTAGTTCTAAGTTCTAGGGGACTGATGACCTCAGCTGTTAAGTCCCATAGTGCTCAGAGCCATTTTAACCATTTTTGAAGACCCAAATCGTTGACGTATCATACAGGGAAGTGGGCTACTTAATCATTTGGATCTCTAGGAGCGAGTTATAAGCACATCCTGTTTATCTTCTTACTCTTTGAAACTCTCAGAATCGATTTTTCGGGTGTTTTTTATAGGTGTATTAGTACAATGTGGTATTACACACTATTCCTAACTCATTTTCCGAAACGTAAAATCTAAATAAAACACGATGTCAGTGTGAATGAGAATAAGATGACATAATGTGGCATTTACGACAATCTGCAGAATACAGTCAAATACGCATGCATTTCAGCTGAGAAACATGGAAATCGATATACTGCGCGTGATAAGGAGGAAAGAGCGATGAAGGCGGGCACCTAAGCTCGATGGAATGTGGAGTCATGCGTTATGCCATAACGTTATGTCAGCGTAAACGCAATTTTCGGTACTTGGAAGAATAGCGCACCTGTGTCGTCTGCTAGCCACTTTGTCTTCGTGGCGCTGTGCGCGCTGCAGTGCGCATGCGCGGATCTGTGGCCGCTTGCTTTTGATTGGCTTGCGCGATGCGAACCGACAACAGCGCTTCGGTTCTCTAGAGCTGAACGGTATCGCTTCCGAAATGCATACTGAATAACGCAGAGGCTCTAATGCGAGTACTGGACCGTTCGGTGCTCTTGAGTACCGAAACGATCGGCACAATGGCGGAAAGATACAGAATAGGTAGGCACCCTGTCGGTGCGGCTGACAATGAGACCGCAGCGGATGCCCGGCCCTTTCAGCGGCAAGGGGGCGCGCCATAGGGGCCAAAAGAGACCGGCTGCAGCAGCTGCCACAGCTGTTGAACAAGGCAAGCGGCAGGAACCTCGCCAGCAGCTCGACTGTGTAGCAGGATACGACAGAGCCGCCTCCTGCCGCTGCCACCGCACAGCATTCAGCAGGTGCACACGGCAGCTGCGGCCTGCGCCAACTTGGTTCACAGCAAGACAGCTCGGCGCTCTGTCTGACTGAGACCTCGCGATAATGAGCATTGACGCCTTCTGTCTGACCAGGCCTTTAGAACCGCAGCCTCTGGCGACACCAATGGCTGTATCGTGGCTGGGCATCGACACTGGACGACGGATACACCAGTACGTCACTACAAGCTGCTTCAACTTTGTGTCAGAGTCCATCAATCGTGGCAATCCACCGACAGATGTTTCCAGTGGCTGAGAGATCTGGAGAACCTGCTGAACAGGACGACAGTCGAAGAGTCTCTCCATCAAGGTAGGTCAGGACAGCGGGTGCTACTTGCGGTCTTCCGTCATCTTGCCGAAATAGAACGTGACAGAGACCTCAAAGTATAGGGCACAGACAACGGTCTCCAGACGTCTGAAATATGACAGCTGCTGTCCGGCTTCTGGCTACGTGAACCAGAGGTGCTTTTGTTGTGTACCCAATGGCACTCCATAATTCCATCACGTCACGTGCTGCACCTTTATGATGATGACGAAAGCATTACTGCCTTGTTCGTTCTCTGCACAGCCTCCATACGAGGATTCTCCCATCACTATGTACGCAGAACTGGGATTTGTATAAAAAGAGAATGTGTTGCTTCTGTGTGCTTTCGTTTGACACACCTCTCTGCTGCTGCGTCAAGAGAAGCCGAACAGTAGCCGCAGTGTTGACAACCAGTGGCGTCAGTGCTCTTTCAGTGTGGACAGTTCTCTTACTGCAAACAAGTCGATTTCGCAACTCAGCGCTCGTGACACGGTAGTACCGACCCGCACAGTCGAGTGAAGAACATGTCTGATGTCTTGGGCGCTAGTCACGTGTCGCCGCTGGCACACTGCATTGTGTAGAGTATGTCGCCCCTGCACACACATTTTCAAATTCACACGACACTTGTTGGATCTCAACCACAGCGAGCACCAACATTGCAGAACGATAAACAGTGCTAGATGTTTCTGTTTCTTACAGTAAGCATAACACGATTTTCTGATAAACAACCATCATTTAGCTGTGATATCTGAATGAGAAACCCGTTGCATAATTTTTCCTTACATTCAGAATTTAGACAATGTGTATTTAATGCAATTATCACTTGAATATTCAGAGATATAATACACTTTATACAAGTTTGACGATTTTCTCATGCCCATTTATGGTACTGCTATTTTAATGCACAGCAGCGCATTAGCTCTTTCTGGATACGTTTGGGCTGATCAGGATTAGCTGCCTGAAATCCACATTTGCCTTTACACTGGTTTATCTTCACAAACACTGCCTACTGCTTGTGGCTGTATGGCCTAGTGTGTGTGTGTGTGTGTGTGTGTGTGTGTGTGTGTGTGTGTGTCTGTGTGTGTGTGTATCTCATAGTCCATCTTGATTGTGCCTAAGGGGATTTGCATTCGGATGTTGCAGAAGTTATGGGGACAGGAAGTGGTTGAAATTGCAGCTACCTCTGTCACTCAAAAATGGTTCAAATGGCTCTGAGCACTATGGGACTTAACATCTGAGGTCATCAGTCCCCTAGAACTTAGAACTACTTAAACCTAACTAACCTAAGGACTTCACACACATCCATGCCCGAGGCAGGATTCGAACCTGCGACCGTAGCGGTCGCGCGGTTCCAGAGTGAAGCGCCTAGAACCGCTCGGCCACACCGGCCGGCTCTCTATCACTCCTTCAGCATTTAACAGTCGGACTTTTTCTCAAGACTCAGAACATGCTAAAATGTTCTTATTCTGTATGGAGGTGTCCTCTGATTTCCCCCCCCCCCCCCAAAAAAAAAATAAATAAAATGGTTCGAATGGCTCTGCTCACTATGGGACTTAACATCTGACGTCATCAGTCCCCTGGAACGTAGAACTACTTAAACCTAACTAACCTAAGGACATCACACATATCCATTCCCGAGGGAGGATTCGAACCTACGACCGTAGCGGTCGCGTGCTTCCAGACTGAAGCGCCTAGAACCGCTCGGCCACTCCGGCCGGCTCTGAATTCCAAGAATGCGGTCCGACGCTCATAAAGTTTTTAGTAAATGTTACGATTATACCAAAAAAGAGATCTCTAACTGAATGAATGGTTCATCACGGCCACAGAGGTGCACTCCTATGCGTACTACGAAAATCTGCTCTTGGTTTGGGCAATGCACGACCTAGACAATCAGCTTGGCTCGCTCCAGTGTCGAAGCGATCGGTCGTACATCAGCGCGCTAAAGTCCATGCTTTTATTAAAGAACCGACCCTTAGACCACTACAACGTAGTAGGCACTTTATCGAACTAATTATATATTCCATAGATAAATAATGTGGGATTAATAATGTTGTCGGATCAGAATAAGTATGCATTAAATCGAATACAGGTTTGCTGAAAATTATCTGCACATTTGCGAATGGTAGTCTTACGCAACTACAGATTAAAATGAAACCAAAGACACACACTGGGGTATCTGGGGTAACTATATGCACATACAGGGTTATTACAAATGATTGAAGCGATTTCACAGCTCTACAATAACTTTATTATTTGAGATATTTTCACAATGCTTTGCACACACATACAAAAACTCAAAAAGTTTTTTTAGGCATTCACAAATGTTCGATATGTGCCCCTTTAGTGATTCGGCAGACATCAAGCCGATAATCAAGTTCCTCCCACACTCGGCGCAGCATGTCCCCATCAATGAGTTCGAAAGCATCGTTGATGCGAGCTCGCAGTTCTGGCACGTTTCTTGGTAGAGGAGGTTTAAACACTGAATCTTTCACATAACCCCACAGAAAGAAATCGCATGGGGTTAAGTCGGGAGAGCGTGGAGGCCATGACATGAATTGCTGATCATGATCACCACGACCGATCCATCGGTTTTCCAATCTCCTGTTTAAGAAATGCCGAACATCATGATGGAAGTGCGGTGGAGCACCATCCTGTTGAAAGATGAAGTCGGCGCTGTCGGTCTCCAGTTGTGGCATGAGCCAATTTTCCAGCATGTCCAGATACACGTGTCCTGTAACGTTTTTTTCGCAGAAGAAAAAGGGGCCGTAAACTTTAAACCGTGAGATTGCACAAAACACGTTAACTTTTGGTGAATTGCGAATTTGCTGCACGAATGCATGAGGATTCTCTACCGCCCAGATTCGCACATTGTGTCTGTTCACTTCACCATTAAGAAAACATGTTGCTTCATCACTGAAAACAAGTTTCGCACTGAACGCATCCTCTTCCATGAGTTGTTGCAACCGCGCCGAAAATTCAAAGCGTTTGATTTTGTTATCGGGTGTCAGGGCTTGTAGCAATTGTAAACGGTAAGGCTTCTACTTTAGCCTTTTCCGTAAGATTTTCCAAACCGTCGGCTGTGGTACGTTTAGCTCCCTGCTTGCTTTATTCGTCAACTTCCGCGGGCTACGCGTGAAACTTGCCCCCACGCGTTCAACCGTTTCTTCGCTCACCGCAGGCCGCCCCGTTGATTTCCCCTTACAGAGGCATCGAGAAGCAGTCGCATACCATCGCCGAATGGAGTTAGCAGTAGGTGGATCTTTGTTGACCTTCGTCCTGAAGTGTCGTTGCACTGTTATGACTGACTGATGTGAGTGCATTTCAAGCACGACATACGCTTTCTCGGCTCCTGTCGCCATTTTGTCTCACTGCGCTCTCGAGCGCTCTGGCGTCAGAAACCTGAAGTGCGGCTTCAGCCGAACAAAACAATATGAGTTTTTCTACGTATCTGTAGTGTGTCGTGACCATATGTCAATGAATGGAGCTACAGTGAATTTATGAAATCGCTTCAATCATTTGTAATAGCCCTGTATACACATGGCGGTAGTATCGCGTACGGAATGTATAAAAGGGTAGTGCACTGGCGGAGCTCCTCAAGTGATTCAAATGACCGACGCTCTTCACTTAGCGACTGAGAGCAACGGCATTTGCGTAGTGCTGTCAGTGCTAACAGACAAGCAACACTGCTTGAAATAACCGCAGAAATTAATGTGGGACGTACGACGAACGTATCCCTTAGGTCATTGCAGCGAAATATGGCGTTAATGGGCTATATCAGCAGACAATCGACTCGAGTTCTTTTGCTAGCAACACGATACAGCCTGCAGTGCCTCTCGTGGTCTCGTGACCATATCGGTTGGACCCTTGACGACAGGAAAACCGTGGTCTGGTCAGAAGAGTACAGATTTCAGGTGGTATCAGGTGGTGGTGGTAGGGTTCGACTGTGATGCAGACCTCACGAAGCAGTGAACCCAAGCTGTTAACAAGGCACTGCGCAAGCTGGTGGTGGCTCCATGATGGTGTGGGCTCTGTCTACATGGAATGGACCGGAGCCTCTGGTCCAGCTGAACCTATCATTGGCTGGAAATGGTTATGTTCGGCTACTTGGTGACCATTTGGGGCGATTTGAGATGGAAATTTTATGGATGACAATGCGTCATGCCACCATGCCACAGCTCTTCGAGATAAGTTTGAAGAACATTCTGGACAAATCGAGCGAATGATTTGGCTACCCAGATCGCCCAATATGGATCCCATCGAACATTTGTGGGCCACTTTCGCAGATGGCTCAATATTTCTCCAGGGGACTTCCAACGACGCAGACCACCAGCAATGCACCTGATTCCACGAGATGTCACCTAATCGCTGGGAAAGTCTAAGAAATTACAACCACTTAAGTAAATAATGAGAAGTAAAATTAGTGAAACATTTTAAATATGTAGGAGAAATTACAACATACAACTTTTACGAGAAACCTGCATGACAAGTGAGAAATGATAAATTGATTAAAGCTCAAAAATTAATGTGATCCACAGACAATAAACACGTCTGTCAATCAAAACTAAATTAAAACATTACAAGACAGTGGTTCAACCAGAGTGAAACTCTTTTTGAATTCATCCAGAAAAAAAAGAGTCGACAAAATCCTAGAAGTACAGAGGAGAGTAGGTAGAAGGTGCATAAATAATAAATATCAAAACGGTGGACAATGGCTGTTAGTGTCGCATGAAGTGGTGTACAGAGAACTGCAGCCAATTACAGATAGCATACAGAAAGAAGGGATATCTCTTATTCGTCACGTTATGAGGACACCAGAAGCCAGCTTATCAACAAAAATTATAAAGAAATTTTGGAACATGAAGCAACGAAGAAATGAAGGACGACATGAAACAGTTGTGATTAATTCTGGGTGGTATGCGAAACAAAACAGAAAATTTAAAGAAAATTGAAAAAAAGCCATGAAAACAAAATGTTAATCAGTAACAGACAAACGACAATCAAGAATCTGTATCGCAGAAGATCCCGGATCATGCTATATTAGTCGGAGGCGACTTCAACCTACCTAGTATAGACTGGGATGTCTATGGATTCATTACAGGTGGTACAGACAAGCCGTCGTGTGAATTACTTTTGAACACATTATCCGAAAACTGTCTTGAGCAGCTAAATCGACAGCCAACGCGTAATGGAAATATTTTAGATCTGGTAGCCACGAGCAGACCAGACCTCATCGACGGTGTCAGTGTTGAGACATGGATTAGTGATTATGATGTTGTCATTACGACTATGGTTACGAAAGTTAAAAAGTCGGTCAAGAAGGCTAGGAGAGTATTCTAACTAGAAAGAGCAGATAAGCAGTTGTTAGCATCCCACTTAGCAAATGAATCGACTTCATTTACTTCCGGTACGATGGACGTGGAAGAATTGTGGGCAAATTTTAAACACATTGTAAATCACGCATTAGACAAGCATGTGCCGAAAAAGTGGGTTACGGACGGAAAAGACCCACCGTGGTTTAACAGCGCAATTCGGAGAATGTTCAGGAAGCAAAGGCAGTTGCACTCGCGGTACAAGAAAGATCGGGAGAATGAGGACAGGCAAAAGTTAGTAGAGATTCGTGCTGCTGCAAAAAGAGCGATGCGCGAAGCATTCAACCACTACCACCGTCATACCTTAGCAAAAGATCTTGCTGAAAACCCAAGGAAATTCTGGTCTTACGTAAAATCGGTAAGCGGGTCGAAGGCTTCCATCCGGCCACTCACTGATCAGTGTGGCCTGGCAACGGAAGACAGCAAAACGAAAGCTGAAATTTTAAATTTAGCATTTGAGAAATCTTTCACGCAGGAGGATCGTACAAACATACCGCCGTTTGAGTCTCGTACAGATTCCCGTATGGAGGACATAGTGATAGACATCCCTGGGGTTGTGAAGCAGCTGAATGGATTGAAAATAAATAAATCGCCAGGTCCGGGTGGGATTCCAATTCGGTTTTACAGAGAATACTCTACTGCACTGGCTCCTTACTTAGCTTGCTTTTATCGCGAATCTCTTGCCCAGTGTAAAGCCCCGAGCGACTGCAAAAAAGCGCAGGTGACGCCTGTATATAAGAAGGGTAGAAGGACGGATCCTCAAAATTACAGACCAATATCCTTAACATCGGTTTGTTGCAGGATTCTCGAACATATTCTCAGTTCGAATATAATGAATTTCCTTGAGAAAGAGAAGTTGCTGTCCATGCATCAGCACAGCTTTAGAAAGCATCGCTCCTGCGAAACGCAACTCGCCCTTTTTTCACATGATATCTTGCGAACCATGGATGAAGGGTATCAGACGGATGCCATATTCCTTGACTTCCGGAAAGCGTTTGACTCGGTGCCCCACTGCAGACTCCTAACTAAGGTACGAGCATATGGGATTGGTTCCCAAGCATGTGAGTGGCTCGAAGACTTCTTAAGTAATAGAACTCAGTACGTTGTCCTGGATGGTGAGTGTTCATCGGAGGTGAGGATATCATCTGGAGTGCCCCAGGGAAGTGTGGTAGGTCCGCTGTTGTTTTCTATCTACATAAATGATCTTTTGGATAGGGTGGATAGCAAAGTGCGGCTGTTTGCTGATGATGCTGTGGTGTACGGGAAGGTGTCGTCGTGGAGTGACTCTAGGAGGATACAAGATGACTTGGACAGGATTTGTGATTGGTGTAAAGAATGGCAGCTAACTCTAAATATAGATAAATGGTAAATTAATGCAGATGAATAGGAAAAAGAATCCCATAATGTTTGAATACTCCATTAGTAGTGTAGCGCTTGACACAGTCACGTCGATTAAATATTTGGGCGTAACATTGCAGAGCGATATGAAGTGGGACAAGCATGTAATGGCAGTTGTGGGGAAGGCGCATAGTCATCTTCGGTTCATTGGTAGAATTTTGGGAAGATGTGGTTCATCTGTAAAGGATACCGCTTATAAAACACTAATACGACCTATTCTTGAGTACTGCTCGAGCGTTTGGGATCCCTATCAGGTCGGATGGAGGGAGGACATAGAAGCAATTCAGAGGCAGGCTGCTAGATTTGTTACTGGTAGGATTGATCATCATGCGAGTGTTACAGAAATGCTTCAGGAACTTGGGTGGGAGTCTCTAGAGAAAAGGAGGCGTTCTTTTTGTGAATCGCTACTGAGTAAATTTAGAGAACCAGCATTTGAGGCTGACTGCGGTACAATTTTACTGTCGCACAACTTATATTTCGCGGAAAGACCACAAAGATAAGATAAGAGAGATTAGGGCTCGTACAGAGGCATATAGGCAGTCATTTTTCCCTCGTTCTGTATGGGAGTGGAACATGGAGAGAAGATGCTAGTTGTGGTACGAGGTACCCTCCGTCATGCACCGTATGGTGGATTGCGGAGTATGTATATAGATGTAGATGAAGAAGAACTTTATCTTTTTTGGTCACATTATGAGGAATAAGAAATCAGATTATCAAAAAAACTTATAGTAAACTTTAGTAAATAGAGCAACCAGAAGGATAGATAAAGGAAATCAGAGAGGATGTGAAAGAGCTAGAATTAACCCTGAGACTTTGCAAAACAAAGCAGAAAATTTATAGAAAATGTAAAACATAAAAATAAGATTTAAACCAAAAACAGACACACAACAAAGAATGAAAAGGGTATTTACAAATAAAGAACGGGATAAAAGATCAGAACGAATGGAAAGATACTGGGCAATTAGAAAAGAACATCTATCGAAAAAGACGACCACAAAATGGTTGACTTAAGTAGTCCTATAAGGTCATAAAAGCAGAAGAATAAGAAGAAGGCCACTTACATATACAGCGTGTCCCACTCGCAAGGGGTTCTGGGAAAAGTCTTGTAAGAATTTAAGTAAAAGAATACATGAAACCGTATTTGTACGTGACGTATCTTTATGGTTGTGAAATAAAGGCACATTACACGAGGTGTTGGAAGTAACTTCCTCCCACGTTCAGTTCAATATTGCGCTGCCTGTTGGTGAACGTTGCTGCCGGAATATCGGATTTCACTGCGGATGTTCTCACATGACTCGTTGACGTGGCAGCAGCTGCGAAATGTGGCAACAGTGAGGTTCTGCGAGCTGAGTGTGGCTGCTGGTCTCGACTTTCGGTGTAGCGTGGCTTACTGTTCGTAGTGTTCTTGCGACTTGCTTCTTCTGGTGCTTAAAGTGCACTCAACTCGTCTCACCATCGCAATTTTTTATAGTGCATTTGGTCTTATTGTGTAAGGCGTATAGGTTCTATAACGTATTTCCCTGAAACAATATCCATGTCACGTTTAGTTCGCTGTACAATAAACGCCGCCTCCACCAGCTCACGCTCCGGGAACCGACTGCTCGTAGCATCACAATGCCGAGAGAATCATTGCCTGTCCTCTGCTCCGCACACGAACAGGAAGACATACAAGCATTAGGCGTACAGTTTTTATCTGGGACATACAGAGGGGTCCAAAAAAATATATCCACTGTTTAAAAGTCCATAACTGGCGAACTAATTGACGGAGTTGTCTCATCTTTGGTAGTGTAATAGTTTGTAGTTCCGGCAATCGCCACACAAGCGTTGTATTGCGTTGTTTTGTTTTGTCAGATGACAGTCACCAGATAGCCAGTGTTTTGTTCTTAGTTGCACCTAGTTACTCGAGTAAACATGGCTGGCGATGAAAGGAAGTCAGATTTGAAGTGGTATTTTAAGTACGAAAATGTTAATGAGGTTCAATGGCAATGGTGAAATGAGTATCAAACAGAGCCACCGACACGTTTAACGATTCGTCGCATTGGAGACAAATTTGAAGCCGAAGACTGTGTTAGAGATGTACACAAACAACGATCTGGACGACCTGTAACAGTAACAAGTCCAGCTAACTCCCGTCGTGTGTTAAAAAACTATTCACTCGCTCACCACAGAAGACGGAAGAGTTTACTTTCAACAAGATGGTGCCCCAGCCCACTACCAAAATCGTGTTACGGCGTATCTCGACGAAAATCTACCACGAGGATGGATAGGCCGTAGAGGTGCTGTGGAGTATCCACCACGTTCCCCAGACCTAACTCCTCTGGACTTTTACCTGTGGTGAACACTAAAGGACGTCGTTAATCGACAAAAGCCACGCACATTGGATGAACTTCGAGAATCCATCGTACATTCATGTGCAAATATCCAACTGAAATCGTTGCAGTCAGTAGTTCGTGCTGCAGTTCGGCGGCATCGTTTGTGTGTGGATGTATATGGTAACCATTTCGAGCACCTACAGTGATATTTTTAAGTTGGACTTTAAGCTACACTTTCACCAAAAATGAGACAACTCCGTCAATTAGTTTGCAAGTTGTTGTTGTTGTTGTGGTCTTCAGTCCTGAGACTGGTTTGATGCAGCTCTCCATGCTACTCTATCCTGTGCAAGCTTCTTCATCTCCAAGCTCCAAGTATCTACTGCAACCTACATCCTTCTGAATCTGCTTAGTGTATTCATCTCTTGGTCTCCTTCTACGATTTTTACCCTCCACGCTGCCCTCCAATACTAAATTGGTGATCCCTTGATGTCTCAGAACATGTCCTGCCAACCGATCCCTTCTTCTAGTCAAGTTGTGGCACAAACTCCTGTTCTCCCCAATTCTGTTCAACATCTCCTCATTAGTTATGTGATCTACCCATCTAATCTTCAGCATTCTTCTGTGGCACCACATTTTATGGATTTTTAACCAGTGGATACATTTTTTGGACCCCTCTGTATTGTCGCCAAAATAAAAATAGGTCCTATTCCTCCATTTCTGGGAGAATTCCCTTGGTTGCAAAGTCAAATGCCGAAGAAGGGAACTGTTCTGACCCAGCTACCAACTCAGTGGGGTTTAAATGAAGTAATTAAGTAAATAAATGATACATTTTCCCAATGAGCTGTATCTCTATCAGCCTGATCTATCTTCGGTCAGGGTATTATGTTCTCAAATCTTCTGGGAATCGTGGGAATATTGACGAAATGTGACATAATCACGGTGATCGACTACAAGTTTTGAACAGTCTTCGATTACAAATTTGTTCTTTTATTTTACAACTTGTTTCAGTTCATATGATCACTATCAAATATGTATCGATAAACTGTTAAATAAAACATAAAAAAAACTTATAACTAAGATGTGGTTTGCAACTTTTGGTGGATCTACCTCAGCGCTAAGTTTTTCTTTTCTTTTTTTTCTTTTTTTTTAATTTTACACAACAGTTTATGAATACAGACATATCTGATGATGATCATATGGATGCAAAGCGGTTACAAAGTAAAAGCAAAAAAGTGTAATGGAGTATTTTTTTTTACACTATACAAAACCCGTGGTCTAGGGGTAGTGTCTTTGATTCATAATCAAAACGTCTTCGGTCCCAGGTTCGATTCCCGCCACTGCCTAAATTTTGATAAATAATCAGCATTGGCGGCCGAAGACTTCCGGCATAAGAAGTCAGCCTCATTCTGCCAACGGCCTTGTCAAAGAGGGCGGAGGAGCGGATAGAGGTTCAGGGCACTCTCTTGTCCTAGGGGTGGGAAATTGCCCCTAAAAGCGAAAGAATCAGCAATGATCGACGACATGAGGAGGCAGAAGGCAATGGAAACCACTGCATTAAAGACACGTAACGTGTATCCACAGGACATGTGGCCTGTAATTGAAGAAGTGTCATGATGATCTCTCCATTGGCAAAAGATTCCGGAATAGTCCCCCATTCGGATCTCCGGGAGGGGACTGCCAAGGGGGAGGTTACCATGAGAAAAAGATTGAATAATCAACGAAAGGATAACGTTCTACGAGTTGGGTCGTGGAATGTCAGAAGCTTGAACGTGGTAGGGAAACTAGAAAATCTGAAAAGGGAAACGCAAAGGCTCAATCTAGATATAGTAGGGGTCAGTGAAGTGAAGTGGAAGGAAGACAAGGATTTCTGGTCAGATGAGTATCGGGTAATATCAACAGCAGCAGAAAATGGTATAACAGGCGTAGGATTCGTTATGAATAGGAAGGTAGGGCAGAGGGTGTGTTACTGTGAACAGTTCAGTGACCGGGTTGTTCTAATCAGAATCGACAGCAGACCAACACCGACAACGATAGTTCAGGTATACATGCCGTCGTCGCAAGCTGAAGATGAACAGATAGAGAAAGTGTATGAGGATATTGAAAGGGTAATGCAGTACGTAAAGAGGGGCGAAAATCTAATAGTCATGGGCGACTGGAATGCAGTTGTAGGGGAAGGAGTAGAAGAAAAGGTTATAGGAGAATATGGGCTTGGGACAAGGAATGAAAGAGGAGAAAGACTAATTGAGTTCTGTAACAAGTTTCAGCTAGTAATAGCGAATACCCTGTTCAAGAATCACAAGTGGAGGAGGTATACTTGGAAAAGGCCGGGAGATACGGGAAGATTTCAATTAGATTACATCATGGTCAGACAGAGATTCCGAAATCAGATACTGGATTGTAAGGCGTACCCAGGAGCAGATATAGACTCAGATCACAATATACAGGGTGTTTCAAAAATGACCGGTATATTTGAAACGGCAATAAAAACTAAACGAGCAGCGATAGAAATACACCGTTTGTTGCAATATGCTTGGGACAACAGTACATTTTCAGGCAGACAAACTTTCGAAATTACAGTAGTTACAATTTTCAACAACAGATGGTGCTGCGGTCTGGGAAACTCTATAGTACGATATTTTCCACATATCCACCATGCGTAGCAATAATGTGGCGTAGTCGCTGAATGAAATTACCCGAAACCTTTGACAACGTGTCTGACGGAATGGCTTCACATGCAGATGAGATGCACTGCTTCAGCTGTTCAATTGTTTCTGGATTCTGGCGGTACACCTGGTCTTTCAAGTGTCCCCACAGAAAGAAGTCACAGGGGTTCATGTCTGGCGAATAGGGAGGCCAATCCACGCCGCCTCCTGTATGTTTCGGATAGCCCAAAGCAATCACACGATCATCGAAATATTCATTCAGGAAATTAAAGACGTCGGCCGTGCGATGTGGCCGGGCACCATCTTGCATAAACCACGAGGTGTTCGCAGTGTCGTCTAAGGCAGTTTGTACCGCCACAAATTCACGAAGAATGTCCAGATAGCGTGATGCAGTAATCGTTTCAGATCTGAAAAATGGGCCAATGATTCCTTTGGAAGACATGGCGGCCCAGACCAGTACTTTTTGAGGATGCAGTGACGATGGGACTGCAACATGGGGCTTTTCGGTTCCCCATATGCGCCAGTTCTGTTTATTGACGAAGCCATCCAGGTAAAAATAAGCTTCGTCAGTAAACAAAATGCTGCCCACATGAATATCGCCGTCATCAATCCTGTGCACTATATCGTTAGCGAATGTATCTCGTGCAGCAATGGTAGCGGCGCTGAGGGGTTGCCGCGTTTGAATTTTGTATGGATAGAGGTGTAAACTCTGGCGCATGAGACGATACGTGGACGTTGGCGTCATTTGGACCGCAGCTGCAACACGGCGAACGGAAACCCGAGGCCGCTGTTGGATCACCTGCTGCACTAGCTGCGCGTTGCCCTCTGTGGTTGCCGTACGCGGTCGCCCTACCTTTCCAGCACGTTCATCCGTCACGTTCCCAGTCCGTTGAAATTTTTCAAACAGATCCTTTATTGTATCGCTTTTCGGTCCTTTGGTTACATTAAACCTCCGCTGAAAACTTCGTCTTGTTGCAACAACACTGTATTCTAGGCGGTGGAATTCCAACACCAGAAAAATCCTCTGTTCTAAGGAATAAACCATGTTGTCTACAGCACACTTGCACGTTGTGAACAGCACACGCTTACAGCAGAAAGACGACGTACAGAATGGCGCACCCACAGACTGCGTTGTCTTCTATATCTTTCACATCACTTGCAGCGCCATCTGATGTTGAAAATTGTAACTACTGTAATTTCGAAAGTTTGTCCGCCTGAAAATGTACTGTTGTCCCAAGCATATTGCAACAAACGGTGTATTTCTATCGCTGCTCGTTTAGTTTTTATTGCCGTTTCAAATATACCGGTCATTTTTGAAACACCCTGTATTAGTGATGGAGAGTAGGCTGAAGTTCAAGACATTAGTCAGGAAGAATCAATACGCAAAGAAGTGGGATACGGAAGTACTAAGGAATGACGAGATACGTTTGAAGTTTTCTAACGCTATAGATACAGCAATAAGGAATAGCGCAGTAGGCAGTACAAAAAAAATGGCTCTGAGCACTATGGGACTTAACATCTGTGGTCATCAGTCCCCTAGAACTTAGAACTACTTAAACCTAACCAACCTAAGGACATCACACACATCCATGCCCGAGGCAGGATTCGAACCTGCGACTGTAGCAGTCGCGCGGTTCCGGACTGCGCGCCTAGAACCGCGAGACCACCGCGGCCGGCAGTAGGCAGTACAGTTGAAGAGGAATGGACATCTCTAAAAAGGGCCATCACAGAAGTTGGGAAGGAAAACACAGGTACAAACAAGGTAGCCGCGAAGAAACCATGGGTAACAGAAGAAATACTTCAGTTGATTGATGAAAGGAGGACGTACAAAAATGTTCCGGGAAAATCAGGAATACAGAAGTACAAGTCGCTGAGGAATGAAATAAATAGGAAGTGCAGGGAAGCTAAGAAGAAATGGCTGGAGGAAAAATGTGAAGACATCGAAAAAGATATGATTGTCGGAAGGACAGACTCAGCATACAGGAAAGTCAAAACAACCTTTGGTGACATTAAAAGCAACGGTGGTAACATTAAGAGTGCAACGGGAATTCCACTGTTAAATGCAAAGGAGAGAGCAGATAGGTGGAAAGAATACACTGAAAGCCTCTATGAGGGTGAAGATTTGTCTGATGTGATAGAAGAAGAAACAGGAGTCGATGTAGAAGAGATAGGGGACCCAGTATTAGAATCGGAATTTAAAAGAGCTTTGGAGGACTTACGGTCAAATAAGGCAGAAGGGATAGATAACATTCCATCAGAATTTCTAAAATCATTGGGGGAAGTGGCAAAAAAAAACGACTATTCACGTTGGTGTGTAGAATATATGAGTCTGGCGATATACCATCTGACTTTCGGAAAAGCATTATCCACACAATTCCGAAGACGGCAAGAGCTGACAAGTGCGAGAATTATCGCACAATCAGCTTGTAAGAGGTATGCGATGTATGCGCTGCCTGCAACAGGCAAGACTTAGGAGAGTCTCTGACCAGAGAGCAGTATGTAGTTAGTTGTTGCTTGTCGCTAGTCGACAGTAGTCTTCAGTAGTCTGCGTGAGTCGGCAGTAGTGTGCAGTAGTCTTGTGTAGTCTGCGTGAGTCGGCAGTAGTCGGCGCGTGTCTGCGCTTGTGTGCAGTCTGCTCTGGTCGGGACTCTGGAGGATGAGTATTATTGTAGAAGCAGCCCTGCACATATCTAATAATGTATATCAACTGTCATTCAATTTCTTTTAAAAAATGCCCCAATAATAATTTTTATAATATAAAGTAATTTTTTTTTCAAAAAAAAGCATTCATTTCTATTTAAAGATTTTATTCAATGGATTATCTTTCCTTTCATGAATCACAAAGCATAGGCCAGCACTGCACGGAGCTGTGCCGAAAATTTTTTATGTAAGAGCAGATATGTTTGCAGTTTTTATTGAGGTAAGAATTTTTGCTTTTTTTATTCAGAATACAGGGCCGTGGCGCAGCGCTGCTGTCGTCATAAAATTTACCAGGTTACTGAATTTTTTTTTATTATTTTGGTGTTTAGGAATTTTTCTGTTTCGAACTTAACATTAAATGAGAAAAGTATTTTGTGGTTACATTAAATGCGAATGCATTTCTGCACGGAGACTATAAATGGGAACCAATTTTGTTCAGAAGTAACAACATTTAAAAATTCATTTAATTATAATATTTTGTGGGGAGTTTACACTTGGTTCATTTTCATTTTTATATTTTTGTGGGGAGGTTACACTTGGCGACATCCGGCCTGGATCGTATTTCTTTGTGAATCTTCGGATAAGTAGTCATATATCTGCTCTTATTTACTTAAATGTAGTTTGCATCTGGCGCAACGCATTTACTAATTTGTCACTCTTTCTTTCACAGATCATCGGCAATTTGTTGCTCTTTGTTGTAATTGTGTTTGTTGCATTTTGCATTGTCCTTGTTTCATTTGTGATTAATTTTGATTTGTGAAAAATGCCGCGAAAAACCGTTAACAGTACATCGCGATGTGCAATGAGTGAAATAGCCGACTCGAATAATTTGACCGATCATACTAGCGACAGTTTGTGTAATAATGATAGTCCTCCATTTACAGACAATCAGTGCGTATTGATCACTAGTAATGATTTTAATGCTAATGATGAGAAAACAAATTCAGTTGTGTCCTCTGTTAATTTAACGACAATTGATGACGCGGGACGTTCTGTTACAATGAACGCTGCCCAGTTTAACACACCTGATTTGCAAAATTTGAATGGTGAACAGATAAATTTTTCTAACGAAAATGAACAGTGTACTCAAAGTACGACAGATTTATTTGATTCCGATTTAGTGACCAACAGTACACATTCGATTGGCAAACATTTTCAATAATTATAGAATGACCAAATGGTTACAAAAAAAGTGACAAATGCAGATACACCAACACACAGCATAGAAAATAGAGTCGCTAATTTTGGCTTGGATCAAATTATGGCAGTATTGCTACAGTTTAAGAAAGAATATGACAACAATCACAAACAAATTAATGAAAAACAAGACAACAACTTCAAACAACTTAATGAAAATAATGAAAATCTCAAACAACAAATTAATGAAATCAATGAAAAACAAGACAACCTTAATGAAAATTTCAAACAGCTTAATGAAAAACAAGACAACCTTAATGAAAATTTCAAACCACTTAATGAAAAACATGACAACCTTAATGAAAAATTAGACAACAATTCCAAACAGCTTAGTGAACAGATTACAGCCACTGCCGCGCAATGTCATGATACTAAAGAACAATTACGTGAGGAAATTAAGGCTTGTGCTAGGAAAAGTAGTGAAGAAATTAGATCTGTTGCTCAAGAATTAAGGAATATGCAAGCAGCTACAACAGAATCACTTAGAGACAAAATTAGTGCAGTCGGTAAACAATGCTCTGAAAATGCAACACAGTTACGTGACGAGTTTAAATTAATGTCAGCAGAACTTTCGTGCACACTGGATGCAAAAGTAGACGCCAAATTCGACCAACAGAACAGCCAAATTGACGAACGTTTTAATCACCACCTACAAAACAGTGAAACGCGTTACCGTAAATTCATACAGGAACAAAATAAAGTAAAACGACAAGTTATGGAAACAATTACTGCACAGAGACAGGAAGATAAACGTAAATTGTTTACGAAAGGAAAAACATACGTAGACAACAATATTGCTACAGTATCAGACGAAATTAATACTATCAAACAGTTGAACACCGAATTGCGTGATGAAATTTCCGATCTTAAATCAAAAACAGATACACACATAGTAGACTTTCAGACAGTGACCGACAGACTTGAACAATTAGAACTAATACAGGATTCCGATGTCATCAAAGCCGACGTTAAAAAATTGAACGAAACCACACGTAAAATACAAAAACAAATTAATGCTTGTGACAATAAAAACGATGATCAGATAAAAATACTGACTGAAAAATATGATGAATTGGCCAGTCGTATTGACGTTATTGAAAGTAATAATGACAGCAAATCAGACGATACTTCACCGATTTCGTTTAATTAAACACCTGAATTCCAAAATTTACAGCAGACGATAAGTGAGATAGATTCGTCCAATAATACATTACGTAGAAAATTGTCAACTTTACAGCAAGAAGTGTCAGAGATGAAAAATGTTTCAGTCAATAACACGTCACAGCATACGCCACATTCCGAACATTTGTCACACTCACACGGCCAGTATAATTTAGGTAATTTACAGAGAGTACGTGACTTAGATTCCTAACAGTCACAGACAAATAGATTCTCATACAATCCAGAACCTGTTCAGACATACAGAGACGATAATTTTGATTACAAACATTTTCTATCAGTGAGAAAATTTAAAGTATTTAAAAATGACAGAACACAGATTCACCCATTGGATTTCATACAACAATTTTCTTTTGAATTTTCACTGGCATTTCCTGTAACGCAGAAGCTAAAATTTATCTGCAGCGCGTAATAGACCTCAGGGGATTCATTACGCTTCGATGAATATGTGCCGTAGCGTGCACAGGGCCCTGAGTCGTAGTAGTGCAATTTCATCTTTAGTTTTCTGCACTGCTGCCTTCTCTTCTACTATCCTTTATATCTATTAAAACAGCTCTTCAACTATCGATCTATCTAGGATTAAGAAATGTGAAAAAGAAAACCTGATACGACAAGTTATACCGAAAGTGACAGTTCTCTTTAGACACTCCCGAAGTGACAACTACCGCCGTAATTTTAATAACAGATAAAATTGTAATCATCAGTATGTACAACATTTTCAGCAATCGTCAAAATTATCAGCAACCGCATTTTGGTAACAATAGAGGTTTTTCTCAACAACAGCATCAAAGCCAACCGGTTAGCATACCTAACCAACAATGTAATGTGCAAGGTCAACCAAGCTTTAATGTTTCGCCGCGTGCACGTATAGCATCAGCTCCAACAAATAGTAACGCACAGCAAAAAGGGAATCAGTACGTACAGAAGACACACTATTTCAATTCCTATCGCAATGCGCCGTATAGAAATGACTATCATGACAGACGTAAAAGTAATGAGCACAATTTTCAGCGTATGTTTAATAACAGTCGGTGTTATCAGCAGCAAAATCATCCGCAACAACATATTATCATGAATGAACCAGACAGTAGATATCATCCCGAACGTAATGCGTCGGGAAGAAATAACAGAACAGTTCAAATAGTGGAAATGCCACAGCATCCTCCCGAAATTAATAGCACGTCAGATAGAATTTGATTAAATTCAGTACAGGTTGCATCTTCCAGTAACGCAAGCAATACTTTTGACACAGAGAATCATGTTCACGAAAATGTTATTACTTTTGACGACATCAGAGACACTCTTTTGCAGGAAAGACCAGTTATTCAAAAAACCATTTCGCACCCTGTCATCGAAGTAAAGATTGGATCATCCAAATTTTCAGCAGTAATTGATTCTGGATCTCCTATGTCAGTTATAAATAAGGAAACTTTCAACGAATGTAACAAAGAGAATAGCTATCCTACGTTACCTTTAGGCAAAACGAAAGTAAAAGGAGCAGTATCTGGTAAAGGAGTAGATGTAAAATTACAGACACATTTATCATTTTGTATTGCGGGTCATACATTTCACTCAAATTTTTGGATTGTTCCCTTATTGACGACAGACGTTATTTTAGGTACGAATTTTCTGGTACAACACGACGCAATTATTGACTTTCAAAACTCCTATTTAATGTTAAAGGATGAAAATATACAACTGGCTTTAGAATTTCCTCACTCTTTATCTGCAGAAGAACAAACAATTAATCATACAGAGGTCATTTCCGCATCACGTAACATAGACTGTCATTCCACATTGTTAACAGATACGTATGTACACAACTATAATACTCCAGATGAAGCCGACTATGACGTTATACAGATGATTTCTGATAAAGTTAAACAGAGCAGTGCAAATACAGACGACGAACGCATGCAACTACGCAAAATTCTTTTACAGCAAGCTCCAGTTTTTGTCAACGTTCCTGGTACTATGTCCGGTTTTATGTATGAATTTCAAGTTAAACAGCAAGACACATTTAAAGCCAAACATTATCCCATTCCGTATATTCATAGAGAACAAGTTAAGAAAGAATTGCAAGCTACGCTTGACCAAGGAATTATTGAACCGGCAGTTAGTCCGTACATAAACCCGCTCCATATTGTTAAGAAAAAGGATGGTTCACTTCATCTCGTACTTGATTCGCGGCACATCAATGACATTATTATTAATGAAACGGATCGCCCTCAAACACTAGAAGAACTTCTACAGAAATTTCATGGTACTGCTATTTATTCCACATTAGATTTGAAATCGGGATTTTGGCAAATTCGACTCCATCCGGACTGCAGAAAGTACACGGCTTTTCTCTGTTTTGGTGACTGTTATCAATTTTGTAAACTACCGTTCGGTTTAACTATTTCTTCAGCAGCATTTATTCGTGGTTTGAATACAATACTTCCGACAGAACTTAAAGACAGAATCACAACGTATGTAGACGACATTCTTATTGCAGAAGCTAACTGGTCTGAACACAATCTGATTCTTGAACAACTGTTACGAACTTTTCGTGCACAAGGACTCACAGTTAATCTCATTAAATCGCACTTTGGGAAAACTTCTATAAAATTTCTTGGACATGTAATTTCAGCAGAAGGCATTGCGCATGACCCGGAAAAACTTCAAGCTTTACGTGACATTACTGTTCCTACGACGAAGAAACAACTACGCAGTTTTTTGGGTTTAATTAACTTTTTTCGTAAATTTATTCATTACGCTGCTTTAGACACCCCTAGATTATGTCAATTGACAGGTAAAAACACTATTTGGTCCTGGGATAAACAAGCACATTCTGAATTTGTGAACCTGAAACAAGCTTTGTTGAATGCACCACTTTTATCACATCCAGATCTTACTAGAAATTTTTCCATTGCAACCGACAGTTCTAACACCGCTTTAGGCGTACACATTTTTCAGGAAATTGAAGAAGATGGCACTACAGTAATTAAAAACATTGCCTTTGCGAGTCGCATTCTGTCACCTGCTGAACGCAATTATTCTGTTACAGAACTTGAAACATTATGTGTTGTATGGGCATTTACGAGATTTCGGCATTTTCTTTATGGAAGTCATACGACCGTTTACACAGATCATAGAGCGATACAGTCTTTACTTTCCGCAAAATTTACACACGACAAGTTAAGCAGATGGAAACTTTATTTACAGGAATTTAATTTTACAATTGTTCACATTCCTGGTACACAAAATATTGTAGCAGACGCACTATCCCGTTCTCTCAGCAACAATCAGCAAGACATCGCGGCCAGCTTCTGCAAGGCAAATTTCAGCGTCATGTACATTCAGCAAGTTGCATTTGAAGGTTTCATTTCTTCGTCATTGCGAGACATGGCACAGGAGCAGAGTAAAGACATCGTATGGAAAGAAATTAAACACCTTTGGCAAGATAGGAATAATGTTACCGTTAGAAACCATTACACTGTACGCAATAACATTCTGTTTCGCCGCTCTCACCCTGACAGCAACAATTGGTTATTATGCATCCCTGACGAACTTGTTAACAAATTAATCTGGTATACTCATTTAAGTTACGCACATTACGGAGCCAGAAAATGTTTTCTTATACTGAGACAGAACTGTTATTTTATCAACATGGAGAAAAGTATTCGACGAGTTTTAGCGTCATGTAAAATCTGCCAGAAAGCTAAGTCAGATACGACTTCACCTATTCCTCCATTACATCCCATTGTACCTGTTAAATTGAGACACATGGCCGCTGTAGACATTTTTGGTCCGATTCCCAGAACTCGTAATAGAGGTTTTTGCTACATCTTTGTCGCTGTTGAACTCACTTCAAAATTTGTTACCTTCACTCCGTTACGCAAAGCTACTGCTAAAACTGTTTCGAAAGCATTTGTAAAACATTTTCTATTTCATGTAGGGCATGTATTGAAAGTAATTTCCGACAATGGATCACAGTTTCGATCTGCTATATGGAGATGTATGTTACGAGCTAGAAACATTTCTCCGGTCTACGTATATATCGAGGTACCATGCTTCTTCGAACCCTTGTGAACGATTAATGAAAGAAATTGGTAAACTGTGTAGAATATACTGCCATAAAAAACATATTGATTGGGACACACACATACTCTCATTCCAAGATGTAATTAATTATGTACCAAATGAATCTACTATGCTATCTCCGTCTGTTATACTGAAAAATGTTGAACCACCTAACAAAATTAAAGAATTAGTAACCTTTCCTACATCTCGTCGACTACGACACCATGAAATAATTGACATTGCGCTGAACAATATCAAACGTGCCGCAGAGCGCCGGAGAAGACAGCAAAAACAGGTTTGTACACGCTGTGACTTTCACATTGGACAGAAGATATTAGTACGCACACATTATTTGTCTAATAGAGGAAAAAGTAGATGTAGTAAATTTGAGCTTCTATATGCAGGTCCATATCGAATTCGCAGCATTCCTCACCCCAATGTAGTATACGTCGAAACTTTGAGAACCAGAAAAACCAAAGGGAATCACCACGTCTCCAACATCAAACCTTTTATTGAATGAACATACTTTATGATTTATCACACTGTAATACCATTTCCTGATTTTTTTATGACCACTTATGCAATTATATTCACATGAACACTTACTGATGATTATCGTATTTTTTCTTGGCAAGTGCCCGGCAAGGTAAGGTTAGCAGGTCGCTTTTGTTGTCGTTACACATCAGACCGTGCACATTTCTCCAGATAAACTTACATATTTTATGACCAATTATGCGATTCTATCTAGTGACATATTAATTTTATCAAATTCTTTCTTCATTAAAGTCTTCAGCTGTCGCCTCTATCAACTACACAACATACAAGCTGAACAAAGAGAGGCATTTCTTGTTGTTACACATCAGACCGTGCACATTTTCCATTTTTTATGTATGTATGATTGTTTTACTGTTTTGTTTGTATGCACTATGAAATATTTAAGATATAACAAACATCAGTTGACTTTGACATTTTGCCTTATGATATCTCAACATCGTGACTATTTTTACATTTTTTTTTTTTTTTTTTTGCTGCTACATTGTAATACTCTGTGTACATTTTTGCATCTTAACACTGTCTATGTTTTTGACATATTACGTTTTCTGTCATGCTATGCTGTATGCTCAATTATATAACTATAAACCAGCTTTTATTTAATGAGTATATGATTTAAATGCAAGACATTAATCATTGTTCATCATTTTCAGAAATAAATAACGTGTAAAAGAAATAAATTAAACAAACCACAGTGGATTACTATGAAATGGGAATTTCACCTTAGGAATGAACGAAAGAAGATGCAATACTTCGTCACGAAGAGTAAATGGATCAGAATTAGCAAGCATTAACAAGAATTTACTATACACATCGTATGATATCAGTCTTAACTAATTTTTTCTTTCAGAATACGAGGCGATTGATGCAGGCTGTCAGACAGAACTACACATCATAGTTTTAGTGATGAAACATGCTAGAAATAAGAATCTTTATACTATGAATAGTTGTATAATGAAGTGACTTTTTTGCAGATGATAATGAATGATGATGAATAGTGATGCAGAATATGCTAATATGGATAATGAAGTTTTTCTTTACAGGTGATGATAATAATGGAATTATGTTGATATGGATAATGAATTTTTTCTTTGCAGGTGATGATAGTAATGATAATGAAGTTTTTCTTTGCAGATGAGGATAATGTTGAAGTTTATGTATTAATACTATGTAGTTATTTAAGTATTTGTTGCAGTTCGATTTGACAGTATGTCTTATGTCGCATGGTATGATGACTGAAGGTTTTGGAAAGGACAACTAGAGAACATATATATTTAATACACATTTCATTACCTGTTAATTCGAAGTTCATTACTTTTCAGCATAATATGCGTTTCTTCTTTCAGTTTAATAATACATTTTGTATATTTTGCAGGTGAAATTATAAGCAGTTGGTCATTAAACCTGTGTCATTCATGAATGTGATCACATATACTCTATTTGTTTCATAACCTTGCTACAGCTGACTCATGACGAATGACGTTACACATCTTCATTTGCAGCAATAAGTCAAAAGCAAATATTGTTATGCCCCAGCAATTAATTATCGATCCCAACGCAATGCATTGCTAGTACAAAAAAATGTATTACCAGTCCCAAATAATGATACCAATTTAAAAGAGTTATGAGTAATCCTGAATGATTTTTTTCAACCACAGACTTGAGTAATGGTTACAGTATGTTACATTTTAATTATGTCTTATGTCACTTAAATGATGAGTTCCGAGTAATATTGAATGATATTTTGTAATAATGCATGCATACTATGCTCTTTAGCTCCTGTTTTGATTGATGACTTCTGATGATTTGTAACTGGCCAATGAGTGCCAATAATTATTTTTAAATATGTCATATGTCACTTGAATGATGAAAAATGTTTTGTAATATTCAATACTTGCTGACCAACGAATGCCACTGTTTCTTATATTTTAAATTTATATTATGTCACTTTCATGCTATGTATATGAATACTCATTAGCTCCTGTTTTGAATGATGACTTCTGATGGTTTGTAAGTGGTCAATGAGTGCCAATGTTCTCTGTAAACAGATTACTCATGAACACTATTCTGTAATACTTCATCCATGGTACAGAAATGTTCAGTAACTGGCAATGAGTGGCACGAATTACTCAAATTAGTTGTTAGACTAGAGTAATTATCAATGATGACTGGCATAGGACTTAATGTCCTTCACCTTCTGACCTAATTACCAGAAATTACTACAATATCCGTTTGTCCTGTCTATCATTATTCTCATGGAGCACTATATTTGGTTTTTGCACTAATTGTACGTTGGTGTACCTTACAAGAACGTGGTGTTGACACAACATGCTGTCCACCACCTTGAGCGATGGAAATATTATTATGGTCCCACTGTTTGGTGTACCTAATGTACTACCAAAATGATAACATGGAATATTACTACGACATTTCAGTGTCTTGGCTACACTAATTAATACTTCAGGGAAAAGAACTTCAGATTGTCTCACTTGGTGTTGTGCTTCTGTAGAAAGATAAGAACTTCAGATTGTCTCACTTGGTGTTGTGCTTCTGTAGAAAGATATGGACTTTCAGTGCAGCTGCGTGCAACCTAATTTGCTACAACCATGATGCAATCCTTCCCTTTCCTATCCTAGTTCTTGCAAAATAGTAAAAAAAAAATCAAACTACAGTGCGTGTGCACTTTGTAACATCTTCGCTCGGGCGGACGTTAACTCTTTAAAGCCTGTACTATGGTAAGTTGACGGGCTTCACCTTATAAGAAAGGATTTTAGTAAATATGTTGACCGCGTGTACTGGAATGGAGGCACAATCAGACTTACACCCACTCAGTAACAACAATGATACATCAAGCAAGTCTAAAGTGCAACTACACATTAGGACGGGCAAGAAACATACACAGCAGATGCTACCAATTGTTAATAATACGGTCGCCAGCCTAATTAGGCATTAAGTGAGTTTTTTCCTTGTACAAGTGGATGTACGTACAAGCATAACAACACGTAGTAATACTGCATTATATGGTAAATTTTAGAACCAGAAAAATCTACTGAACTAAGATTTTCCTTTTCTGTACTAATTTGGACAAGCTATAAATATACAGCATTACACTATAATGATTACTACAAACTGCGTTTTGTCTATTGATCCGACTGAAATCGGGCATAGGTTACCCTAGAAATAGCACTTTTGAAACACACATACAATGTCAATTTTAATAAAGGGTAAAACACTGATAAATTTAGGTTTTATATTGACTTTAACTTTGCTGGTCAAATCAGTTCAGTACACTTCAGAATTTAAATGAATAGAAAAGAAAAGAGTGGAGGGGGGACCCTGAAACTGTAATTGTCACTATATTGAAATTCTTTGACTATTGAGTTCATAAGCACTCAAGGTTTCCAATATATGAATTACAACTCTTTTTGTCTTATTTCTTGCTTATTTAACTACCATTATTTTTGTCTCAAATTAATTAAGCTTCATTACTAAACCAATTCCAAAATTATCTTCCAACTTTGTCAGACCTTTGTTCTTTGCTTATATTTTCATTAACAATAAAGCTCCTTAAACATCTTTCTAGCATAGATAGGTCTGCAGGTAATTCTTATTAACATAAACTCTAAATCTTCATTTCGGGACACTCGGATTGCACAACATGTGGAAAGGACCCTGCCTAAGTTAGTGATGAGGATAATTAATTGATAGGACAATTCTGGTAAAAGTTAAGTTGTTATTGAACAGTCAGGAACAAAATTAACACTGGTCCACACGAATACAATTCTAAAGATTGAGCCTGTTCGTGTCGATGCGGCGGTTGGCGGGCGGCGAGATGGCGAGGCGCAAAGCACACATACACAGCTATGGCTCTTGATGTATCGGCACTTTGCTTCTTCTTAGCGTCGCAATCCTTTTCAATTTAGTGCCTATAGAATATAGCCATGCTGTATAGTCGTCGGAAACGGCACATCCGAGGCTCAATGAAATCACGTTTTCCAGGAGAGCCTCCTCGATCCAGAGCGTGTTTCTCAGACCGATGCCCAACCCCGACTATATTGCTGAGCCCGTTATGCCGTGCCGTGCCCGTGTGCATTTTCCCGCGCTCGCCTGCCATCCACCTTCTACCGCTCCCCTACAGACAGGGTATTCACCAAAGGTTTTACATTCCACATAGCCTAATACATTGCCTACGTATGGACCAGACGCACAATTACAATTTTAAACATATTACAATAGATTCAACATGGGTTACACTTGAATTCTGTTATAGCATTGCTTGAGATTTGACATAAATATTAATATTCACATCGAAAGTTGCTTACAGTTTCTTTAACATAATGACATGAAAAGAAAAGGAAATGAAATCAAAATATTGCTTACACTAATTTATCAAAAATCAGAAGGAAAAAATTATTATATGTCATTTGTTAATATGATTTGTATTCACATTTTGTGATTTGCTGATATATTCTGAACTACAGTGCGTGTGCACTTTATGTTATTTATTAATATGATTTGTACTCATTCCCTATACATTTTGTGATTTCCTGATATGTTCTGTACTACAGTGCGTGTGCACTTTTGCCATTTGTTAATATGTTTTGTACTCATTGTGTATACATTTTGTCATTGCTTGATATGTTCTGTACTCAGTGCATGTGCACTATATTTTATTTCATGTTCTGCACTTATATATGTATATATTCTGTGATTGTAAACTTAGTTAATTAGGAAAAATTTGTTGCTCATGGCAAGTCCAATTGACTCACCATCGCTGCCAAATTTTTGCCCCCCCCCCCCCCCCAGTGGAGGGTTATGTAAGAGGTATGCGATGTATGCGCTGCCTGCAACAGGCAAGACTTAGGAGAGTCTCTGACCAGAGAGCAGTATGTAGTTAGTTGTTGCTTGTCGCTAGTCGACAGTAGTCTTCAGTAGTCTGCGTGAGTCGGCAGTAGTGTGCAGTAGTCTTGTGTAGTCTGCGTGAGTCGGCAGTAGTCGGCGCGTGTCTGCGCTTGTGTGCAGTCTGCTCTGGTCGGGACTCTGGAGGATGAGTATTATTGTAGAAGGTAAAGAAGCAGCCTCGCGCATATCTAATAATGTATGTCAACTGTCATTCAATTTCTTTTAAAAAATGCCCCAATAATAATTTTTATAATATAAAGTAATTTTTTTTAAAAAAAGCATTCATTTCTATTTAAAGATTTTATTCAATGGATTATCTTTCCTTTCACGAATCACAAAGCATAGGCCAGCATTGCACGGAGCTGTGCCGAAAATTTTTTATGTAAGAGCAGATATGTTTGCAGTTTTTATTGAGGTAAGAATTTTTGCTTTTTTTATTCAGAATACAGGGCCGTGGCGCAGCGCTGCTGTCGTCATAAAATTTACCAGGTTACTGATTTTTTTTTATTATTTTGGTGTTAGGAATTTTTCTGTTTCGAACTTAACATTAAATGAGAAAAGAATTTTGTGGTTACATTAAATGTGAATGCATTTCTGCACGGAGACTATAAATGGGAACCAATTTTGTTCAGAAGTAACAATATTTAAAAATTCATTTAATTAAAATATTTTGTGGGGAGTTTACACTTGGTTCATTTTCATTTTTATATTTTTGTGGGGAGGTTACAAGCTCAACAGCTCATGCATCGAAGCTGCTTACAAGAATAATATACAGAAGATTGGAAAAGAAAATTGAGAATGCGCTAGGTGACGATCAGTTTGGCTTTAGGAAAAGTAAAGGGACGAGAGAGGCAATTCTGACGTTACGGCTAATAATGGAAGCAAGGCTAAAGAAAAATCAAGACACTTTCTTAGGATTTGTCGACCTGGAAAAAGCGTTCGACAATATAAAATGGTGCAAGCTGTTCGAGATTCTGAAAAAAGTAGGGGTAAGCTATAGGAAGAGACGGGTCATATACATTATGTACAACAACCAAGAGGGAATAATAAGAGTGGACGATCAAGAACGAAGTGCTCGTATTAAGAAGGGTTTAAGACAAGGCTGTAGCCTTTCGCCCCTACTCTTCAATCTGTACATCGAGGAAGCAATGATGGAAGTAAAAGAAAGGTTCAGGAGTGGAATTAAAATACAAGGTGAAAGGATATCAATGATACGATTCGCTGATGACATTGCTATCCTGAGTGAAAGTGAAGAAGAGTTAAATGATCTGCTGAACGGAATGAACAGTCTAATGAGTACACAGTATGGTTTGAGAGTAAATCGGAGAAAGACGAAGGTAATGAGAAGTAGTAGAAATGAGAACAGCGAGAAACTTAACATCAGGATTGATGGTCACGAAGTCAATGAAGTTAAGGAATTCTGGTACCTAGGCAGTAAAATAACCAATGACGGACGGAGCCAGGAGGACATCAAAAGCAGACTCGCTATGGCAAAAATGGCATTTCTGGCCAAGAGAAGTCTACTAATATCAAATACCGGCCTTAATTTGAGGAAGAAATTTCTGAGGATGTACGTCTGGAGTACAGCATTGTATGGTACTGAAACATGGACTGCCGGCCGAAGTGGCCGTGCGGTTAAAGGCGCTGCAGTCTGGAACCGCAAGACCGCTACGGTCGCAGGTTCGAATCCTGCCTCGGGCATGGATGTTTGTGATGTCCTTAGGTTAGTTAGGTTTAACTAGTTCTAAGTTCTAGGGGACTAATAACCTCAGCAGTTGAGTCCCATAGTGCTCAGAGCCATTTGAACCATTTTTTTGAAACATGGACTGTGGGAAAACCGGAAGAGAAGAGAATCGAAGCATTTGAGATGTGGTGCTATTGACGAATGTTGAAAATTAGGTAGACTGATAAGGTAAGGAATGAGGAGGTTCTACATAGAATCGGAGAAGAAAGGAATATGTGGAAAACACTGATAAGGAGAAGGGACAGTATGATAGGACATCTGCTAAGACATGAGGGAATGACTTCCATGGTACTAGAGGGAGCTGTAGAGGGCAAAAACTGTAGAGGAAGAGAGAGATTGGAATACGTCAAGCAAATAATTGAGGAGGTAGGTTGCAAGTGCTACTCTGAGATGAAGAGGTTAGCACAGGGAAGGAATTCGTGGCGGGCCGAATCAAACCAGTCAGTAGACTGATGACAAAAAAAAAAAAAAAAAAAAAAAAAAAAAAAAAAAAAAAAACCATAGATATATTGTCGAGTATTCTGGATTATTTTGCAACGTTGTCGAGTGTTCTGGAACCGGAAATACACTGTCCAGTCACATTAATACTGCCGCCTGGCAAAATCCTGAACAGCCACCGATCGCAGCGCGAGCCGTTGCGAGTCGCGCAGGGAGAGAATCAGTGGGCTTCTGGAAGGTTCCGGCAGGGATGTGGAGCCACGGCGGCTCCAGTGCTGCGACCGGCTGCGCCAGGTTTCTCTGCTGAACTCCATGACGCGAACAACCCGATAGAGGTGGGCGCACAAGTTCTCGATTGGGTTTAAATCCGTAGAGTTTGGTGGCCACGGGAGTAGGCTAAACTTATCCTGGTGCTGTTCGAACCACCCACGTACTCTGCGACCTGTATGACACTTTGCATTGCCCTGTTGGTATATACCACCGTACGTGGGAAAAACAAACTGCATGTAGGGGTCGACATTGTCCCCAAGGGTAGATGCATACTTGTGTTGATCCACAGTGCTTTCCAGAATGGCGAGAGCACCCAGGAAATGCCACGAAAAGATTTCACAGTTCATAACGCACCATCCTCCAGCCTGAGCCCTTCCGACGATTGTTGCTGTGTGTTTGCTTTCACGCTGTATACGCCAACTGCCATCTGTCCCATGGATCATAAAACGTGATTCGTCTGGAAAGGCCGCGTGTCGCCACACAGTGGACTTTATCGCCAAAGAACAGCAGCCAGCGTGGGTTCATGGACCAGGCGCCCGTTCAAGCGGCCCGCACGCAACGAGGAGACGCTGACGGTCGCCTGTCGGTTCATCTGGGCGGTCAGCTTCCCATCGCTCGTCTATTCGTCGGTTTCTCGCGCCCACCCGACACGCTTTATGTACCCTCCACTGCCAGTGCTGCCATCTGTTGTCTCTAAATGGGTGTTGCACGTTGATGTCGAATATAGACGGTGGTCGCATTAATGTGACTGAATCGTGTATGTTTTAGCAGAGCTCGAACGTTTCTGAATAACGTCAAATATTCTTGAACTGGAAATAGTCTGTATTCTAGAACTTGGGGTCTCTCAGAGTAAAAAAGGAAATTTTTTGGTTCAATTGCGTACTTTTCAATAACAAAAAGAAAAAAAAAACAGAACATGGGTAACTTCTGGAAGTTTCGATCTGTGACAGTATGTAAGCCCAAGTTGATGACAATTAGAGTAAAACGTGAAAACTCGGAGTGAATATTTAACTGCCAATTTCTGTTTACATTGTACATAGGAAATTATTGCCAACTTTTGCGCATTAATTTTTGTTATTGTTTTAATCGAACTTGGTAGGTCTATGAGGAATAAGAAAAGTAATATTTGATTACCCATGAACAGTTTATCTTCATATATGTAGTGATTCACTGGAGAACACATTAACGTAACCTAAAACTGTTGGTCGTTAGTTGACTGTAGGTAGTTTATGAAACGTCCCCTTAGAAAAATTTATACATGACTGAGCTTAAACTGACACACAATATTTTTAGCGCAACGCAATCTGACTTTCAGAAATCCCTACAAAAGAATGGCCCTGACTAACATTAACCTATACGTTTCACAAATCACTTACCTCACAAAAATCTTCGTTACTCGAACTACTGCAATACAGCGAGCGCAAGTACTGCCAGCTAAATAAAATATTCAAACTACTGAAGGCACTAACTACTGATAGGCACAGTTAGCAAAAGAAAGATTTTGATAGAGAACAAACAATGTATTTACCTTAATAGTCATAATATATACAGCAGTTCATGACATCCATTCTTACAAATGTACTGTTTCTGATGGAAACACCTCCAGATTATCCATTCTCAAAAATCCGCCATCTCACTTCCCCACATCCATCACTGCTGGCGGCTCACCTCCAACTGCGCAACGCTACGCGCTGTTAACATCCAGCTGCCCAACATTACAATAGCAAACAACAATGCAAACCAGCCACAGACTGCACACAGCACAGCTAGTGATTTTCATACAGAGCGCTACGTGGTGTTACCAATATAAAAACCTAAACAGCCTACTTACAAGTTAAGGATGTAATCAGCGACATAGGTTCAGAGATGAATCGTTTCCACGTTACTGTAAGAAACACATAACACAATGTCTTCCATTCTCTTACGTGTGCTAGTAACTTATTGCGCCTCTGCTAAATGGTAGCTTCACAAGCATCTAATGTGGTAGCAGTCCCGAACGGTAACAGGTGTTGTCGCATTGGAAGAGGAAGTTAGTCGTCAGTGAAAGCACAAACCACATGTCTATAACGTCACACATGAGAACTTTGTTTACTGTCCACCTTAGCCCTAGGTATTGTTGCTGTATCAGCTTGCTGGTGACGAAAGTAGCAATTAACCAAGCTACAGCGACTTAATTTATTTCTAATAGGAGCTGTTCTTGGTGTTACGGAAATGAAATAGCGTGAATTCATATAGCGAAAGAACACAGAGATCCTCTTCGGCTTAACTAGAAGATATTTGACTACGTTTATATAAAGTTGAGACTCGGCGGCCATTGTACACATCCGTATAAATAATTCCACCGTTTTGTTTCAAGCAGTAAAGAGTTCAAATTATCTGAACTAGCCTACTTGTCTGACATATGCGCTTTGTGAAGAAGTGATCTTCGAAGACTTCATATCTCTGGTGTACAGTCTTGATGATATCTCCCGCAACATGAAATGAAGCGTGAGGCAGGAATGTATGTCAAAAAGTATATATACGGTTGTAAATTTACTTTAACCATTATTTTTCTCTTCAGGTGGGTTAAATTATCATACACGTCACATGATTTCCTAAAACTATTGTTGTGAAACAAATACGTAATTTTATGCAGGTGTATTACGAAGGGAATGATAAAATAAGGAAGAGAAACCGAGAAAACGCGAACGAAAGAAAAGGGTAAAAACGAAAATAAAAGGAAGCAGAAGTGGTTCAAATGGCTCTGAGCACTATGGGACTTAAATTCTAGGGTCATCAGTCCCCTAGAAGTTAGAACTACTTAAACCTAACTAACCTAAGGACATCACACACATCCATGCCCGAGGCAGGATTCGAACCTGCGACCGTAGCGGTCGCGCGGTTCCAGACTGTAGCGCCTAGAACCGCTCGACCACCCAGGCCGGCTGCAGAAGAAATGAAAAAATACAAATCACAACGGAAAATAAAGCAATAAGGGAGTAACAGAAAAAAGAGGCAAAACAAAAGATTTAAAAGAAGAAGAGAATAAGGGAGGAGAGAGAAACAGAAAGCAGCAAAGAAAACAAGAAAAAAATATGTAAAAGAAAAATATTTGGAAAAAGGGAAACACGTAGAGAGGAAAGGACGTTGAAAAAAGAGAAATAAGTGTGTTGTGGACTAACTGGATCTTTGTTTTTAGTTCCCAACGGTTTTATAAACGGGGAACGTTCAATCCACGGCTGCGTCGCTTAGACCGCACCAATGCGGTAACGTATTCGTTCGGTGGAAGAGGGCGTCTTTGTACTGCAGTACAGTAGTCGGCAGTTCGATACCAGCCATGCACAACTACACTACTGGGCGGTCGATGTCGGCACTATTTCCGTAGCACGGCCAGTTATCGATTACTGAAGCAGTAGAACTTCTTTCGTGTAGGTGGAATGAAAACTTCCTTCGAGTAGGCGGAATGGCCACTACTTCCTCATGGTACACCCAACGAATATGGAGGTGATTACTTTCTATAACTGCAGCCGAATCGTAGGTGCGTTTCAGCAGGTTTAGTCAGGACACCGGTCACTGGTAATTTGATTACCGGTGATATTTGAATGTAACCTTTAAAAAATAAGGAACAAACAGAAATGGCAAGCGCGCTCCATTGTCACAGTATGCACTGTGTGCCTTGTTTGGAAATACACTTGTTCCATTCACCATCGGTACTTGCTGTCGAAAAGAGTAATGGCCACTTTTATTCTTCACCCTAAGGCCTGCTTTCAGTACTGACTGGTTCTGTTTCGTGTTGGTCTTTCAGGCAGTGTTTGTTGTACGTTAACGGTAAATGTCGTGTGACTAGGGCCTCCCCTCGGGTAGACCGTTCGCCGGGTGCAAGTCTTTCGATTTCACGCCACTTCGGTGACTTGCGCGTCGATGGGGATGAAATGTTGATGAGTAGAACAACACAACACCCAGTCCCTGAGAGGAGAAAATCTCCGACCCAGCCGGGAATCGAACCCGGGCCCGTAGGATTGTCATTCTGTCACGCTGACCACAGGGGGCGGACACGGTAACGATGATAATACAGCAGTAGGGATAGGTTTACTGACGAAGACGAAAAATGTCGCTGTGGGGAGCTTTCCCACATCGACAGCAGCCACATCGCACTGCTTTAACATCTGTTTGTGGACTGTTGCATTACTCTGTGGTTCTTCTTGTATGTTTTGGTGTTGGCATGTTAGACGGTTTTTTCATTTTTGTGAAAATAGCTTCACAGGAGCGAATGTATCTGGGGTGACGAACCGAAGAAATCAAATTACAGTATTCCACAGAAGATAAAGGATCCCTCATGTCAAAATAGAAAATTTTTCTGAACGATCTCCGAAATTGTGTCGGTGGTGTCTATACTCTGCTGAGAAGAATAGACCAAAAGAGAGAAAATATGTGCCAGAGAGATCCTCTTTTTTTTCTCAATCATACTCTCTGGTAGCCGGCCACTGTGACCTTGCGGTTCTAGGCGCTTCAGTCTGGAACCGCGCGACTGCTACGGTCGCAGGTTCGAATCCTGCCTCGGGCATGGATGTGTGTGATGTCCTTAGGTTAGTTAGGTTTAAGTAGTTCTAGGGGACTGATGACCTCAGATGTTAAGTCCCATAGTGCTCAGAGCCACTCTCTGGTAATGAGAAACAAAGTCCACCTCGCAAATAAGGAACAACTTCAAAAAACGTGTGTGGTGTACATGATAATTTGACCGAACTGCAGAGAGATGCATTGACTGAAGTAGATCTGCATCTGCATCTACATCTATACTCCGCAAGCGACCTGTTGGTGCGCTGCGAAGGGTACATCTGATACCACTAGCATATCGGTCTTTCCAGTTCTACTCACTGCCGGCGCGTGGGAAGTTCGCCTGTGAGTGTACTCCAGTTTAAGCTCTAATTTTCCTGATTCCCTAGTCGCGGTTATTTCACGACATGTACGTGTGGGGAAGGGATATGTTAACAGACTCTTCTTGGAAAGCACGCTGTCGGAACTTCGACTGTAAACCTCTCCGCGATGCAAAACGCCTCTTTTGCAGGTCTCTCACTGCATTTTCCTTGAGCACCTCCGTAAAGCTCTGGAACCGGCTAAACGGTGACGAATCACATCACTTTCCGTTGAATATTTTATTTCTCTCTCTCTCTCTTTTTCTGTCTCTGCTGTTGATCGAGCGTAGTAAAGTCCAAGACTGACTAATGACCTTTTGAACAGTTCTTTCATGTATGAATTATTATTATGAATTATTATGAAATATTTCTGATGCTTCTAATGAATTCCGAGGACTTCCTTTTCCTACTGTTATTGTACGTGACCATTTCAGTTTATGTCTCTCGAGATGGTTGCTCCTAGGAAGTTTACAGTTGTTACTATTTCCAGCCATTATCGTAATCGAAAAGTGTAATGGTCCAGTTACGTAGGATTTTGTAATTTCTCTCTAAAATATTAATTTCAAATAACAAGCTAGGATAATAAAGGGAGGCAGATAGGAAAAAGGGCCGTTTATAAACGAGGTTGGAAAAAGTTTGTTTCAGTTTCACTGCTAAGGGCATTCGGACTTCCGTGCCGCACACCTAGCTTGGAGTCCCAGGGAAAGTGGTAACCAGCAGTGAGAATGAGTTGAACACAGAGGTCTCTCCTCTGTTTCACGAACAACGGTCTGAGAGGCACGGCACCACGAAAACAGGATGACAATTTTAAGACTCAGCCTGTCAGTCCACTGTATTCGTTCTAAAATGAAGTGTTTATAGTCGCTCCAGTCCACGACTGTTTCAGTTATAATTAATAGTTTAAAATACTGTTAGGAAGTTTATTACTACGAGACGTAGCATCTGTAATATTATTCTAGGAATTTATATCGTGGTTTCAATACAGTGAAGAATGCTTTAATTTCAGGTACTGAACTCTAGTGAAAGTGTCCTCATTTTGCTTTCAGTAATTTACTGCAGTCTGCAGTTTTTTGCTAATTGCTGTATGCTGCTGAGACAAATATTTACTGTTTGCTTTGTGATCTGCTATTCGCTGGTTTTGTTAGCAGTGCTCGTAGGGTTAACCTCCGTTTCACAACACTTCCTTCAAACGTAAACAACATCGACGACCGCATGATCGGCTATCGACTTTCGTTAATGTTCCATACGGTCCTCTCACAAAACTTCATGCGCGCGCACCGGAGATTTACAAAAACGCGTCATTCTTGGAGTGATTTAGTACAGATATTGCTATAATAAAATGTCACATAATGATTTATCGACGGTTAATGGGTTCATAGAAGAGCGCTCTCTAAGGAGTGAGTTCTTATCGTCGGTAATTTACAAAATAAGCACGAAACACGTTTGTTTTATTTATTTTTTATATATATTTTTTTTTAATTGGTGTGCGTATTCCATGGATCCGTACAAGCGAGTGGTTCGCCTGGATGTGGAACGTGTCAATACAATTGTACAAATACAACTAATGCTACAGAATAGTAACATAATACAATGATATATATATATATATATATATATATATATATATATATATATATATATATATATTAATAGGTATCACTTTTTCTCATTTACAAGCTGTGCTTTAACTAGTATAGCAGTATAGCAATTCACACTATAACATTATAACTACGACATTAACACTGTAACATTAACATAATATTGTATCATCCAGCTAATAACTAAGAGACTAAATAAATTCTATTATTAAGGGAGTGCATTATTTCTGGAAAAGAATTCATCTAAGGAATGCAGTGGATGGTCAAGCAGGTATTTTTTTAACGTACCTTTGAACAGCGTTTCATTTTCTCTTGTACATTTAATATAATTAGGCAATGAATTAAACGTCTTTATAGCAGATACTTTACTCCCATCTGTACAAGCGATAAATTTTTTAATTCAACATGTAGATCATCTTTACTTCTAGTATTGTAGTTATGGTATGAACAATTTGTTTCATACTGTGGATAGACTTCATCAGAGAGTACATGTGCTGAAATGTTGTAGTCACTATACCTAACTGTGTGAAAAGTTTTCTACACGATTCTGACTGCTCTCTTCTGAGCAGTTAAGATTTTTTTAAGGCTAGTGAATTAGCCCAGAAGATTATTCCATAACTCATTAATGAGTGAAAGTATCCAAAGTAAGCTGATTTTAAAATGTTGATGTCCCCAAAATGAGAAATGATTCTTAAAGCATAAGTTGCTGATGAAAGCCTTTTTGGAGTAAGGGACACATGCTGTTCCCAGTTGAGCCTACTGTCAATGTGAACCCCTAGGAATTTAGTGGAGTGCACCTGTTCTAGTTCCTGGTTGTCATGAGCAATTACTATATTTTCTGGAGTTTTATTTTTTGTGTGGAACTGTATAAAATTAGTTTTTTTTATATTAACTTAAAGAGAATTAATTTAAAACCAAGCTGTAACTTCTCTGAGTATATCATTAACATCAGTCTCCAGATCAGCAGTAGACTTACCATCTATGACAATGCTTGTATCATCAGCAAACATTGTGAATTCACAATTTTTACTAATGGACAGTGGTAAATCATTTACACATATTAAAAACAGCAAGGGTCCAAGGACAGATCCCTGGGGACCTCCATGCTGTATTTTGGACCTTTCAGAATCCACTAGATAGAAGATCCTTTGTTGCAGCCATTTAGAACCACCTTTTGTTTCCTGTCTTCAAGATATGATTTTAGCCAGTTGCCTATAGGCCCTTTGATTCCGTAATGATAGGCCTTCTCCAAAAGTATCTTGTGGTTTACACAATCAAATGCCTTAGAAAGATCACAGAAACACTAACTGGTGACTTCTTACTATTAATAGACTCCAAGACATGATTTGTGAGTGAGTATATGGCACACTCTGTGGAAACCCCATTTTGAAAACCAAACTGTCTATGGTTAATAATATTAAGTCTATCAAGATGTGCCACAATCCTGTTATACACTGCCTTTTCAAGAACCTTTGAAAACGTTGTTAATAGAGAGACGTGATATAATTTTTGACATCTGTAGCATCGCCAGACTTGAAAAGAGGTCTCACAATGGCATATTTCATTCTCTATGGAACAACTGCCTCATAAAGAGACGTGTTGCAAATGTGAGCAAGTACTACACTTACATCATTACTGCAGGCTTTCAACAGTTTACTAGAGATGTTATCTATACCTGAAGATCTTTTATTTTTCAATGAGTGAATTATTTTTTTTTATTCCATTAACAGTTATGGGTGGTACATTTATCATTTGCAGTATGCCGTTTCAGTGTAATGGAAAACTGAAAATTTATCATAGACGCGTCACGATTATCACTGCATGTCACTTAATAACGCATCCACCTTCAAGAGAGAATATAATAACCTAGACAGGTGACGAACGCCACACGATTAAGTGCTAGCGTAATGGATAACGACGTGGTATTCGCAAATGAAAGCAGTGGTTTGGCATCCCGTCAAATGTAAATTTTTTTCATGTTGTTAACACGTACTGGGACATTCCTATGAACGTAACACAAGTATGTTCTACAATAAGTGATATTATTTACATTCCGTCTGATTTGAAAATGAAGGATGAAATAAATATTTAGCGTTTTCCGAGTGCGTGGTTAGGCAGAAACCTAAGAGGACAGCTTAAATTGCTGCGACTGAAAAAGCAACAATGAAATTCAAATTCTCCCTTCTCACAAGTATTCAGCTTTTTATTTCCGAGTATGGGCCGTATTTCGAGTGTGTGGTTGGGCAGGAACCTAAGAGGACAGCTTTAACTGCTGCGAGTGAATGGAGGAGCAATAACATTCATATTCTTCATTGTCACAAAGTCGATAGCCGATTATGTAGCAGTCGATACTGCGGGTGACGTCAAAATTACGTCACATTCGCGGGAAGTGGTGTGAAACGAGCGTTACCCTGCTAGTGGCGGTGGAACGTTTTTGAATGCAGTCAGAAACGAATTCAAGGACCGCAGTTACAATTTTGGTACTGGTAAATTAATTTTCGAAGGAATTTCAGTTATTCGCGCCCCTTAGTGCAGTAATGCACCCGAGTGAAAATGGATGAACTTTAACGCTCGGGATCTGAGGCACAGTAAATATTCTTATTAAATTCAAGAGTCCGCAGCTCGTGGTCGTGCGGTGGCGTTCTCGCTTCCCGCGCCCGGGTTCCCGGGTTCGATTCCAGGCGGGGTCAGGGATTTACTCTGCCTCGTGATGACTGGGTGTTGTGTGATGTCCATAGGTTAGTTAGGTTTAAGTAGTTCTAAATTCTAGGGGACTGATGACCATAGCTGTTAAGTCCCATAGTGCTCAGAGCCATTTGAACCATTTTTAAAATTCAAGCGTCATTCTTAATAATAGCGATCGCCTCAGAACTGGTGGATTTCTCCACTTATTTGTGCTCAGTATGTTACATTCATTTACGTGCAGCTACAATTGCTTGTAATGGCATCGATCACACATCATCTACAAATGTTCCTGCGTTTCGCACCACTCGTCTGACGCTGTAACAATAGCACCGTCTGTGATCAATCTCACGTGACACCCGACGAAATCCGCCACACCATTTGTGTGTTGTGTCCTCGCCAATGAACGCAGCCGGAGGTGGCGCGGTGAGACAGTTTCCGGCTGGCGCCACGGGAGGCGGTTTCAAGTTCTCCGCCAACCACAAGCTCGGCCCCATCAGATATCTCCGCAACACCGCCGGTGAGATTGACTTCCGCGTTGCGATAAGCGGCACCCGTCACCCGTCACGTTCGGCGTTGGCGTATGACAGTTCTGGTACGGAGTTCCAGGGTGGCGGTTCCTAGCCACAGTTTGTAGTGGAGTTCAGCCTGCGAGACTTAATATACTAATCGAGTTGTCTGCATCTACATCCATACTCCGCAAGCCACCTGACGGTGTGTGGCGGAGGGTACTTTGAGTACCTCTATCAGTTCTCCCTTCTATTCCAGTCTCGTATTGTACGTGGAAAGAAAGATAGTCGGTATGCCTCTGTTTGGGCTCTAATCTCTCTGATTTTATCCTCATGGTCTCTTCGCGAGATATACGTAGGAGGGAACAATATACTGCTTGACTCCTCGGTGAAGGTTTGTTCTCGAAACATCAACAAAAGCCAGTACCGAGCTACTGAGCGTCTCTCCTGCAGAGTCTTCCACTGAAGTTTATCTATCGTCTCCGTAACGCTTTCGCGATTACTAAATGATCCTGTAACGAAGCGCGCTGCTCTCCGTTGGATCTTTTCTATCTCTTCTATCAACCCTATCTGGTCCGGATCCCAAACCGGTGAGCAGTATTCAAGCAGTAGGCGAACAGGTATACTATAACCTACTTCCTTTGTTTTCGGATTGCATTTCCTTAGGATTTTTCCAATGAATCTCAGTCTGGCATCTGCTTTACCAACGATCAACTTTATATGATCATTCCATTTTAAATCACTCGTAATGCGTACTCCCAGATAATTTATGGAATTAACTGCTTCCCGTTGCTGGCCTGCTGTATTGTAGCTAAATGATAAGGGATCTTTCTTTCTATGTATTCGCAGCACATTACACTTGTCTACATTGAGATTCAATTGTCATTCCCTGCACCATGCGTCAATTCGTTGCAGATCCTCCTGCATTTCAGTACAATTTTCCATTGTTACAACCTCTCGGTATACTACAGGATCATCCGCAAAAAGCCTCAGTGAACTTCCGAAGTTATCCACAAGGTCATTTATGTATATTGCGAACAGCAACGGTACTACGACACTCCCATGCGGCACACCTGAAATCACTCTTAATTCGGAAGACTTCTCTCCATTGAGAATGTCATGCTGCGTTTTGTTGTCTAGGAACTCTTCAATCCAATCACACAATTCGTCTGATAGTCCATATGCTCTTACTTTGTTCATTAAACGACTGTGGGGAACTGTATCGAACGCCTTGCAGAAGTCAAGAAACGCGGCTTCTTCCTGGGAAACCGTGTCTATGGCCCTCTGAGTCTCGTGGACGAATAGCGCGAGCTGGGTTTTACACCATCGTCGTTTTCGAAACCCATGCTGATTCCAGTCTATAGGTTTCGCCTGTAGCCCATAGCCTAGAGACAAGTGTTTACCATAGTGACTGACGGTTTGGCGGCGAGGACGGAAATACACTGCTGGCCACCGTAAATGCAACACCCCGAAGGAAGCATCCGAATCAAGTGAAATTTACACCATGGGTTTGCAGCGATGAGATATGCAACTGATTAGAATTTCAGCGCAGACGCACATCACGCGCGCCTGTGGCGCCACCTCATAGCGCCATTTAAGGCTTGGCGATTTCGACGAGTGTACGTTCGGCACGTGTGTTTACCTTGTGGTTGTTTCACAAGACGATCAGTTATGCCTCGTAGACAACAGCGAACATCTTTTGATCAAGTATCCGAGTTCGACAGAGGAAGGATAGTGGCTTACCGAGATTGTGGATTATCATACAGAGAAATCGCTAGTCGTGTTGGACGAAACCAAACAACTGTAATGCGGATTTGTGACCGTTGGATGCAGGAGGGTACGACGGACCGACGTGGTCGATCGCATTCACCTCGGTGCACCACTGCACGTGCTGATAGGCAAATTGTGCGCATGGCAGTGACGGATCGCTCAGTGACATCCCGAACCATAGCACAGCACATTGCGTCTGTAACGCATCATCCAGTGTCTGCGCGTACCATTCGACGCCGTTTACAGCAGAGTGGTCCGTCCGCAAGACGTCCATTGCTTCGTCTACCATTGACGCAGAACCACAGACGTCTCCGTCGCCAATGGTGTGATGACCGACGGATGTGGACGGCAGAATGGAATGACGTTGTCTTTACTGACGAGGCACGCTTCTGTCTGCAGCACCACGATGGTCGGATTCGAGTGTGGAGACACCGTGGAGAGAGGATGCTGGACAGCTGCATTATGCACCGCCACACCGGTCTTGCACCGGGTATTATGGTATGGGGCGGTATTGGATATAACTCTCGCACGCCTCTAGTACGCATTGCCGGTACTTTAAATAGCCGGCGCTACATATCCGAGGTGCTGGAGCCAGTTGTCCTTCCTTGCCTTCAGGGCTCGGCCACAGTCATATTTCAACAGGATAATGCGCGACCACACGTGGCACGCATTGTCCAAAGGTTCTTCGTCAATAACCAGATTGAATTGCTTCCCTGGCCGGCTCGCTCTCCGGATCTTTCGCCAATAGAAAACATGTGGTCCATGGTTGCTCAACGAGTGGCCCAGATTACATCCCCAGTTGCCACACCAGATGATCTTTGGCAACGTGTGGAAGCTGCTTGGGCTGCTGTACCCCAGGAACACATCCAACGTCTCTTTGACTCAATGCCGAGACGTGTGGCAGCGGTGATCTCCAACAATGGCGGCTACTCTGGCTACTGATTCTGACAGGAACCACATGTCACAGACGTCTGTAAACGTAATCATCTGATACTTGGTCAGCATGTTATCTACAAAATAAATCTTGTTGTGCTACCTCTTGTCTTTCTTGGTGTTGCATTTACGGTGGCCAGAAGTGTAGTCTCGATGACATTGTATTCAGTAACGCACACGTTGACAGGCCACTGCTCAGATGTATCTATCCGCAAACACATCCAACGAGTTACTGTACGACTTCAGTTAGTTATTGCAGGGCCAGAAGAATGCCGCTGCAACCGTGGCCGAAACGTTGGTTTTTCTCCAGCAGCAGTAGTTTTATACATTATGACGCGGTACCACACCCAGAAAACTATCATGTCGACTGACTGTGGCCGCGGAAGCCTACGCAATTATACTTTGTATCATCAGTGGATAATTTGTGAAAGAATGTAGCCCACACTACTCTTTTCATCCCTTGTAGGTCACGTGTATTGCTTCTTATTGGCATTCCATAATACTGCTGGAGGTCATCAGTGTGTCTGTCTCTAAGTCTTACTTTACCGTTTAAACTCTCCACAAAATGCATGTGCAACACCGTCATTTCTGTTTATACACTGCATGCAACCTATTAAAAAGGAACATTAACATGAATTCAAGGAATAAATAGCTGAAAATCAAAGCCTTCTAAATGGCTCTGAGCAGTATGCGACTTAACTTCTGAGGTAATCAGTCGCCTAGAACTTAGATCTAATTAAACCTAACTAACCTAAGGATATCACACACAGCCATGCCCGAGGCAGGATTCGAACCTGCGACCGGAGCGGTCGCTCGGTTCCAGACTGTAGCACCTAGAACGCACGGTCACTCCGGCCGGCCCAAAGCCTTCTAGATTGAGTAGTTCTGGAGATGGAAATACTCAAGGAAGTCAGCGCAGAATGATTCGACTTTTTTACACTTGCACTATTAATAAAAACTGCACTGCCAATTAGAATTAATCGCCAAATGATTCATAAAATTGTTCAGGAGAGAACAAATATTCAAAAAATGTTTCAAAAGGTTCTGAGCACTATGGGACTTAACATCTGAGGTCATCAGTCCCCTAGAACTTAGAACTACTCAAAGCAAACCAACCTAAGGACATCAGACACATCCATGCCCGAGGCAAGTTGGAACCTGCGACCGTAGCGGTCGCGCGGTTGCAGACTGAAGCCCTAGAACCTCTCGGCCACACCGGCCGGCCAGAGAACAAATATTACTGAGAGATAATCAGATAATTCCACCATACGTACTCCTCTTAAATACGATTGCTGGATGAGAAACTTCCTGCGTAATATTTTCTTGTACACATAATGAATGTGGCCGCACTTCTGCCTACAGTACTATGCGAAGCTCCGCAGTAATTTTGATTACTTTCGTATTCAAGCATGTAGTACCCCTCATGCCAGCCAGTGTGTCGCTTGTTGCACGTCGCTTTCGTGGCGCTATAGCTTTTAATGCCATCTGAGTATGTCTGGTCTGTTCCATACTCAAGAACGCCAGTGCACCATAAACAACTTGTGGAACGAAAATTAAAACTGAACACATTCTGAGGTTTTCCTATGATTTCTAGTCCGCCCCGATAGCTGAGTGGTCAGCGTGACGGATTGCCATTCTACGGGCCCAGGTTCGATTCCCCGCTGGGTCGGCGTTTTCTCCGCTCAGGGAATGGGTGTTGTGTTGTCTTCACCATCAATTCATCCACATCCGCTGCGCAGGTCGCCCAATGTGGCGTCGAATGTAATAAGACCGGCACCGAGGCGGCCGGACCTGCCCCCTAAAGGGCCTCCCGGCCAATGACGCCAAATGCTCATTTCGATTTCATGTGGTTTCTATCTTGTAAATAATGCACGTTTAGTGTACTGGGATAAAAATACATGAGAGCACTTCACGAGCAGTCGATAAGATCCTTCCCACTGTGTTAATGTAATCTGTGGTGGGCTACGTTGCACGTCAGTGGTGCAGCGCTTGGGCATTCTCACCAGGGGCGCACTTGCGAGCGGTTGGGCATTAGAGGAGGAGATCTGATGATTATGAATATGGGAGAAGTTCACAGAATGAGATTTTCACTCTGCAGCGGAGTGTGCGCTGATATGAAACTTCCTGGCAGATTAAAACTGTGTGCTGGACCGAGACTCGAACTCGGGATCTTTGCCTTTCGCGGGCAAGTGGTCTACCAACTGAGCTACCCAAGCACGACTCACGCCCCGTCCTCACAGCTTTACCTCTGCCAGTACCTCGTCTCCTACCTTCCAACCTTTACAGAAGCTCTCCTGCGAACCTTGCAGGACTAGCACTCCTTAAAGAAAGGATATTGCGGAGCCATGGCTTAGCCACAGCCTGGGGGATGTTCCCAGAATGGGAGGTTCGCGGGAGAGCGAAGGTAGGAGACGAGGTACTGGCAGAAGTACAGCTGTGAGGACGGGGCGTGGGTCGTGCTTGGGTAGCTCAGTTGGTAGAGCACTTGCCCGCGAAAGGCAAAGGTCCCGAGTTCGAGTCTCGGTCCGGCTCACAGTTTTAATCTGCCAGTAAGTTTCATGGGAGAAATTATCTGCAATACGTTATTATTGGGATGGCAGTCTGCTTATAAAGCTATTTTATTGCTGCAAGGTTACCCATGCAAGCGCAAGAATGACATTTCTTTCTCTGAGAACTATTAATTGAACGAAATTTTTGTCCCTCACGTAACTAATAATATTAATAATTTGTGTTAATTTGGTCTCTTTGCTTTCGTTATCAAACAAATTACGCAATTGGTTGGAACCTCCATAATTTTTGTTATGAGAGAATTTCGTAATTGTCAGTGTCTTCTTATGTTATACAGTCTTTTTTAATACTAATCAGAGTTTAACTTTTCAAGAGCGAGTTTTCTTAAAGTAAAACCCACCGTCATCATTCTTAGTAATGGTTTCAATATTTTGTTGTGTGTGTATCGCACCTTACGCCACATGCAGCCACAGATTGTTTCTGGCAAGCAAAGAACAATTTAGAGTAGATTATTTCTCTTTAGCTGCTGTATTTTCTGATCTTAAATTGCTTCCGAGAACCTCAGTATACCAGGCACAAATTAGCATCCTGAGCAAGAGGTAAGTTACTTTTCTTTCATGGGCGATATCACTTTGCATTCTTGAGAGCAAGCAATATGTCATCAGAATTTTCAGGTGTTCTTCTGAGTAATCAGATTAATTTACCGTGAACAATGAAGGTGATGTTAAACAGTTTTTTTTCTATCGTGTTGAGCAGTATTTTGTGAATATTTCAAGTGAGACGTTTCAGTTCATCTTACGTAACTTTCATAATCTACTTCAGTATTGAGTTTTCGTTCAGTAATTTTCACTGAGTAAACAATTAGTTTCTTTTGGGATTTAATTAGATTTGGGTTCATAATTTCAAGCTCAGCATTTCACCAAGATTAAAGTTTTGTTTCACGACACTGTTAACACGCAAAAAGCAGGGCCAACCACCAGCCAGTTTTACTCAGCAGTTGAATACGATATCTAAAGTACAGGTTCCACCAAGAGAAATTTTCTCATAAACGAATATTCATTGTTTCACATATATATAAATTACATAGAAAGCTTAAGACTAATTCTTGTGTAAAATACGAATCTTATATATATATATATATAAAGGGCTAGTGCTGTATCTGTTTCAGATTAATAGACTTCGACGCCATTTGACCGGTCGCCATGGAATTTGGGGCAAATATGTATTTTTTGATGGCGAAGGTTTTTACGCTATCCACTTTGCTGTAACTCGCAACTAGATGGCGCTGCAACAAATCAGCTTACATACCATTCGCCATGAGATTTTGTGTACTTAGGTATTTGAGGGCGGAGAATATTTCCGCGCTGTGTTTGTTGTAACTCACCACTAGATGGCTCTGCAGCATATCAACTTGTATACCGTCCAGTCGATCGCAAATATGATACCGACGACTGAGTCCTCAATAATTACAAATAATGATCCTGACTATGATTACCAATTGGTAATTGAGTTTGAAATGGAACACCATTTTAATTTTTCTCTTTTTTTTGGGTTGCTGGACGTCGATATGAATAGCTGTTCTTATTTTGTTTCTAGGCTAATGACATTCCAGTCTTCTTTTGTTTGCAGGCGTCTTTTGTCGCCTCATCTGTTATCAAATATTGAACACTAGAAATTAGTTGAAATGTACCCAAAAAAATCGAACACTGGATGATCAACCAGACGCGTGTGGCAACTGTCAGCCAATAGAGCTGCTGAAACATCTGAAGAGCGAGAGGCACGAGTTGAAAACCTGCGAGTATGAGCTGTTACGTCAAGAGCTGCTGCAACACCCTAAGAGCGCTGCAGACAACGCGAAGCAGAGTCGATCGAGAACAAGAATCGATCTCAAGAAAGCGGCGTTCGACACAGGCGAGACAATGCCTGCATGTTTCGCTAGAAACTCGTATAATCCAACGGAACAGAATCCTACCTAGCGGCAGTCTTAAGCCGTCGGCACACGGACCGAACATCCGAACGTTGAGCGTTGAGCGTGCCGAGTTTCTGACGTCATAGCGTGGAATAGCACGTTCATTTCAAGCCTATACGTATACCTGCCGTTCCTGAGCACCAGCAAATTGAGAATCACTGGAAAACCCGTTGTTATTCGTTCCAATAAAATAATGAGAAACATCATATTCGTGGCAAAAGAATTATTGTAACTTGCGTATTATGAGAGTAGGCTATTTGAAGGCAGTGTCACACTGAAGATCCACCCAAAACGCATTGTTCTTGGTACAATTTGTTATAATTAAATTTCCATTAGTAACATATCTACGATTAAGATTTTCAGCAAGGGTCACATAATATGATTAGATTCAAAAGGTGTGTTGTCGGTTTAGCCTACTGACGCCGGCACAGTAGCTCAGCGTGTTCGGTCAGAGGGTTAGCTGCCCTCTGTAATAAAAAAAAAAAAAAAACTGAGTTAATGTATGAACGACGAACTGAAACGGGTGTCTTGCGACGTCCGCCACGAGCAGATGCAACGAACGAAAACGAACAAAAAGGAGATTTTTTTTTAAAAAAAAGCGTGTTCGGTCAGAGAGATCGTTGGCCTCTGTAACAAAAAACTGAGTGGAAGGATCAACCACTGAACTTGAACAGGATGTCTTGCGACGTCCGCAACGAGCAAACACGACGATTAAAAAAAAAAAAAAAAGAGAGAGAGAGAGAGAGGAAAGAGGAGTGTCACTCTCCTTAATGGAGTTGTTCGTTGGGGCGGTGGTTCGCGTCTAGATGTTTCCAAATTTTTTTCTTAACATTCACGTTTTTATTAGGTCCTGATACTTTTTTATTATTTTAATATCAGTGTATACTATAATATTTGATGTTATGTAAACCTTTTTTTGAGGGGTGACTTTGTTCGATTGGTTTAACCTACAGGACAGCTTGCGCTACTTGTATAAAGATATTTTGCTCCTTTTTCTTCGTAATTCACGTGTTGCAAAGATTTTGCTACTGGGTAGGAACAGTGGTCAAGTAAGACTGACCTTGGGGCTTTACTAAAATGTAGGAATGATGAAATGATGTTTATCTTATGCGGAGAAGTATTCCAAATTTGTACCGCACTGTTTGTAACGGAACTGTGTCCTTATTGATTGGACATGGTACTTTCATTTTCGTGGACGACGGAGGAAATGTGCGTTTTAATAGAGCTAATGTGGGAATTTTACGCGCGCCCGTTTAGTAAACAGTGTGATTTACGAACTAGAAACATCCCTCAACTGCCGCTGGAGTGCGTTGCGATCGCGGATACCACGTCGGGGCCCACGTACCGTATGCACAAGTAGCATCGTTCCTGAGCGTTCAGCAGCACGTTGAACTTGGCACACTCAACATTAACGTCCGACGGCTTTACCCTCGCCCGGAGGCACGCTCACGAAGCCCCACAGTGAGCCGGCGGCCTAGGCTAGAGCGGCTGCAAGTGTGTCGCGACGGCCGTGACGCGCGGCGAATCCTGGGGCCGGAGTAGTAGGCCAGCAGGTCAGGGACACGACGAGTAAGTGTAGCCAGCCGCTGCCCCGGCACTGTGCAGGCGTCGCGCCGTTACGTCAGACGGGACCTGTGTGTGTGTGTGTGTGGGCTGGCGCCGCGCCGCCGAAACACTACACGCGCGCTGTGTGTGCTGCCTTGCTCTAGGGCAGAACTAGCCGGCGCTGCGCATCTGCAGCGCGAAAGGACTTTTGTTTCCTTTCGACTGCTCCGTTACCTTTCCGCGGGCCCACAGCCCATACGCGCTAACTCGCCTTGGATTTGCCTGTTTCCATCATCGGTTGTATTCACTACCACGATGTAGGCTTATTAACACCATCTGTTGGCAGAGCTGTCTACGACACATTTTGATATAATCCTATAGAATTCCCCGCTCTGTCAGTAAATCAAATATCGTTTACTAATACTCGATACGTAACTATTCTGTTATTGCAGAAAGGAGGTCATTTGTTCATGTTGTTGTTGTTGTGGTCTTCAGTCCTGAGACTGGTTTGATGCAGCTCTCCATGCTACTCTATCCTGTGCAAGCTTCTTCATCTCCCAGTACCTACTGCAACCTACATCCTTCTGAATCTGCTTAGTGTATTGATCTCTTGGTCTCCCTCTACGATTTTTACCCTCCACGCTGCCCTCCAATGCTAAATTTGTGATCGCTTGATGCCTCAAAACATGTCCTACCAACCGATCCCTTCTTCTAGTCAAGTTGTGCCACAAACTTCTCTTCTCCCCAATCCTAATCAATACCTCCTCATTAGTTACGTGATCTACCCACCTTATCTTCAGCATTCTTCTGTAGCACCACATTTCGAAAGCTTCTATTCTCTTCTTGTCCAAACTGGTTATCGTCCATGTTTCACTTCCATACATGGCTACACTCCATACAAATACTTTCAGAAACGACTTCCTGACACTTAAATCTATACTCGATGTTAACAAATTTCTCTTCTTCAGAAACGATTTCCTTGCCATTGCCAGTCTACATTTTATATCCTCTCTACTTCGACCATCATCAGTTATTTTACTCCCTAAATAGCAAAACTCCTTTACTATTTTAAGTGTCTCATTTCCTAATCTAATCCCCTCAGCATCACCCGATTTAATTTGACTACATTCCATTATCCTCGTTTTGTTTTTGTTGATGTTCATCTTATATCCTCCTTTCAAGACACTATTCATAATAACGTAAATTTTCCCGTAACAGAAGCTGGTTTTTATGCAACGTAATACACACTTCTACCTATTACACGAAATTGTTCGTTTAATGAACAAAGTAAGAGCATATGGACTATCAGAGCAATTGTGTGATTGGATTGAACAGTTCCTAGATAACAGAACACAGCATATCATTCTCAATGGAGAGAAGTCTTCCGAAGTAAGAGTGATTTAAAGTGTGCCGCCGGGGAGCGTCGTAGGACCGTTGCTATTCACAATATACATAAATGATCTTGTGGATAACATAGGAATTTCATTGAGACTTTGTGCGGATGATGCTGTAGTATATTGAGAGGTTGTAACAATGGAAAATTGTACTGAAATGCAAGAGTATCTGCAACGAATTGACGCATGGTGTAGGGAATGACAATTGAATCTCAGTGTAGACAAGTGTAATGTGCTGCGAATACATAGAAAGATAGATCCTTTATCGTTTAGCTACAATATAGCAGGTCAGCAACTGGAAGCAGTTAATTCCATAAATTATCTGGGGGTAGGCATTAGGAGTGATTTAAAATGGAATGATCATATAAAGTTGATTGTCGGTAAAGCAGATGCCAGACTGAGATTCATTGGAAGACTCCTAAGGAAATACAATCCGAAAACAAAGGAAGTAGGTTACAGTACTCTTGTTCGCCCACTGCTTGAATACTGCTCACCAGAGTGGGATCCGTACCAGATAGGGTTGACAGAAGAGATAGAGAAGATCCAACGGAGAGCAGCGCTCTTCGTTACAGGATCATTTAGTAATCGCGAAGGAGTCAAGCAGTATAATGCTCCCTCCTACGTATATCTCGCGAAGAGATCATGAGGATAAAATGAGATAGATTAGAGCCCGCACAGAGGCATACCGACAATCTTTCTTTCCACGAACAATACGAGACTGGAAGAGAAGGGAGAACCGACAGAGGTACTCAAAGTGCCCTCCGCCACACACCGTCAGGTGGCTTGCGGAGTATGCATGTAGGTGTAGACGTTATCCGTCCTTTTGCATATAGCGCTTTCTGTATGTATCCATTATTATTCTGCATGTGATTCCAGTTTTCGTATTTGCTTTTTCTTGCAGACATTATCCGTAACATTGTAACTATCTACTGGAAGGTAAACCACATCTCATCCGCAGTGATACAATATGTTCTCTCTGGGACAACACCTTCCGTTAACTGGTCCCGCATACCCTAATACTGGACCACGCTCCAACTCAAGTACAGTGAATGTACAAGGCTGAAATACCTATATACTGGCAATTTGTTTAATCCAAAAGACGACGGTTTAGCTTATATTAATTAAAACACTGATACAAATCCGTCAGTAACATATCCTGAATAAAATCCAAGTCTAGACCTACATCTACATCCATGCTCCGCAAGCCACCTGGCGGTGTGTGGCGGAAGGTACCTTGAGTACCTATATCGGTTCTCCCTTCTATTCCAGTCTCGTATTGTTCGTGGAAAGAAGGATTGTCGGTATGATTCTGTGTGGGCTCTAATCTCTCTGATTTTATCCTCATCGTCTCTTCGCGAGATATACGTAGGAGGGAGCAAAATACTGCTTGATTCCTCGGTGAAGGTATGTTCTTGAAACTTCAACAAAAGTCCGTACCGACCTACTGAACATCTCTCTTGTAGAGTCTTCCACTGGAGTTTATCTATCATCTACGTAACGCTTTCGCGATTACTAAATGATCCTGTAACGAAGCGCGCTGCTCTCCGTTTGAGCTTCTCTACCTCTTCTATGAACCCTATCTGGTACGGACCCCACACTGGTGACCAGTATTCAAGCAGTGGGCGAACAAGTGTACTGTAACCTTCTTCCTTTGTTTTCGGACTGCATTTCCTGAGCATTCTTGCAATGAATCTCAGTCTGGCATCTGCTTTACCGACGATTAATTTTATATGGTCATTCCATTTTAAATCACTCCTAATGCCTACTCCCGGATAATTTATGGAATTAACTGCTTCCAGTTTCTGACCTGCTATATTGTAGCTAAATGATAAGGGATCTTTCTTTGTATGTATTCGCAACACATTACATTTGTCTACATTGAGATTCAATTGCTATTCCCTGCACGATACGTCAATTCGTTGCAGATCGTCCTGCATTTCAGTACAATTTTCCATTGTTACAACCTCTCGATATACTAAAGCATCATCCGCAAAAAGCCTCAGTGAACTTAATATGTTATCCACAAGATCATTTATGTATATTGTGAATAGCAACGGTCCTAAGACACTCCCCTGCAGCACACCTTAAATCACTCTTGCTTCGGAAGACTTCTCTCCATTGAGAATGAGGTGCTGCGTCCTATTATCTAGGAACTCTTCAATCACACAATTGGTCTGATAGTCCAAATACTCTTACTTTGTTCATTAAACGACTGTGGGGAACTGTATCAAACGCCTTGCGGAAATGAAGAAACACAGCATGTAGCTGGGAACCCGTGTCTATGGTCATCTGAATCTCGTGGACGAATAGCGCGAGCTGGGTTTCATAAGATCGTCTTTTTCGAAACCCATGCTGATTCCTAAAGAGTAGATTTCTAGTCTCCAGAAAAATCGTTATACTCGACCATAATACGTATTCCACAATTCTACAACTGATCGACGTGCACATCTGTTCGACGTCCCCTCTTGAAAACGGAGATGACCTGTGCCCTTTTCCAATCTTTTGGAACGCTAAGCTCTTCTAGAGACCTACGGTACACCACTGCAAGAAGGGGGGCAAGTTCCTTCGCGTACTCTGTGTAAAATCGAAATGGTATCCCATCAGGTCTAGCGGCCTTTCCTCTTTTGAGAGATTTTAATTGTTTTCCTATCCCTCTGTCATCTATTTCGATATCTACCATTTTGTCATCTGTGCGACAATCTAGAGAAGGAACTACAGTGCAGTCTTCCTTTGTGAAACAGCTTTGGAAAAAGACATTTAGTATTTCGGCCTTTAGTCTGTCATCCTCTGTTTCAGTACCATTGTGGTCACAGAGTGTCTGGACATTTTGTTTTGATCCACCTGCCGCTTTGACATAAGACCAAAATTTCTTAGGATTTTCTGCCAAGTCAGTACACAGAACTTTACTTTCGAATTCGTTGAACGCCTCTCGCATAGCCCTCCTCACACTACATTCCGCTTCGCGTAATTTTTGTTTGTCTGCAAGGCTTTGGCTATGTTTATGTTTGCTGTGAAGTTCCCTTTGCTTCCGCAGCAGTTCTCTAACTTGGTTGTTGTACCACGGTGGCTCTTTTCCATCTCTTACGATCTTGCTTGGCACATACTCATCCAATGCATATTGTACAACGGTTTTGAACTTTGTCCACTAATCCTCAACACTATCTGTACTTGAGATAAAATTTTTGTGTTGAGCCGTCAAGTACTCTGAAATCTGCTTTTTTTCACTTTTGCTAAACAGAAAAATCTTCCTACTTTTTTTAATATTTCTATTTACGGCTGAAATCACCGATGCTGTAGCCGCTTTATGAACGCTGATTCCCTGTTCTGCGTAATAGTGTTCCATAGATTTCGTGTTTGTTTTGCATACAGTCAAAGAGAGTCCCTTTAGTCAGCTGTAGTGCCACATTTATACACTCCTGGAAATGGAAAAAAGAACACATTGACACCGGTGTGTCAGACCCACCATACTTGCTCCGGACACTGCGAGAGGGCTGTACAAGCAATGATCACACGCACGGCACAGCGGACACACCAGGAACCGCGGTGTTGGCCGTCGAATGGCGCTAGCTGCGCAGCATTTGTGCACCGCCGCCGTCAGTGTCAGCCAGTTTGCCGTGGCATACGGAGCTCCATCGCAGTCTTTAACACTGGTAGCATGCCGCGACAGCGTGGACGTCAACCGTATGTGCAGTTGACGGACTTTGAGCGAGGGCGTATAGTGGGCATGCGGGAGGCCGGGTGGACGTACCGCCGAATTGCTCAACGCGTGGGGCGTGAGGTCTCCACAGTACATCGATGTTGTCGCCAGTGGTCGGCGGAAGGTGCACGTGCCCGTCGACCTGGGACCGGACCGCAGCGACGCACGGATGCACGCCAAGACCGTAGGATCCTACGCAGTGCCGTAGGGGACCGCACCGCCACTTCCCAGCAAATTAGGGACACTGTTGCTCCTGGGGTATCGGCGAGGACCATTCGCAACTGTCTCCATGAAGCTGGGCTACGGTCCCGCACACCGTTAGGCCGTCTTCCGCTCACGCCCCAACATCGTGCAGCCCGCCTCCAGTGGTGTCGCGACAGGCGTGAATGGAGGGACGAATGGAGACGTGTCGTCTTCAGCGATGAGAGTCGCTTCTGCCTCGGTGCCAATGATGGTCGTATGCGTGTTTGGCGCCGTGCTGGTGAGCGCCACAATCAGGACTGCATACGACCGAGGCACACAGGGCCAACACCCGGCATCATGGTGTGGGGAGCGATCTCCTACACTGGCCGTACACCACTGGTGATCGTCGAGGGGACACTGAATAGTGCACGGTACATCCAAACCGTCATCGAACCCATCGTTCTACCATTCCTAGACCGGCAAGGGAACTTGCTGTTCCAACAGGACAATGCACGTCCGCATGTATCCCGTGCCACCCAACGTGCTCTAGAAGGTGTAAGTCAACTACCCTGGCCAGCAAGATCTCCGGATCTGTCCCGCATTGAGCATGTTTGGGACTGGATGAAGCGTCGTCTCACGCGGTCTGCACGTCCAGCACGAACGCTGGTCCAACTGAGGCGCCAGGTGGAAATGGCATGGCAAGCCGTTCCACAGGACTACATCCAGCATCTCTACGATCGTCTCCATGGGAGAATAGCAGCCTGCATTGCTGCGAAAGGTGGATATACACTGTACTAGTGCCGACATTGTGCATGCTCTGTTGCCTGTGTCTATGTGCCTGTGGTTCTGTCAGTGTGATCATGTGATGTATCTGACCCCAGGAATGTGTCAATAAAGTTTCCCCTTCCTGGGACAATGAATTCACGGTGTTCTTATTTCAATTTCCAGGAGTGTATAATCTGTTGTGCATGGTGTTTCGAAATCGCCTTTACAAACGCCTAGGGATTGTAGAGGGGAGTGAGTACATAATATTTTGAATAGGGAATCTTGTCAGGAAACGTACCGTCCCCGAGCTACAACCGCTTGAAAACATGTTTGATAGGTAATTGTGCGACAGGGTATCATGGTGGGGTGCCTTTACGTTGAACCGGCTGATATAGTTTGTTGTCTATCCTACCTCTCTGACTTGGTTCGAGACTCATTCACAGGTCAGTGATCGTTACAGAAATGAGGTTGAGTACGCGTGTGCAGAATACACCGCTATGATCCTCCTGATGGTAGAACTCGCGGTAGTGGAAGAGCTGCTCGTCGTTATTATCAACATCGTTCTCCAGAACGTCTGACTCCATCGCATGCCCTTTTCGCCACAATTACACAACGACTTCGAGAAAGGGTACCTTCACCGTCATCAGGCGTGACTGCGATGTTCCAAGGAGGCGTCATACACTCCTGGAAATTGAAATAAGAACACCGTGAATTCATTGTCCCAGGAAGGGGAAACTTTATTGACACATTCCTGGGGTCAGATACATCACATGATCACACTGACAGAACCACAGGCACATAGACACAGGCAACAGAGCATGCACAATGTCGGCACTAGTGTCAGTGTATATCCACCTTTCGCAGCAATGCAGGCTGCTATTCTCCCATGGAGACGATCGTAGAGATGCTGGATGTAGTCCTGTGGAACGGCTTGCCATGCCATTTCCACCTGGCGCCTCAGTTGGACCAGCGTTCGTGCTGGACGTGCAGACCGCGTGAGACGACGCTTCATCCAGTCCCAAACATGCTCAATGGGGGACAGATCCGGAGATCTTGCTGGCCAGGGTAGTTGACTTACACCTTCTAGAGCACGTTGGGTGGCACGGGATACATGCGGACGTGCATTGTCCTGTTGGAACAGCAAGTTCCCTTGCCGGTCTAGGAATGGTAGAACGATGGGTTCGATGACGGTTTGGATGTACCGTGCACTATTCAGTGTCCCCTCGACGATCGCCAGTGGTGTACGGCCAGTGTAGGAGATCGCTCCCCACACCATGATGCCGGGTGTTGGCCCTGTGTGCCTCGGTCGTATGCAGTCCTGATTGTGGCGCTCACCTGCACGGCGCCAAACACGCATACGACCATCATTGGCACCAAGGCAGAAGCGACTGTCATCGCTGAAGACGACACGTCTCCATTCGTCCCTCCATTCACGCCTGTCGCGACACCACTGGAGGCGGGCTGCACGATGTTGGGGCGTGAGCGGAAGACGGCCTAACGGTGTGCGGGACCGTAGCCCAGCTTCATGGAGACGGTTGCGAATGGTCCTCGCCGATACCCCAGGAGCAACAGTGTCCCTAATTTGCTGGGAAGTGGCGGTGCGGTCCCCTACGGCACTGCGTAGGATCCTACGGTCTTGGCGTGCATCCGTGCGTCGCTGCGGTCCGGTCCCAGGTCGACGGGCACGTGCACCTTCCGCCGACCACTGGCGACAACATCGATGTACTGTGGAGACCTCACGCCCCACGTGTTGAGGGCGGTACGTCCACCCGGCCTCCCGCATGCCCACTATACGCCCTCGCTCAAAGTCCGTCAACTGCACATACGGTTCACGTCCACGCTGTCGCGGCATGCTACCAGTGTTAAAGACTGCGATGGAGCTCCGTATGCCACGGCAAACTGGCTGACACTGACGGCGGCGGTGCACAAATGCTGCGCAGCTAGCGCCATTCGACGGCCAACACCGCGGTTCCTGGTGTGTCCGCTGTGCCGTGCGTGTGATCATTGCTTGTACAGCCCTCTCGCACTGTCCGGAGCAAGTATGGTGGGTCCGACACACCGGTGTCAATGTGTTCTTTTTTCCATTTCCAGGAGTGTACATCCGAATTGGAAGAGGCGTTGAAGAGTACCCGTCAACGAGTACAAGGACAATTTCATTGGCTGTCAGTGAGTGTAACTGTAAAACAAGAAATGTACTGTGTCACGCCTAATAAGTTACTTGTAAAATTGGTCGCCTTACCAATATAATTTCAAATGTTTGTAGCTCGGAAACGGTACGTTTCCCGACATGGGTTCCAATATAGTATCTACTCATTCCTCGCTACAAGCCCGAGAAGTTTATAATGGGAATTTCCAAACACACTGTATATATAAAAAGTTTGCATTTAGTTCTTATTTTGACATTTTTGTTTTTCGGTTTTGAGTTTTTAGAATTTCTGTCCACACGTCAGCCCGAATCAGTCAGTACATTAGAAACACTATTTGCAAACGAACACAATCAACAGTCTGAGAGGGTCCAGGAGTTCTTTTTCATTCACTGAATCGTATCGAAAGTATCCTTTGATCTCATTGGCAGTTTTACAAATGATCATTTGCTTCCTCACATACTTTGTAATTCTGACGCAGAATGTGCTTAACGTCACAAGATGGCACTGTGAAAGATACTGCGTCTCAGCTGGACTGGGCGGTTCCACAGAGTTTTCATTGAGTTAGGCCAGCAATTGTGGCAGAGTTACGGGAGCAACGGTCTCAGCTGTTTCGATTTTAATATAAATATTTAAATAAATATAAATTTTCAACATACCACGTTTTTAAATTGGAATAAAAGTATAAAATATTTTTCCTAGCCCATACAGATTCCTAACCGAATGTAGATAGTCCTAAAAATTTGTGATTCTGAATTTTTAATAACTATGAAATTATTTGTGATATTTAGAACGAAAAACGTGGACTGTATGCTGATGCCTGAATTATTCATCTCCTTAACACTACACTATTTAGTAACTGAAAGACGAATAGTTCATTTACTTACTGTTATCTACCGCATAGGCCCAACATTTCTCGTTTTAAATCCGGCGAGTATTGTGTAACTATTAAAAATTCATAGTCTCAAATTTTCAGGACTATCTGTAAGAGGTTAGCAATCAGTACAGCGCTACAAAACTTTTTTTATTTTTTTAGCCTGATACAAAAAGTGGTACATTGCAAAAAATTTTTTTGTTCTAGCAATTATTTCCTATTTTTTACTCATGTGTGTGTATAATTTTCCATTGGGTTTTAAATGCATTGATGAGATTATAAGAGGGACATATGTTTAATTTCAGTTTTATTTCAATGTTTTTCACTTGATAATATCTAAAATAGAATACTGTTATACCTACAAACTGATAATATACAAAGATTTTAATTGTTATTTGCCTACAAAAATAAGGAATGAAGGAAAATCAATTTTATAAGGTTTTTTTCAGTAATATCTTCATACCCACAGCTTCACCCTTGACATGTATGTCACATATATCCACTCATCTTCTCCTGCCCACTATGTCCATCATCCCTCCCCCTTCTCTCTGTCCATCACCTCCTACCTCCTCACTCTGACCATCTCACCCTCCCCTACCTCTCTGTTCAACTCCTCCTGCCCCCTCTATTTGTCCACTGCCTTCTCCCCCCTCTCTGTTTATCAACTCATGCCCCATCTCTCTGAACCCCTCTCCTCCACCTCTATATCCAACTCCTCTTGCCCCTTCTATTTGTCCATTGCTTCCTGCCCCTTTGTCCATCACCCCCTGCTCTCTCTCTCTCTGATCACCTGCCCCTCCCCCTTCTCTCTGTCCAACTCTTACTGCCTCCTCAATTTGTCCATTGCCTCTTCCCCCCCTCCCTGCCCTATTCTGACCACTTTCCCCTCCCCCATCTCTCTCTCCACCTCCATTGCCTTCTCCCCCTCTCTGTTCATTGCCTTCTGTCCCCTCTCTCTGACAATTTCCACTCCTCCTCTCTTTGTCCATCTCATTCTCCCTTCTCTCAGGCATACCTCCTCCTCCCCCCTCTCTCTGCTCAGCCATGCCTCTTGGCATGTATACTCTCTGAAACGCTTTCTGATACTACCTGCCTACCTGGTGGTCACGCAGTGCAGCCTAGATTTCAAGTGTTATTAAACTTTTTGTCACCCACCTGTACCAATCAGACTGACAAGAAAGCTAGTCCAAATTACATTGTCATCCAGTTCTGAACCGTGTTTGAAATTTGAAGTCTCTGGCACATCTAAAAGTCAGTTTAAAATGAATTGCAAAATTTGTACCAGACAGACAGATAAACAAAAAAGTGACCTAATAAAAACGTGGGAAAACAATATGCTCCCAACTTTGTGTATTACAGCATACTCAAGTTGAGAACCATCATGTATTTTCCGTTTTCTTTATTTAATGAACAACAAATATCATAAACCGTAATTTTTGTTTATAACTTAAGGTAACCACTATGAACCGTCAGCGTGCAGTTCTGACAAACCAACGACCACTCATGAAAGTTGTGAATTTCAGAGTTTTCTTGTGAAGGTTCCCTTTAATAAGCAAAACAACGTAATGTGGATGGTTCTCAACATGCAATGTGTGACTCCCTTACGTGGCTATTCGTATTCCAACATTGTTCCACAGAGTGCATCTAGCTCTACATACATACTGCGCAAGTTTGCGTACAGTGGATGCAGAAGAGTGCTTTTAACGAGTGTTAACTCCTCCCTGTCCACCTCATTTTGAAATGTAACGAGGGAAAAACCTGGTGCCTGAATGCATCTGTATGTGGCTCAATCACTCTTGCAGGTCACTCATAATACCAGTGGACAGTGACTGGTGTCCTTTGAAATTAGAAGAATCAGGACAGATATAAGGAGAAAATGTACCGCTCCGTGATCCTTCATTCTCCTTGTTCGGTGCAGAATGATGGCCAACGACAAAAGAAGCAAACCGACGATTTGCGGTAATGGACACCAAAACAATAGGGTGGGGTCTGAGAGAGAGGAATTAGAGGTTTACAAATGTTGACCCAAATATTAAATTAATATTAAATATTAAATTAATCTCAGACCCCACCCTATGGGGAGAGAGGGAGAGTTTTAGTTTTAGCGAATCAAAATTTACGAAGTAAATAAGTGTTTTTTATTTATCTGTAACCATTTTCCACGCAACAATGAGCACATGGATTTTCTTCAATTACAGCGCCAACTACCAAGAATCAAAACAAATGTTTAAGACAAAATGTACGTAGTTTTTTATGTGGAATCTGATTCTGCAATTAAAAATGGGGTTCCCATTTGAAATTTTAAAGTTGCCTCCCAGGGTGCTAATTTTAGCACCAGCAGATGTCTCCCTCGAAAATAATCAACTTTGGATCCTACACATTTCTTCGTGTGAAGCTAATTTTTCGAGTTATTCTGGTTTATCAACTTCAAATTTACACCCTGTATGTAAAGGTTGTTAGTGGCACCAAAGCTAGTGTCCAGTCCCTGGCGAATCAGACAGGAACTGAAACTGACGGAAGTAAAGCAAAAGCTGAAATGCCTAACTCCATTTTCAAATGTTCGTTTACAAAGGAAAATCCAGGAAAATTTCCCCATTTAATCCTCGTGCCACTGAAAAGATGAATGAAACAAATATTATTGTCTGTGGTATCGAGAAACGGCTGAAATCGTTAAAACTGAACAAAGCTCGAAGGCGCGATGGAATCCCTGTCAGTTTCAATACTGAATTTGCGGCTGAGTTAGCCCCTCTTCTAACTATAATCTATCGTACATCCCTTACACAAAAAAACCGTGCCCAGTTCTTGGGAATACTCACAGGTCACACCTGCCTACAAGATGGGTAGTTGAAATGATCGCATCACGACTGGCCCGATCTCGTAGAATATGTCTGGTCGTATGTAGTAAGGATAAAAGAACAGACGCGCAAAATTACAAACCTGTGTCCTTGCTACAGAATTCTAGAACTTATTCTCAGTTTGAATATAATAAATTGTCTGGGGACCGAAAATTTTACGTCTACACGTCGGTACGGTATTGCAAAGCACTGCTCGTGTGAAACTCAGCTTGCCCTTTTCTCACATGACATCTTGTGAACTATAGATGAAGAACAACTGGCAGATTAAGTACTTCTATAATTCCTTAAAACATTTGACACGTTGCCCCACTGCATACCGTTAACGAAGGCACGAGCATATGGAAGAGGTTCCTCGGGTATGTGAGTGGCTCGAATACTTCACAAGTAACAGAACCCAGTACGTTGTTCACGAAGGCGAGTGTTCCTCAGAGATGGCCCAGGGAAGTGTGAAAGGACGGCTGGTATTGTCCTGTTATTCTCTGCATACATCCATCACTTGAGAGGGTGTCTGACCAGTAACCTGCGGCTGTTTGCTGTGGTACAGGGGGAAGGTATCACCACTGGGTGACTGTAGGAGAATGCAAGATGACTTGGAGAGCATTTCTTGTTGGTGCGATGAGTGGTAGCTTGCTCTAAATGAGGAAAAATGTAAGTTAATGCAGACGAGTAGGAGAAACCATCACGCAATGTTCGGTAAAGCATCAGTAATGCCCTGCTTGACACAGTTACATCGATTAAATATGAAGACGTGACGTTGCAAAGCGGTATGAAATGGTACGAGCACGTAAGGACGGTAGCAGGGAACGCAAGTGGTCGACTTGGGTTTGTTGTAAGGATTTTACGAACGTGTAGCTCATCTATAAAGGAGACAGGGCATAGAAGACCGGTGCGACGGATTCTTGAGAATTGCTCCATTGTCTGGGATCACCACCTGGTCGCATTAAAGGAAGACATCGAAGCGACTCAGGGGCAGACTGCTAGGTTCGGTCAGCGTGTAAGTACGAGGGTTGTCCAGAAAGTACAGGGTGTTTCAAAAATGACCGGTATATTTGAAACGGCAATAAAAACTAAACGAGCAGCGATAGAAATACACCGTTTGTTGCAATTTGCTTGGGACAACAGTACATTTTTAGGCGGACAAACTTTCGAAATTACAGTAGTTACAATTTTCAACAACAGATGGCGCCGCAAGTGATGCGAAAGATATAGAAGACAACGCAGTCTGTGGGTGCACCATTCTGTACGTCGTCTTTCTGCTGTAAGCGTGTGTTATTCACAACGTGCAAGTGTGCTGTAGACAACATCGTTTATTCCTTAGAACAGAGGATTTTTCTGGTGTTGGAATTCCATCGCCTAGAACACAGTGTTGTTGCAACAAGACGAAGTTTTCAACGGAGGTTTAATGTAACCAAAGGACCGAAAAGCGATACAATAAAGGATCTGTTTGAAAAATTTCAACGGACTGGGAACGTGACGGATGAACGTGCTGGAAAGGTAGGGCGACCGCGTACGGCAACCACAGAGGGTAACGCGCAGTTAGTGCAGCAGGTGATCCAACAGCAGCCTCGGGTTTCCGTTCGCCGTGTTGCAGCTGCGGTCCAAATGACGCCAACGTCCACGTATCGTCTCATGCGCCAGAGTTTACACCTCTATCCATACAAAATTCAAACGCGGCAACCCCTCAGCGCTGCTACCATTGCTGCACGAAAGACATTCGCTAACGATATAGTGCACAGGATTGATGACGGCGATATGCATGTGGGCAGCATTTGGTTTACTGACGAAGCTTATTTTTACCTGGACGGCTTCGTCAATAAACAGAACTGGCGCATATGGGGAACCGAAAAGCCCCATGTTGCAGTCCCATCGTCCCTGCATCCTCAAAAAGTACTGGTCTGGGCCGCCATTTCTTCCAAAGGAATCACTGACCCATTTTTCAGATCCGAAACGATTACTGCATCACGCTATCTGGACATTCTTCGTGAATTTGTGGCGGTACAAACTGCCTTAGACGACACTGCGAACACCTCGTGGTTTATGCAAGATGGTGCCCGGCCACATCGCACGGCCGACGTCTTTAATTTCCTGAATGAATATTTCGATGATCGTGTGATTGCTTTGGGCTATCCGAAACATACAGGAGGCGGTATGGATTGGCCTCCCTATTCGCCAGACATGAACCCCTGTGACTTCTTTCTGTGGGGACACTTGAAAGACCAGGTGTACCGCCAGAATCCAGAAACAATTGAACAGCTGAAGCAGTACATCTCATCTGCATGTGAAGCCATTCCGCCAGACACGTTGTCAAAGGTTTCGGGTAATTTCATTCAGAGACTACGCCATATTATTGCTACGCATGGTGGATATGTGGAAAATATCGTACTATAGAGTTTCCCAGACCGCAGCGCCATCTGTTGTTGAAAATTGTAACTACTGTAATTTCGAAAGTTTGTCTGCCTGAAAATGTACTGTTGTCCAAAGCATATTGCAACAAACGGTGTATTTCTATCGCTGCTCGTTTAGTTTTTATTGCCGTTTCAAATATACTGGTTATTTTTGAAACACCCTGTAAGTTCTGATCGGTCGCGAAATGGGCACCACAGTGAAAACCCGATGAAGCTTTGCACAGATATGTTGGGGAGTGTCTCTAGTATGACCGTCGATCGCTTCAAGACGCTCTTCTCAGATGTGAGCGCACTGTGAGCGAGTAAAGGTGCCTAGAACAATGATGTCTCCCGCCAAGTAGGAGGGCCCGCTGAGAGGCTTCGCCTTAATGAATGCAGCCCGCCTAACACAACTGCCACGCACTTCCTTCTTCGTGGCAATTCTCAGCCACGCTCTGCAGGGGCAGTGAAGATGCTCCTGTAGCCTTTCCGATGGGAACTGTTCGATCACCCACAACACAGCCCTAATTGGCTCGTCCTGAGTATCATCTCTGTTCACGTGAAACGCTGGATACAAAGACAACACTTGGGCGCAGGCTATGTGGTATAGACCATTGTAAAGAATTATCGCAAAGTACAGGCAGCTGCCTTCTTTGACGATGGTGTTAAAAATTTGGTATAACGCTCCAACAAATGCTTAAGTCGGAGCGGCGAGTATGTAGAGAAGTATCTGGAAAGTGTAGCTAACTCTTGAAAATAAAATGTTTCTGATTTTCACTGTGGTTTCCATTTAGCGACCGATCGGAACTTACTTTCTGGACAACCCTCATATTACGAAGATGCTTTGGGAAATGGAATGGGAGTCCCTGGAGGGAAGAGGACATACTTCCCGCAAAGAGCTATTGAGAAAACTTAGAGAAACGGCATTTGAGGCTGACTGCAGAACGATTCTACTGCCGCCAACGTATATTTCGCTTAAAGGCATGTAGGTGAGATGAGAGGAATTATGGTTCATGTTGGAGCATACAGACCAGCGGTCGGCAACTAGCGAACCGTGGAAGGTCAAAAACTGGCTCGCAAAAAGTATTTTGAAAGCATAAATTAGTACTCAAATTATTTAAAAAAATATATATAATTCTGTAGATAACAATTCGCTTGAGCGCCACTCTTCTAATTTTTTCTAGTGGTGTACAATTAATTCTGAATAATTAGAATTCTTAATGGTTAGTTATAGCTGGATTAAATATACAGTTGCTATTCTGTGCAGCGTAGGGGGGGGGGGTGCATTGAAGAGTGTGGACCGATGGGAGCAGGCTGTCCCGCCGGCGCAGCATGTTGTGTCGATCCACAAAGAAGGGCTGCACACACGAAAGCGACACGAGAATTTTATTTACTGAACGACAAAATTTTATAAATAGATTTTAAACTCTGTCAACCTCTATTATTTATTTATTTATTTATGCATTTATTTTACCTGGCAAGATTAGGGCCTTCAGGCCCTCTCTTACACCTAACCAGGCATACTCAGATTCAACAAATTTCAGTTTCTACAGAACATTAAGGACATATTACATGTTATACAGTATTAATGTTAAGAAAAAAAATAGAGATTATAAACGTAGTACAATGATAATTATAACAATCAAAAATTAATGATAACAATCAAGAATAATAATAATAGTAATAATAATAATAATAATGACTATGTATATGAAAGTAAACATATTTTTCTTTTATGAATGTCAGTCCTATTGCTAGTTGGGAATTTTCTCGTTATATTCTTGCAGCTTGTGAGTTATTCTCATCAAGCAGAGACATAAGACGATAGAATGGGGTGAAAGAGATATAGAAGAGGTAGATAGGTTAGAGGAAGAGAAATAGAATGGTAAAATTCGAAGCTATGATGGAGAGGAGAAAGAAAGAGATGAGAGGGGCCCAACAATGGTGGCTATACCGTCCCTAATATGTAAGTCTTGAGTTCACTCTTGAATGTTGAGTGATTCCGGATAAGACGCAGATCACAGGGGAGCGCGTTCCATAGTCGTATGGCTGAGATGGAGAATGACATGGAGAAAGATTTTGTGTTATGTAAAGGTACAGCCAAGATGCTAGACGTATCCGATCTGGTATTGCGGTTGTGGAATGATGATAGGTGTTTAATGTGAGAAGATAAGTATTGGGGGCACCAGTGGCTAAGAAATCGATGAAGTAAGCACATCGTGTGGAGATTGCGTGCCTTATGTGGGCGTATCCAACCTAGCTGGGAGTATGAAGGACTGATATGATCATACAACCGTATATTGCATACGTATCTAACGCAAGCGTTCATCACTAGCTCGAGGCGTCTCGAATTTTCACTATTTGTGCCGTGTTGAACTACATCACAGTAGTAAAGATTAGGCAAGACTAGTGTTTGGACTAATTTTTGTTTAACATGGGTTGGAAATATTTTTCTAAATTTCTGAATTGCATGTAGGGAGGAGAGCGATTTCCGGCAAGCTGTAACTGTTTGTTCTTCCCAGTTTAGGTGTTCATCCAAGATTATTCCAAGGTCTTTTACTGTTTTTTGGTATGGTAGTTGGGTACCATTGAGGTGTATTTGAGGGACTGTTTCGTGAAAGTACCGACTGATTAACTTTGGATGAGATATAAGTATGACCTGGGATTTCTTGGGGTTTAGTTTCAGACCTAGGTTCTGTGCCCATCGAGAAACAGAGCAAAGATCTGCGTTCATACTCGCTACTGCGTCAGCAATGTTCTTGGGGCTTGCACTTATGTACAGTTGGATGTCGTCGGCATATAGATGGTAGTTGCAGGAGTGAATCACTGAAGAAATATCATTAATGTACAGTGAGAAGAGTAATGGACCAAGGACGGAGCCTTGGGGAACTCCAGAGCGCACGTTTTTCCATGATGACTTTTCCGACCCACAAATGACTTGTTGACTTCTGTTTTTGAGGTAGCTGTCGAACCAGTGTATTGCGCTGTTTGAGAAATTCAGCTGCTTCATTTTAATTAGTAATATATCAAAGTCAACTGTATCAAAAGCCTTGCTAAAGTCAAGCAGTGTTAGGATGGTAGCTTCACGTCTGTCCATAGCATGTTTAATGTCATCAGTTACTTTGATTAATGCAGTTGCCGTACTATGGTGCTTTCGAAAGCCTGACTGATATTTGTCATGGATGTTATGAGTTTTGAGGTAATCCGTCAGCTGTTCATGGACGATGTATTCTAGGGCTTTAGATATTGCAGGTAGTATGCTGATCGGCCTGTAGTCACCTGGCGACTTAGGGTTGTCAGTCTTGGGTATAGGTTGAATTAAACTTTGCTTCCACTCAGTAGGATATGTACTACTGACAAGAGACAGGTTGAAGATGTCTGTGATAACTGGAGTAATAGTGTCTACGACGTTCTTGATCATGCCAATGCTCACTCCATTATTTCCTACTGCCTCGGAAGAGATTCTCGTAATTGCCTTGTGTACTGTGCCGGTAGTGACATGTTTTAGGAAAAACTTGTCTCTCGAGAGATTGATATCTTGGGGCTGGTAATTTGTCGCTGCGTGGCAGTTTACAGCTGTTGAGAAGAAATCGTTTAATTCTTCTGCAGACGCTTGATAAACAGCGTCAGATCTTCGCTTCCCTATACCGAAACTGCGCAGCTTTTTCCACAGTGCAGCAGGTTTTGATATGCCGCATACGACAGAGCGGGCATGTCTGATTTTGGCATTCCTCACGCTCTGCTTGGTTCTATTACGGTTTCCTATAAGCTTCGTACGCCTCGGGAGTTGGGTTACGCTTGAAGGCCCTATGTGCAGCATCACGTTTATTCATTAACTGGCGTAATGCAGTGGTGAGCCACGGAGCGGGAGCTCTCTTTACATTGACAGTGCGTTGAGGAGCATGTTTATCATACAGTGCAATGATTTTGCGACATAATTCCCGAATTTTTCCGTCTAAAGTCGGTTCATTGCTTATATCATACCAAGGGATGTCTGAGCAATCCTTTTGAAGAGCGTCATGGTTAACATTTTTTAGGTTTCTGTAGGTTACCAGGTGATATTAAATCGGAGAAGGTATATTCATCTAAACACCATGCGCGGAGAAGATTTCTTCAAGACTTTTATGACTTCATGACAAAATCAAACATTAGTTATGATAAAATGGTGTCTTTTTCAACTGACTCTAGCGATGATCGGAAAAGGACTAGCAAAAAGAGAATCAAAGATAAGAATGCTGGGCTACTATCTAATCAGCTCATAATTCACTAGGCAGCGCTTTGTGGAAAACTTAGTGTAACTCTGAAAGAAGTAATGGACAGCTAGATCAAGTGAACTAATTTTTGAGAATTCGTTCTGCTCTTCAGCACAGACATTTCAAATAGTTTCTTTCTGAGTGATATTTGGCGCATTCTGACTTACTTCAGTACAAGTTCAAATGGCTCTGAGCACTATGGGACTCAACTGCTGAGGTCATTAGTCCCCTAGAACTTAGAACTAGTTAAACCTAACTAACCTAAGGACATCACAAACATCCATGCCCGAGGCAGGATTCGAACCTGCGACCGTAGCGGTCTCGCGGTTCCAGACTGCAGCGCCTTTAACCGCACGGCCACTTCGGCCGGCTCAGTACAAGTTCATTGGCCAAGTAAACGTCAAGTGTAAAAGAATAAGTAACATCCTTATTAGAAAACTTGGATTCACAAGAAGCAAGAAACCATTTCGAGTTCCAAGCAAACGAACGCAGTACACTCGCTGTGGCATACTTGAAACACATTCCAAAACATTTAAATGCGCTCAATACCGAGCTGCAAGAAAATGGGAAATTAAAATATGATCTGATATAAAATGTGTCTTTTACCCGTCGCAAGCCGGATATCTCTGAAAAAGACATTGCAAGTTAAGAATTTTTTTTCAGTTTACAACAATTTTTGAATAGAAATAGACATTTCAGTATTCTCAAATTTTATGTCAGCTCTTAAGAAGGAATTCGCAGCAAGTCTCCAAGACTTTTTACATATATGGAAGATGCTGTGATTCTTAAAATCGCCTTTTGTTCTCCAGCGGTAGAATGGAGAAATATGGCTGTGAAGTTGCTCTGCCTTTCAAAACCTTTTCTCCAAATGGAGATAACAGACTCGGAGGAAGACGTTCCCTTGGAAACACATAAAACCGCATCCGCTGAAGAATTGGGGAGTAAACATGTCTCAAAAAAATATATGAAAACTGCAAAAAAAAAAAATAGCCATATACCTGGCTTCTATGTTTGGCTCCACATATATTTGCGAAATTTTATTTTCCAAAATGAATTTTTTGAAGAACAAGTATCACTCAAGATTAACAACCGGTCACCTTGAAGAAACTATTCGCATATGCTGCTCCCCACGTGAAGAAACTGGCTCAAGGCCGCAAATACAATTTTTCCCTTTGATTTCTGATACAAATATGGCTATCCATTGTACTTCATGTTATTGTGCGAGTAAGAATTAAAATAAAAAATTAGTAAGAAGTATGAGGTTTTTCTTTTGGACCTCGATAAAAATTTTCGAAAGTATCCGGACACCATTTAAAATTACTTGCCGACCTCTGATATACATGGTCGTCTTTCCTTCGCTCCATTTGCGAGTGGAACAGGAATGGAAACCACTAGCAGTGGTACGAGGTTCGATCCGCCACAAATGGGTACGGTTGCTTGCGTAGTATGTACGTAGCTGTAGGTGTCGGTTATTTGGAATAGAGGGCGAAACACAACAATCAACGTTCCTGCAATTTGGTGCCATATAATAGCCAACCAGTGGCTTCAGCCAGATATGGCATATCAGAAGAAAGAAGTGTCCTCTTTTCCGCACTGAAACGGGCTTTTATAAAGGCAGAGGCCGTGTTACACGGTATTGACACAGTGTCTCCTGGCGTGTGACGTACTATTTGTTCAGCATGCTTATAAAAACTGTAGACCTGTCAGTGTAGACTTTTAGCCAGCAGTGGATGTGAAGTGGCTCAGGAATTATGGCCGTTTTCTACATCGTAACGGCACATTGGAGTCTTATATTCACGTTCTGGATTGGATGTAAACCCATGACCTCCAAGTCGTTAGAAGGGGAAACTGCCCCAAATCGTGTAGCGTGACATACAGGGGATAGTCAAAATAACGTGAACACCTGTACTTACTTGGGAATGGTTTATTAATAAGGGGTTGGACGCCCGTTTTTCTGCTGTAATACAGCTGTGATTCTTCTTGGAGTATTGACATATAATTATTGTATAGTCTCCAATGGAATGTTATGCCACTCTTCGATCAGAACCTCTTCTAACTCCGAGCGAGGCGGAAATCTGCTCAGGAGTCTGCGCTCCAATACCGCACACAAGGGTTCGACGACGTGAAAGTCCAGGTACTGTGCTGGCCAAGGAGGACGCTGCAGCCCTTTTGAAATATTCAGGCCGATATAATTGAAGTAAATAATAAAAGGACTCTGAATAATATTATATGGACATAAACGACAAATTAATTATGAAAATGTATTAAATTAGCTTCAAAGAAAGGCTATATCGATTGCAATGTAATAAAAAAGACATTATTTATATTAGATGAGATCGTAGTGCATAACGTTCTCGAAACTAACATTATTATCTTTGCCATTATATATAAGAGAAGAAAAAGATATTTAAAATCACTTCGAGTCAGATCAGTTCTTCTGCTGTTTGTAAGGTACGCTTGCTATTGTGAAGCGGTTGCATTTGTTCTATTTGTTCTCGCACGTAGCGAATAATTCAAGTGTGTATTCTGTGATTAGTGGAAACATATTTACAAAAAGTGAGTGCATTGTGTTACTTAAAGAAACCATGCAGACAATTCTTCCTGAACTAATAACTGCAAGAAGTTATTTAGCATTTTTTCAATCTCTGCGAAGCGAGCAGCGGTCGTCTTTGTCTGGCAACAATTGGCCGCCATTACGCGGCGTATTTAAATTTATTTTTTTGTGTTACATATCACCACAGCTGGAGCAGAAAGAATCATTTCAAGTTATTGAATTAACTAAAGCGCAAAGCTTCAATAACTTTATTTCGTCAAAAAATGCATACTTTCAAAGATACAATTTATTCTACGTCGGTGAACTTAGCCTGCATTACATTTCGCCGGAAGCATTTGAAATAATTTGTAGGGAGCCTGGCGCTCATTTGAAACATAATTTAATATTTATCTTTGGCCACCTGGAAACTGAAATAAGTACACTGTGAATTCATTGTCCCAGGAAGGGGAAACTTTATTGACACATTCCTGGGGTCAGATACATCACATGATCACACTGACAGAACCACAGGCACATAGACACAGGCAACAGAGCATGCACAATGTCGGCACTAGTACAGTGTATATCCACCTTTCGCAGCAATGCAGGCTGCTATTCTCCCATGGAGACGATCGTACAGATGCTGGATGTAGTCCTGTGGAACGGCTTGCCATGCCATTTCCACCTGGCGCCTCAGTTGGACCAGCGTTCGTGCTGGACGTGCAGACCGCGTGAGACGACGCTTCATCCAGTCCCAAACATGCTCAATGGGGGACAGATCCGGAGATCTTGCTGGCCAGGGTAGTTGACTTACACCTTCTAGAGCACGTTGGGTGGCACGGGATACATGCGGACGTGCATTGTCCTGTTGGAACAGCAAGTTCCCTTGCCGGTCTAGGAATTGTAGAACGATGGGTTCGATGACGGTTTGGATGTACCGTGCACTATTCAGTGTCCCCTCGACGATCACCAGTGGTGTACGGCCAGTGTAGGAGATCGCTCCCCACACCATGATGCCGGGTGTTGGCCCTGTGTGCCTCGGTCGTATGCAGTCCTGATTGTGGCGCTCACCTGCACGGCGCCAAACACGCATACGACCATCATTGGCACCAAGGCAGAAGCGACTCTCATCGCTGAAGACGACACGTCTCCATTCGTCCCTCCATTCACGCCTGTCGCGACACCACTGGAGGCGGGCTGCACGATGTTGGGGCGTGAGCGGAAGACGGCCTAACGGTGTGCGGGACCGTAGCCCAGCTTCATGGAGACGGTTGCGAATGGTCCTCGCCGATACCCCAGGAGCAACAGTGTCCCTAATTTGCTGGGAAGTGGCGGTGCGGTCCCCTACGGCACTGCGTAGGATCCTACGGTCTTGGCGTGCATCCGTACGTCGCTGCGGTCCGGTCCCAGGTCGACGGGCACGTGCACCTTCCGCCGACCACTGGCGACAACATCGATGTACTGTGGAGACCTCACGCCCCACGTGTTGAGCAATTCGGCGGTACGTCCACCCGGCCTCCCGCATGCCCACTATACGCCCTCGCTCAAAGTCCGTCAACTGCACATACGGTTGACGTCCACGCTGTCGCGGCATGCTACCAGTGTTAAAGACTGCGATGGAGCTCCGTATGCCACGGCAAACTGGCTGACACTGACGGCGGCGGTGCACAAATGCTGCGCAGCTAGCGCCATTCGACGGCCAACACCGCGGTTCCTGGTGTGTCCGCTGTGCCGTGCGTGTGATCATTGCTTGTACAGCCCTCTCGCAGTGTCCGGAGCAAGTATGGTGGGTCTGACACACCGGTGTCAATGTGTTCTTTTTTCCATTTCCAGGAGTATATGTATATATATTACCTTTCTTGTGTTTCACTTAATAATAATAATAATAATAACCACAGAAAGGAAGGGATAATATAGTTGTGGAACAACATTTGAATCATGGGGTGCACCTGATCAGCTAAAATATTCACATAATCGTTGGCTGTAACGGGGCTTTTGAGAGTAATGAACGGACCAGCAGAATACCGTGATATGGCTGCCCACACTATCACACTTCCACCTCCATGCTTAACCGTTGGAAACAGCAATCAGGACTGAGGGCTTCTTTTAGCGTTCTCCAGACGTCAAACCGGCCCTGTGTTGCAAATAATAAAAACGTTGACTCGTAGGACCATATGAAGTGTTTCCACTGGTCAGCAATCCCTGATTTATGTTCACGACACCATGTTTTACGCTTCTTCACTTCGGTTGTCGTCACTAATGGTTTCGGTATATAGCAGCTCGTCCACGAATATTCGCTTTGTGGAGTTCTCGGCGAACAGTATCGATAGATACGGGCTCTCGGAGATGGCCGTTGACCTCTGCAGTCACTTTAGCCGCCGTAGTTGTGTGTTGTTTTGACACAATTCGTGTTAGCGTACGACTTGTATGTTGATTTGCACTCACTGCTACGTTTACATCTACATCTACATCTATACTCCGCAAGCCACCCAACGGTGTGTGGCGGAGGGCACTTTACGTGCCACTGTCATTACCTCCCTTTCCTGTTCCAGTCGCGTATGGTTCGCGGGAAGAACGACTGTCTGAAAGCCTCCGTGCGCGCTCTAATCTCTCTAATTTTACATTCGTGATCCCCTCGGAAGGTATAAGTAGGGGGAAGCAATATATTCGATACCTCATCCAGAAACGCACCCTCTCGAAACCTGGCGAGCAAGCTACACCGCGATGCAGAGCGCCTCTCTTGCAGAGTCTGCCACTCGAGTTTATTAAACATCTCCGTAACGCTATCACGGTTACCAAATAACCCTGTGATGAAACGCGCCGCTCTTCTTTGGATCTTCTCTATCTCCTTCGTCAACCCGATCTGGTACGGATCCCACACTGATGAGCAATACTCAAGTATAGGTCGAAGGAGTGTCTTGTAAGCCACCTCCTTTGTTGATGGACTACATTTTCTAAGCACTCTCCCAATGAATCTCAACGTGGTACCCGCCTTACCAACAATTAATTTTATATGATCATTCCACTTCAAATCGTTCCGCACGCATACTCCCAGATATTTTACAGAAGTAACTGCTACCAGTGTTTGTTCCGCTATCATATAATCATACAATAAAGGATCCTTCTTTCTATGTATTCGCAATACATTACATTTGTCTATGTTAAGGGACAGTTGCCACTCCCTGCACCAAGTGCCTATCCGCTGCAGATCTTCCTGCATTTCGCTACAATTTTCTAATGCTGTAACTTCTCTGTATACTACAGCATCATCCGCGAAAAGCCGCATGGAACTTCCGACACTATCTACTAGGTCATTTCTATATATTGTGAAAAGCAATGGTCCCATAACACTCCCCTGTGGCACGCCAGAGGTTACTTTAACGTCTGTAGACGTCTCTCCATTGATAACAACATGCTGCGTTCTGTTTGCTAAAATCTCTTCAATCCAGCCACACAGCTGGTCTGATATTCCGTAGGCTCTTACTTTGTTTATCAGGCGACAGTGCGGAACTGTATCGAACGCCTTCCGGAAGTCAAGAAAAATAGCATCTACCTGGGAGCCTGTATCTAATATTTTCTGGGTCTCATGAACAAATAACGCGAGTTGGGTCTCACACGATCGCTGTTTCCGGAATCCATGTTGATTCCTACATAGCAGATTCTGGGTTTCCAAAAACGACATGATACTCGAGCAAAAAACATGTTCTAAAATTCTACAACAGATCGACGTCAGAGATATAGGTCTATAGTTTTGCGCATCTGCTCGACGACCCTTCTTAAAGACTGGGACTACCTGTGCTCTTTTCCAATCATTTGGAACCCTCCGTTCCTCTAGAGACTTGCGGTACACGGCTGTTAGAAGGGGGGCAAGTTCTTTCGCGTACTCTGTGTAGAATCGAATTGGTATCCCGTCAGGTCCAGTGGACTTTCCTCTGTTGAGTGATTCCAGTTGCTTTTCTATTCCTTGGACACTTATTTCGATGTCAGCCATTTTTTCGTTTGTGCGAGGATTTAGAGAAGGAACTGCAGTGCGGTCTTCCTCTGTGAAACAGCTTTGGAAAAAGGTGTTTAGTATTTCAGATTTACGCGTGTCATCCTCTGTTTCAATGCCATCATCATCCCGGAGTGTCTGGATATGCTGTTTCGAGCCACTTACTGATTTAACGTAAGACCAGAACTTCCTAGGATTTTCTGTCAAGTCGGTACATAGAATTTTACTTTCGAATTCACTGAACGCTTCTCGCATAGCCCTCCTTACGCTAACTTTGACATCGCTTAGCTTCTGTTTGTCTGAGAGGGTTTGGCTGCGTTTAAACTTGGAGTGAAGCTCTCTTTGCTTTCGCAGTAGTTTCCTAACTTCGTTGTTGTACCACGGTGGGTTTTTCCCGTCCCTCACAGTTTTACTCGGCACGTGCCTGTCTAAAACGCATTTTACGATTGCCTTGAACTTTTTCCATAAACACTCAACATTGTCAGTGTCGGAACAGAAATTTTCGTTTTGATCTGTTAGGTAGTCTGAAATCTGCCTTCTATTACTCTTGCTAAACAGATAAACTTTCCTCCCTTTTTTTTATATTCCTATTAACTTCCATATTCAGGGATGCTGCAACGGCCTTATGATCACTGATTCCCTGTTCTGCACTTACAGAGTCGAAAAGTTCGGGTCTGTTTGTTATCAGTAGGTCCAAGATGTTATCTCCACGAGTCGGTTCTCTGTTTAATTGCTCGAGGTAATTTTCGGATAGTGCACTCAGTATAATGTCACTCGATGCTCTGTCCCTACCACCCGTCCTAAACATCTGAGTGTCCCAGTCTATATCTGGTAAATTGAAATCTCCACCTAAGACTATAACATGCTGAGGAAATTTATGTGAAATGTATTCCAAATTTTCTCTCAGTTGTTCTGCCACTAACGCTGCTGAGTCGGGAGGTCGGTAAAAGGAGCCAATTATTAACCTAGCTCGGTTGTTGAGTGTAACCTCCACCCATAATAATTCACAGGAACTATCCACTTCTACTTCACTACAGGATAAACTACTACTAACAGCGACGAACACTCCACCACCGGTTGCATGCAATCTATCCTTCCTAAACACCGTCTGTACCTTTGTAAAAATTTCGGCAGAATTTATCTCTGGCTTAAGCCAGCTTTCTGTACCTATAACGATTTCAGCTTCGGTGCTTTCTATCAGCGCTTGAAGTTCCGGTACTTTACCAACGCAGCTTCGACAGTTGACAATTACAATACCGATTGCTGCTTGGTCCCCGCATGTTCTGACTTTGCCCCGCACCCGTTGAGGCTGTTGACCTTTCTGTACTTGCCCAAGGCCATCTAACCTAAAAAAAATCGCCCAGCCCACGCCACACAACCCCTGCTACCCGTGTAGCCGCTTGTTGCGTGTAGTGGACTCCTGACCTATCCAGCGGAACCGGAACACGATGATGTCTTTCCGTGTTTTGTGTAGGCTGTCATTACTGCTGCTCTTGAAACATTCAATAAGTTGGCTGTCTTGGTTACTGATGTTCCAGCTAATCGGGCCTCCACAATCTGCTCTCTCCGGAACTCTGTTAGGTCTTTCATTGCACTTCGACCTCGGCCCCTGAATGCAAATTCGAAGTAGATGAGATTAGTACTTGTTCCATTGATCATGAATACGACACTTCGCTATGATGTGGAACGTGTCAGGTTAAAAAAATGTGTCTATACAAGATATTAACATTAGACAAAATATTACATGACACTCAATAATTTTTTTTTTTTCACTACTCATAAAACCCGCACTGATGTCTGGTCCGTACTGAACACGCACAGTCCACCGCGACACGTGCCTTACCTGTATTGCTGACCGCCAAAAACAACCACCCCATTACTACCACTGTTCACATTATTTTGCCTGTATAACGTCCGACGCCTGCCTCATAGCCACCAGTGCAGCGCCGTATTGCCGCGCATTTCTCCGTCCCAGTCTAACCTCCGTCCTGTGGTCCTACACCAGTGATGAAATGATAATCAGCCTATTTCCGCACTGGCGCTGACGTCACTTGCACGGCATTGCTTATCGAAATTCGATAGCAACGAACAGGCTGCCGACGGGGGTTCCGACATTTCCAATCAATACACGGAACGTACCTTTTGAAGCCGATAGAGACCGGTTGTCAGGGGGAAATCACCCGATCCGAATTACAGTCCAGAGAGTTGGTACGAGGGGCTTCAAACAAAATTGAACTGAATGTTGCAGTACACGTTAAAGTCACATAGATACACCACACTATTTTTTAAAATAGGCACCGAGTTTCCGTAACTAATGGTCCGAGCGTTCTGCGACTCGTTTAATTCATCGGCGATAGAAATCCGCTCCTTCGTCACGGAACCATCCGAGAATCGCTTTGTGGGCGTCCTAATCGGTGGATGTTCTTTCAGATTTCCGGGAAGATGGCGCTAGCGTGGTCCAAGATGGGGACTTCCTGGTTAGCCCCAACCCCGTCTGCGCATCGTCCTCGGTCACATTCTTGGCTCCGTTTCACTATGGCTGGCGATTGCATTTTTTTCACATTTTTTTATTCCACAAAAACAGTAACAAAAATGGCTAGCTTACAATGAAATGACAGAAATGAGGTGACAGATAATTGCAGTCATGAAAGAATGAGGAATGATATGCAGTCTTTAGCAGTAGCACACATTTAGCACCTCCACTGTCTTATGGTTCTTTATTTGCGAAACCATTACCACCCGCCAACCCAATTTTTCGATACCGTAGATTAATGAATATTTTTCTACGTAATGTCTCATATTTTTCACTCTGTTCAAATTTGGTTTCATTTTTATACATAGGTACGTCGATATTTTGAGATGTTGAAATCGATATAATATCTAGTGTGAATATCTTTGTACTTATTGTTATCTTGGAGGCTGGCTTGTTACTTTTCCCGCGGAAGCGTACAGAGTAGTCAAGTTTTTGTGTTGAATATGAACAGTCTTGGCTTTGTGTTGGAAATAAAAAGATGAGAGTTGTGGACAATGAAAAATGTTGTGAGTTTTATTAAGAGCAGTAACGGCTGTGAAATTGTATGATGAAGTAATGTTTTGAACATGCGAAAATATCAAAAGTTTAATAAACGTGAATGTTTGTGAAAAGTAAGTGTCGAGAATTTTTTTCAAGTGACCATTGTTTAAAAAGTATGAAGCACATTGCAATGAAAAACATAAATCATCAAATCAATCCTGAAAAGATTGTCTTCGTAAGTTCTTCAAGTAGGCGTAATTAACATCCGAGTGGCTTCCGCACCAACAGCGATAGTCATGCTGCCTAGACAACAATTTTAATTACGAGCCAAAGCCAGAGCGAGATCTTCGTTGGATTGCAAATACAATATAAGTGATATTATTGTTAATTTTCTTCAGTGACTGTAATCAATTGATGTAGCAGTACCTGCCACATTAAAGACCATTCAGTTGCGCAATAAAAAGAACATACTTTGAGTGCGCGACGTGATAATTTTTGAACTAATTAAGTGTTAGTGGAGGTATTGTTACAACTGTCACCTTCAACTGGTGGCAGTTCAGCATGCACATTTTCTTCTTCTGCAGCCTAAGGTTCCTCATCATCATTTTCCAGACCCAAATTAATCATTCAGTAAATCCTTGAAGTGTGTTCCTTCCAGGGTAAATTACGTGGACAGAAGAGCAGTCCGGAGCAGCAACATCGCAAAGTCCTTCATTGCCCCCTTAATTTTTGTCAGTTCCAGCCTTCTAAACGCATCCATAGGGAGTTCAAGATCTTCCTTTATAATAGACCCCAGATGTTTGCCGTCATATTCTTGTATTCTGCTGTACTATTTATTTATTTTTCATGTGTGACTTACAGGTGAGGTTAGGGTCGGGAACGTGACACAACCCATCCCCTCTCCACGAGGAATCCAGTTCCTAACCTATACCCATTCTCTTGAAGACAATTTGGAACATGTTACCACATTTCTTATTGTGATTCTGATACTTTAGTGTTTTATCGAATTCATTTTCCATATACATCTTCTATTCAATATGTTCATCCCTCCCAATATTATAAAAAATGTAACTTGTATATATGCCCGTTAACCAAATCACTGAGTTATTTTTTGCCTGAGGGTAGTAACTTTCTTCTGGTCTGAAGAAAATGTTAGTCGGTACATTGCTGAAGTTTTTGTTATTTGAGCAATTTTCTCCCTGGTCCACCTCCAGTTGATAATCTGATCTCCACATGTGTAAGGATGAGGCACACTATCAACGAGGTTGCATTTGCTGCAGAGGTTAGTGTCGCTTAAACCGATGTCAAACAGACGCTCATTAGTGCTGATAATGTTATTGACTACCTTGTACCAAGCTGTTCTCACGTCAGACGAAAGAACATCACTACTGATGTTTTTTTCAGACCACATTCCATGCTATTCCAGCAAAATTAGTTTCTACGTTACTTTTCCTTTCACATTTCCGTCTTTCAGCTAAAATCACCTTTGCTGTAACGTTTTTGGAGTTTGAAAGCTTTTTGCTGAGCTAAAACTCCCTAATATGTTTTAGTTTAAAACTTATTTTTTGTATATGTTTCGGCGGCACTGCACTTTGTGGCCTGACAATGTCGTATAGTTTTGCTGTAATGCACCCTGGATCGTTACAAATTATGCTTGATGTTCGTTTGACATACAGTACCATCGCTTTAGACTTGATGTCGGTTAGTCCCATTCCTCCATTGCTTGGATCCAAAACTGCTGTCTTCACCGGCACTCGAAACAATTCCCCTTTCCACAAAAACTTTGCTAAGGTGGACATGATCGTCTTCGCCACCATTGATGGAATGGGGAGAACCTGTCCTATGTAGTAGGCCTTGGATAAAATATACGTGTTGATAAACAGTATTCTCTGGAACTGATCTATGCTACGTTGACAGTTTTCAATCAAAGGTCCCTTGATTTTTCTTGCCACCTCCCACCAACTCATTGCTATCATTTTTAGAAGGGAAGTTGTCAATGCTATTCCAAGAGCTTTGTGTTCATTAATATGGTTCTCCCACTCAATGCGCAAGTTAGCAAGCCGCTTTATATTTAGAAATTTACTTTTGTTTTCATTTACCCACGCACCTGATGCGGAACAGTATTTTGCAAGTACCATCTCTGGTTTTGTTACATTTCTTTGTCTCTGATGATAACGCCTACATCGTCCGCGTAAGCACCTACCACGGTCTTTGTTCCTTGAATGGTAATGCCTGTCAGTCTGTGCTGTGGCTGTCTCAGGAAAGGTTCCAGCGATATAACGAACAGGAGCATGGGTAAGGGGCTTCCTTGGGTAACACCCCTTTCTATTTCAATTTGTTTTGTCAGTTGACAGTTAATGGAGATTTGTGCAGTAACACCCATTGCCATGTTCTTGATGATGTCGATGGTTTTTGGCAGGAAGTCCATTAGGCGCATTGTCTCTATCAGGTATTTGTGATTAATTTGATCAAATGCCTTATGGAAGTCTATGAAAAGCGGTCCACAGTCTATGTTACTTGACTGCTTTAGCGCAATGACATCGCGATACAAAGCCGCAGTTTGTAAAATCGTCCTTCTAAAAGCAAAAGTCTGCTGTTAGCCTATGATGTCAGCGGTGCATGGTGTAAAACGCTTGTTAATTACTCGAGCTATAATTTTATAATTCGAATTTGAAAGCGAAATCGGCCGTAGGTTGTTTATTTTTTTGCAGCCTCCGTTATTCGCGATCAACACGATTTTGCATCAGTCATCAGTCCCTAAGCTTACACACTACTTAACCTAAATTATCCTAAGGACAAACACACACACCCATGCCCGAGGGAGGACTTGAACCTCCTCTGGGACCATCCGCCGCTGACTCATACAGAAACTGTTTCAGAGCAGCTATTTTAACAAACGACTGTATCCTATTAATGTTTAACGTGGTATCGTATATGACTGTAACATAGGGGAGTGACCTTTTTTCCCGCTAGTCTATCATTTCATGCCACTCCATGCCGGATGCTTCCTGAGAATCTGACGGGAGACCACCGTCCCGGTTTGCATTAGAACCTTTCTTTTTACTTTTCTTGCGGTTTGCATTGACAGTGGCCTTCACCGAATGTCTGCTCCGCCCACCCCCTGAGTAGTTTTCCACCGACGGCGGCGTCGGTGAATCTGAGGGGCAGTCGTGTGCCACCATCTCATCTCGTCTGCCAACGGCGGCGCAGACGCAGTTTGCAAACATTCTTTGAATGCCCGGTCACTTCTATGATCACTTTCGATTGCTGTTTGTGTGTTATTGCTGTAAAACTCCGCTTCTTCGTCTTGGGATTTGGGCTGTTGTTGACAATCACTCGCTACCTCGTCGTGTTTGCTTTCAGTTGCATCCGCGAGTGAATCTGTCTGCATTGATTGACGTACCGGTACTGCAGCGCGGGGTTGTGGCGTCACCAAGGCCAGTGCATTGCCATCTACTGGCGCGTCCAGCGCTACAGAATGGGACTGTGACGTCACTTCGACCTGCTCGGGTGATGGTGGCGTACTCGATTTGTCTGCTGATGTACTTGACTTGTCTGAAACAGTAGTTTCCAGTACTGTTTTCTGAATGTCGCCTACAGATTTCAGTGACAGGTTTGTATCTTCTTCATCTGTGCTACTGCCGTCACAAGTTCGACGTCTCATGTTAGTGGCTATACTGCTTTTTCCAGCCGGATTGCCTGCAGTTTCTTTCCTGAGTAAAGGTGGGAACGCTTCAAGAGTATTTTGTGGCCTGTCGTCCACATTCCCCATAATGCTGGAAACTTCACCACCCGTCATCTGATTTTCGGTCACAAGATCACCCAGGGTTAACCTTTTACGCTGTTGTAAATTATTCTGCAATACATACACCTTTTTTGGACAGTTTTGCCGGAGATGCCCACTTTCATTACGTATGTGACTAGTCAAAGTCTGTCCATTGTAAATAACGTGCGCTTTGTAGCCACAAACCAAAATATGAGAGGGAATGTTTTGTTTGACATGCATATCGACAGAACGAACACCACTAAAGCATTGCAATCTATGTTGGCTTGACCACCGTTCATTACGAATTTGCTTGATGTCCCCATATTTAGATAATACGTCTTTTAAGTAGCAGTTTTCTACCTCAGGGGGCAAATTAAATACTCTGACTTGTTTATAATGAACATCAACATTTGAAATTGTAACTGTACTCACCGAATTATCACGATGGCGGAATTCAGCTTTCCCTTCAAATTTCTGCAAAATCCGTTCCAGCACCAACGGCGAAAGCAGCTTCACAAAAAAGCAGTATTGCTCCAAGTCATAATAAGCAGAGAGCGTCTGATCCGAAGTAATGCCAATAACGTCAACGATCCAGTCATGAATTTCCAGTGAACTTGGCTGAACATTACGAGTTGCTTTGACAAATCCAAATCTTAGGGTAAACTTTCTGGGAAACAGCAGTTAACAGCTCGCGAAAACATGGAAACTGAAATGCTGCATCACAATTTTACACAACACTGTAACGCAGAGACTGAATATAAAGTCGTAACATCCAAACAGAAGCGCCACAGCGCGTCCGCTCAGGACGGCCGCAAAAGCCGCTATTTGGTCCCAGGCAAACTGAGCTTTTGTGTAATTGCTTGTCGAAAGGCTATGAGCGATAATGGACACCGCTCAAAGTACAATTGTCTGTAATACTACCATATTTTAAAATTATTTCGCAATGCTAACCAAACTGCGATCTCTGTTTACGTTGCTGAGCAGAGATGGTGATGAGTTACATTTAGTCCGCATATCACGAGAATTGCGCGGAGAATTTGTGTATAATTTAGGCGTGTTGCCGACAAGAACCGCATCAGCTCTGGAGCAGTCTACGTTTCGAGCTGCCGCGCCATTCCACTCTCACACCGTCATGCACCTGCCTGTATAATCTGTGTAAACATAGATTAGCGCAAACCATTTCAGATGAGCATAGCTCGAGGTTGTACCGAGACCTTCTCATCTGAAATAGATAGAAATAGGCCATTACTAACCAACATGCCACTTAGACTGTATTACTCATCTAAATGTAGCATATCACTACCCACTATATATTACGAATTATTCTTAACCACGCTCATTGTGTTACATTTTCTTTTTTTTTATTTTGCTTTGACATTTGCATTGTATGAATTATATTCTCATCAACTAGGTAGAAACAAATTATGTGGAACCATTTTAACAACTGTTAAGCATTCAATTCGCTGTTAACTACAGAGAAATCTTTATTTTTTATTATTATTATAACGATTGTTCCCCTTTAGGAGAGCGATTGAACTTGAATTCATAATTTCATCTTCGGATGTTTTTCTTCTTTGCTTCCCAAAACCTCCTCATCCTCTCAGAATGCTCCTTCTTCCGTTCCTCTGTCCATTTTTTACCAGGCTGACGCGATGTTCTTTCCCCAAACTTCACACTTGTGATTTTATGCCGGCACTCGGTGCGATCTTCGAGATTTTTTATGTTGATCTGCTGTAGATCCCTCTGGACTTCTTTCAGCCATTCCGTGCCACATTTACTCCTTGTTATAATATTGAATAATTTCTTTGCTGTTCTGGAGTCTTCCATCCTGTAGATATGTGTATAAAATTTGGCTCGGCGCTTTCTGATTTCATCTGTTACTATGTTGATCTTTCTATAGAGCTCGTTTTGTGGTCTCTTCATCCAAATGCCATTTTTGTTGATTGGACCGTAAATCTTCCTGAGAATTTTTCTTTCCTGCTTTTCTATTTCCTTAATTTTAGAATGACCATCAATCACCATTGTTTCAGCTGCATAGATTGCTTCTGGAAGAATCACTGTTGTATAGTGCCCTAATTTTGCGTCTGTCGAAATGCACTTCTTGTTGTAATGCGTCCATGTTAGCTTGTAGGCTTTCTGGAGCTTGGTGATTCTTTGTTCATTGGCAATTCGGTTTAATCCTGATGACTGTATAGTTTCACCGAGGTATTTAAAATGGCAGACGTGCAATTTTACCATATTTTGTTATTAAAGGGCATTTATTTTCTGGCTGCCTTTCCATATATTGGGTTTTTTCATAAGATATCTGTACGGTTTTTTGTGAAATTTCATGTAGTTTTTCCACTGCGTGAATCGCTTCTGTTCTGTTATTGGTGATAATTGCAATATCGTCAGCGAAAGCAAGGCACTTGACTTTAATTCGGTTCTCTTTCTTGATACCAATTTGGATACCCTTTACGTGAGGTTCCCATTTCCTGATTATCTTTTCTAGAACAATATTGAAAAGGATTGGGGATAGTCCGTCCCCCTGTCGGACTCCAGATTTGATTTCGAAGGGTTCTGATACTTCGCCCATGAATTTCACTTTGGCCGTTGTTCCTGTAAGTGTCTGTTCTGTGATTTTTCGTGTCTTTCGGTCGATCCCAAATTCTTCCATGATTTTAAACAGGGTTCCACGGTCCACTGAATCATATGCTTTCCTGAAGTCGATGAATGTAACTACTGTGTTTCTGCATTTCCTCATTTGTAATATTGTCTTTAAGCACCAGATCTGTTCCGCACATGACCGTCCTTTTCTGAATCCGGCCTGGTAATCACCAATTAGTGTATCTGCTTGGGATTCTATCCTGTTTAAAAGCGCTTTGGAAAGGATTTTGTAAGCGACTGGAAGCAGGGAAATTCCTCTGTAATTGTTCATGTCTTTATATATTATGTTCTTTATATTATTTAAAAAAGCATTAATAACTGTATACCAATAAGACTGTAACAAAGAGAAGTTTTTGCTATTAGATTCAGAAGCATCCGACCCACCTTACATTTCAAGGCGGTGGGTTACTCTCTTATGTTAATGAAATAAATAAATAAGTACCGAAGCAGAACCGTGTGCGTTGGAAATCCGCAACATGTTGTACTCTCTTCTGACAATACGCCCCTCCTGTTGCGCAATGGTCGTAGCGTGGGACGATAGGTGTAAACTTCTTCCTTAAGTCCCCACCTACGTTGATTGTGGTGCGAGAGATTCCACTGTCAGTGGGGCGAGCATCAGCGGGGTTTTTGGAACATTTCCGAACTGCAGGACAGCTGGAATATGGTCTTTATCGGCAGTATTAGGAAGGCTTTCGCCAAATCCGAGCGTATTGCGGCATTCGCGGAAGCCAAATGGTTACCGGTGACATCGCAGAAACTTTTCTGGTCATTGGATCTGTTTCTGCAAGTCGGCAGTATGGGTTGTTATCGACTGCAGACCAGGACGAACCGACGTGAACGTTAAAGCGAAAAACATGTCACACGTGCTGCAGTTTCGATGTTGATTGGCGAAAAGATACCACGAAGAAATTCCTAGCGCGGAAAGCACTCGAGGAGGGTAGAAGACAGATTCGAAGGGTCGAGGATGGGGAGTGCTATCTGCAGGTCGTATTTTGTGGACGGATTGTGTTTTACTGTCATAGGAGCGTGCGATTTTCCGCTAGTAGCGTCTCTGTACCGATAGCTGATCCGCAGTTGCGACTTTCAAATCCGAGTGTACAGTTCTCTGCCCCAGCGTGCTATAACTGACTATTCGTTGGCACTTTCGTCGTGCATTGGACAACTAATGTTCAGTTTCAGATGGTAGTCGTTAAAGAAACGAACTTGGCGAGGTTTGTTAAGGCGGCAATAATACAGGGTGATTCAAAAAGAATACCACAACTTTAAAATGTGTATTTAATGAAAGAAACATAATATAACCTTCAGTTGTACATCATTACAAAGAGTATTTAAAAAGGTTTTTTTTCACTCAAAAACAAGTTCAGAGATGTTCAATATGGCCCCCTCCAGACACTCGAGCAATATCAACCCGATACTCCAACTCGTTCCACACTCTCTGTAGCATATCAGGCGTAACAGTTTGGGTAGCTGCTGTTATTTCTCGTTTCAAATAATCAATGGTGGCTGGGAGAGGTGGCCGAAACACCATATCCTTAACATACCCCCATAAGAAAAAATCGCAGGGGGTAAGATCAGGGCTTCTTGGAGGCCAGTGATGAAGTGCTCTGTCACGGGCTGCCTGGCGGCCGATCCATCGCCTCGGGTAGTTGACGTTCAGGTAGTTACGGACAGATAAGTGCCAATGCTGAAATATGAATTGTTGCGCTTCTTGTTCGAGCTGAGGGAACAGCCAATTCTCTAACATCTCCAGATACTGTAGTCCAGTTACAGTAGCACCTTCGAAGAAAAAGGGACCAAAAACTTTATTGGCTGAAATGGCACAGAAAACGTTCACCTTAGGCGAGTCACGTTCATACTGAGTTGTTTCCCGCGGATTCTCAGTGCCCCATATACTTTCCCGTTAGTGTGGAAAGTTGCTTCATCACTAAACACAGTCTTTGAAACGAAAGATTCATCTGTTTCCATTTGAGCAAGGATAAAATCACAGAAATCGATTCTTTTAATCTTATCAGCTGCAGACAATGCTTGAACCAATTTCAGACGATAAGGTTTCAGAACTAACCTTTTTCGTAGGACTCTCCATACAGTTGATTGTGGTATTTGCAGCTCTCTGCTAGCTCTACGAGTCGATTTTCCTGGGCTGCGAACAAATGCTTGCTGGATGCATGCTACATTTTCATCACTCGTTCTCGGCCGTCCAGAACTTTTCCCTTTGCACAAACACCCATTCTCTGTAAACTGTTTATACCAACGTTTAATACACCACCTATCAGGAGGTTTAACACCATGCTTCGTTCGAAATGCACGCTGAACAACTGTCGTCGATTCACTTCTGCCGTACTCAATAACACAAAAAGCTTTCTGTTGAGCGGTCGCCATCTTAGCATCAACTGACGCTGACGCCTAGTCAACAGCGCCTCAAGCGAACAAATGTACAACTAAATGAAACTTTATAGCTCCCTTAATTCGCCGACAGATAGTGCTTAGCTCTGCCTTTTGTCGTTGCAGAGTTTTAAATTCCTAAGTTGTGGTATTCTTTTTGAATCATCCTGTACAATTATTTGCGTAGAAGCTGAGGTGTTTAATTTTGTAGTGTCTTTGTGACTTTCATACGTGAGCTGTTGCGAATCAACAGCTGTGCTCATAGCAGCCTGGCAAGGTGGTGCTTCCACAACTGTGCTCGATCACGTGGTCTCTGTGGGCAGTGAATCCAGCTATAAGACCACCCAGTTGCCGCAGTATTTGTTCTCCTGCTAGTGTTCTCTGTTTGCTGGGAGTCAGGGAGCACCCCCTGTGCTGGCGGTTACGTGGCAGTTTACTACAGTGCGCGGTTGTGAACAGACAGAGGGGCGGGTGGCGGGTAGTGGGGTAGGGTACGCCCAGTCGAGCCACCGGTGTGACCACTTGGGTTGCTGTTTGCTTGGAGGACCAACGGCTCGTTCTTCAACGACACAAACAGTGTATCGCACGTATAAGAACACCGAAATTCCAGGTGTTGTTCTACACAAGCTATAGTATTGTCAAGCTGTAGTACTGCCAAAACATGTTATTTAAGAATGAGATTTTCACTCTGCAGCGGAGTGTGCGCTAATATGCTAGTTCTGCAAGGTTCGCAGGAGAGCTTCTGTAAAGTTTGGAAGGTAGGAGACGAGGTACTGACAGAAGTGAAGCTGTGAGGACGGGGCGTGAGTCGTGCTTGGGTAGCTCAGTCGGTAGAGCAGTTGCCCGCGAAAGGCAAAGGTCCCGAGTTCGAGTCTCGGTCCGGCACAGAGTTTTAATCTACCAGGAAGTTTCATGTTATTTAAGGTTTCTTGAAGGCAGTGTTGCAACACCAGGTCACGGTATGTATCGTCACTAGCGTTTTGTTTGATATGCTGAATTTTGTTTGTTCGTTTTGTCATAGCAACGTTGTTGGCTAACCAGTGTTCTAATAACATTGTGGTCTGAGCTGTTTAGAGATTTTCTTTGTGGTCGTTGTCTGGGTTGTGCATTTGCGCATTTGCCAGTTGGTGTAATATATTGCTTATACCTGTACAGAATGTGGATATGTTATTGTAATATTGCTGTTTTGAAAATAATATAGTTGAGGAATAAAGCAGTGCCCGTTTCGCGAAATTTTCGGTCTTTTCCACCTATGAAAGACCGTTCTACAAGATGTCCAGGGCTTTTTTTTAGCGTTCATATATAAACCTGCCTAATACTGTGTAGGGCCCCCGCGAGCACGCAGAAGTGCCACAACACAACATGTCATGGACTCCTCTAATGTCTGAAGTAGTGCTGGAGGGAACTGACACGATGAATCCTTCAAGACTGTCTATAAATCCGTAAGATCTCATCTGAACAGCACGTTGCAAGGCATCCCAAATAGACTCAATAATGTTCATGTCTGGGGAGTTTGGTGGCCAGCGGAAGTGTTTAAACTCAGAAGAGTGTTCCTGGAGCCACTCTGTACCAATTCTGGACGTGTGGAGTGTCGCATTATCCTGCTGGAAGTGCCCAACGCAGTCGGAATGCACAGTGGACGTGAATGGATGCAGGTGATCAGATAGGATGCTTACGTACGTGTCACCTGTCAGAGTCGTATCTAGACGTATCAGGGGTCCCATGTCACTCCAACTGCACACGCCCCACACCATTACAGAGCCTCCACCAGCTTCAACAGTCCCCTGTTGACATACAGGGTCCATTGATTCGTGAGGTTGTCTCTATGCCCGTACATCCACTCGATGCAACTTGAAATGAGACTCGCCGGATCAGGCAACATGTTTCCAGTCATCAACAGTCCAATGTCGGTGTTGATGGGCCCAGGCGAGGCGTAAAGCTTTGTGTCGTGCAGTCATCAAGGGTACATCTGGGGGGCCTACAGCTCAGAAAGCTCATATTGATGATGTTTTGCTGAATTGTTCACACCCTGTCACTTGTTGATGGCCCAGCATAGAAAATTGCAGCAATTTGTGGAAGGCTTGCACTTCTGTCACATTGAACGATTCTCTTCGGTCGTCATTGGTCCCGTTCTTGCAGGATCTTTTTCTAGCCACAGCTATGTCAGAGTTTTGATGGTTTACCGGATTCCTGATATTGCAGTTTCTTTGGTGCTTCAGTGTATATGTAGATACTACGCACATTTCACGTCAGTGCTCATGCTGGTTTAACTACGTATTTCCCTCTCCACGTCCGAAAATGCGGCCTGTCCAATTAGTGTGAACTGCACAGTGGTCTCTCCCTTGGGAAATCTGAGGCAGTAAGCATGCCGTTGGCCGTCTGTGGCAAAACAAGCTACACGACCTGCTGAGACGCGCACTGCATCCCTTGTGGTCGTGATATTTATGACCCACCTTATCCTTTGACACGAGTCTGCAAAGTGACTTTTAAAGAAAAATGATGAAAAGCAGCTCATCGTCTCCTCTGTATTCCAGGACTGTACTGCTACCGAAATGTAGAAATGTATGTACATGCAAATGGAAAAAGGGATTACTTAGTATTGTATTCCAATCAGCCAAGTACACTTTCATTATCATTTGATATGCAAATTAAGTGTGTTACACCCAGAGTGTGGCGTGTGATATATCGTTCGAATCATCTCATTGACAAGATGTCCAAGAACTGCCATCTTACAACATAAAATTCATGCTGGAGGTAAGCAACCACTACAAGGCATTAGTTCTCCTTTCAGGCTGACTGGGTCGCAATTGTGAAAGGCAAGGAATGACTTTATTGGGTGTATGATGTGCTTCGGAATTTATCCATTATTAGAGGTCCAAAGCGATTACTGCATGCAGATATGGCGTTTAAAGTTGTATGTGAAACAAGCATTCGAGACTATTTCAACTTGGTGCGTCTACCCGTTCCTGAGAAAAAGTCAGAGACACGGAGTCAGGTAAGGAACGACAAAAATATTTTTTTTTTTCGTGTGATATAATTACAGACTTACAGTTTCCGGATTCCTTCCTTTCGCTGTAATGTGGACCATTCCTTTCTGCGAAATTTCATGATTCTACATCAACGAAAAATACCCTGTAGGTTTTAAAGAGCGGATTTGCGAGTACCAACAATAAGTGACAAAAATGGCTCCATCATTCGACTATATTGACTTAGAAGCTTTAATGCCTTACAACCCCAAGGGACCATAGACATCTACATCTACATCTACATTTATACTCCGCAAGCCACCCAACGGTGTGTGGCGGAGGGCACTTTACGTGCCACTGTCATTACCTCCCTTTCCTGTTCCAGTCGCGTATGGTTCGCGGGAAGAACGACTGTCTGAAAGCCTCCGTGCGCGTTCTAATCTCTCTAATTTTACATTCGTGATCTCCTCGGGAGGTATAAGTAGGGGGATGCAATATATTCGATACCTCATCCAGAAACGCACCCTCTCGAAACCTGGCGAGCAAGCTACACCGCGATGCAGAGCGCCTCTCTTGCAGAGTCTGCCACTTGAGTTTATTAAACATCTCCGTAACGCTATCACGGTTACCAAATAACCCTGTGACGAAACGCGCCGCTCTTCTCTGGATCTTCTCTATCTCCTCCGTCAAGCCGATCTGGTACGGATCCCACACTGATGAGCAATACTCAAGTATAGGTCGAACGAGTGTTTTGTAAGCCACCTCCTTTGTTGATGGACTACATTTTCTAAGCACTCTCCCAATGAATCTCAACCTGGTACCCGCCTTACCAACAATTAATTTTATATGATCATTCCACTTCAAATCGTTCCACAATATGTGATTCACTTGATACATCCACTCATTCCTGATCAAAAGGATTTTTAACAATCTGACAGGTGGACAAGAAATTGATCCTATAAGGGCTTCGTTTTGACCAAATGAGGTACAGCACGCTAAAAATTGGAGAAACAAAATTTTATGTTCAGATGCAGTTCACAAATGATGAGCAATAAATGACTTTACAATTTGAATCTAATATTTGAAACGAAAACTTAATTTTACAAAGGGGAAAACTGAAACTCAGTCTAATCATTTAATACTAAGCTAGCATTTCATTTAAGGTTTTGTTGATTTCCAGTACCTTAAACTAGGGGCATCTTTACTTAACAGGATGTAGAATTTCACATTCTATATTGCACATATGGTTTTCTAATAAAAGATGATTATCCAAAGTTAAATCTTGCTTCCTTAATCCACAGTTTCCCTGATGTTCAGATAGCCTAACTGCCACTGCTGTGTTGGCCTGATCGATATACACTACTGGCCATTAAAATTTCTACACCACGAAGATAACGTGCTACAGACGCGAAATATAACCGACAGGAAGAAGATGCTGTGATATGCAAATGATTAGGTTTTCAGAGCATTCAGACAAGGTTGGCGCCAGTGGCGACACCTACAACGTGCTGAGATGAGGAAAGTTTACAACCGATTTCTCATACGCAAGCTGCAGTTGACCGGCGTTGCCTGGTGAAACGTTGTCGTGATACCTCGTGTAAGGAGCAGAAATGCGTACCATCACATTTCCGACTTTGATAAAGGTCGGATTGTACCCTATCGCGATTGCGGTTTATCGTATCGCGACATTGCTGCTCGCGTTGGTCGAGATCCAATGACTGTTAGCAGAATATGGAATCGGTGGATTCTGGAGGGTAATACAGAACGCCGTGCTGGATCCCAACGGCCTCATATCACTAGCAGTCGAGATGACAGACATCTTATCCACATGGCTGTAACGGATCGTGTAGCCACGTCTCGATCCCTGAGTCAACAGATGGGGACGTTTGCAAGTCAACAACTATCTGCACGAACAGTTCGACGACGTTTGCAGCAGCATGGACTATCAGCTCGGAGACCATGGCTGCGGTTACCCTTGACGCTGCATCACAGACAGGAGCGTTTGCGATGGTGCACGAATGTCAAAACGTCATTTCTTCGAATTAATTCAGGTTCTGTTTACAGCATCCGTGTTTGGCGACATCGCGGTGAACGCATGTTGGAAGCGTGTATTCGTCATCACCATACTGGCGTATCACCCGGCGTGATGGTATGGGGTGCCATTGGTTACACGTCTCGGTCACCTCTTGTTCGCATTGACGGCACTTTGAACGGTGGACGTTACTTTTCAGATGTGTTAAGACCCGTAGCTCTACCCTTCATTCGATCCCTGCGGAACCCAACATTTCAGCAGGATAATGCACGGCCGCAAGTTGCAGGTCCTGTACGGGCCTTTCAGAATATAGAAAATGTTCGACTGCTGGCCGAGCAACTGGTTCGTCACAATACGCCAGTCACTACTCTTGATGAACTGTGGTATCGTGCTAAAGCTGCATGGGCAGCTGTACCTCTACACGCCATCCAAGCTCTGTTTGACTCAATGCCCAGGCGTATCAAGGCCGTTATTACGGCCAGAGGTGGTTGTTCTGGGTACTGATTTCTCAGGATCTATGCACCCAAATTGCGTGAAAATGTAATCACATGTCAGTTCTAGTATGATATATATGTCCAATGAATACCCGTTTATCATGTGCATTTCTTCTTGGTGTAGCAATTTTAATGGCCAGTAGTGTATATACTTTTTCACCACTCTGTGCCGAAGGTTACATTTTGTCTTCACTAATGAATAAAACTTCTGATTCTCTGTTTGTGTTATAAAATGTAGGTCTGTTGTATTTGCTCTTTAATTTTGTTGCAGGTTCATCTGATTGTTGCCAGTATAAGAGATTTTGCACCAAGCTTTGCAACTGTTAGTAACGGGCTCCAAGGACACTATTGATATGCAGTTTAATCAAATTGATCAATTAATACATACACTCCTCTCCACCCCACCACCACCCTAGGATAATATCATGGATAATCCCCAGCTGGCACATATACCCCTACCACCTCCCCCTCCCCCTCCGCCACCAGCCCTATTGGCATGAATTTCCAACTTTGGCAGAATTTCGAATTTTGGTAGGGAATTCGAAAATGGTGGCATTTCAAAAATGGCGGGAATTTCTTTGTTCCAAGGCTATGCGGTCGTCCAATGCCACCCTCCACTTGGTAATTTGCCTGGGAATTCGAAATGGTGGTTCCCTTTCTGGGACTCAAACTCCGATCTTTCTGGGTGGAAAGCCCAATTACACCACTCCCCCCCCCCCCCCCCACTCTCCCCCCAACATGGTGAAACTGTGCAGATGCAGGAGAGGAAAAGGTTAGGTTCGTGTACTTCATTTATGTTGGTTGGGAAACTGAAGTAAAGATTGGTCCTTGTTAACTAATTAATCATAAAGATAGGTCCTCATTACGCTACTACATGCATAGCGCTACAAAGGGAGGGCCTAAAAGCTCAATACAGCTCAGAAATTGAGGATGTCATACAACTGGTATTATCCTGATGGGGAAAAACTTCACGATACCACTCTAAACTGGTGGCAGGCGTACAAAAACTCTACATAGGATTATCCCTTCTCCTAGAAGCTGGCAGAAAAAAGGTTGGAGTAAAAGTCACTATCTTTATTTTTGGGTCGAATTGTGTTCAATTTATGAGACATTGGTGTTGGAGAGAGAGGAGTTTAGTAAGTGTATTACCTTGTACATACACAGCTGAGGACTGTGTCTATTGAAGTTTAACATCAGCGTTCGCTACAGACGTCTCCCACTGCATTGCTCGACAATCATCCTGCAGCCCATGTGCTCGAAATTCAAGGCTACCAGTCCTACCACGACTGATGGAAATAGCTTAGCTGTTCTAATTACGCATCTAAATCGTTGTGGAAAAAAGCAACACTCGTAAACAATGGGTCGTAATGCAGCACATGTACTGCCACAAAAACCGACCTCAAAAGATAGCAGCAGGAGGGAGTGGCGGTCACGGACTAAGCAACTCCAGCCAGTGTTACCTCCCCTCTACCACACCTCATCCCTTCCTCTCCTCTTGTTCCATCTTGTTGCTGGTGACCGATGAAGAGATCCGTCTGGTGGCAGTGACGTACCGCCTCCAGTCTGTGGAAATCAATCAATCACAGATGAATGCATCCTGCAACCTGTTAAACGTATTTCTCGGAAAGACTCCCCCCGCCCCTGTAACAACAACAAAACTCCAGAGAATTCTGCAGAACGGATTTTCAGATTTCTGCTGTACCGCTTGTATTTGCATGCATGCAAATCACCCCAGCGAGTAGGCATGGCCATAGAGGTCCAGCCAATTGGGCAGAATTGTCGATGTTAGCATTCGCAATAGGCTGCAACGCCGGCGGAGCACGAAACAAAGAGAGATAAACGACGGCTAGCCCGACTGCAAGTTGTTAGGCTAAAGCTGTAGCTGTGTCATTCTGTCCCTGCTGCGACTGATTGCTTCCACTGGTGCACGCCGACCTGTGAGGAAAAAACACTTCACTGTAACAGTCGTATGTCAACGCAAGTCTTACAAGCGAGCATCTATTGAAAAAAAAAGCACAATCACATCGACAATAAAAGTCTTGATTCAACGAAAATAGCTGCAGTCCATTTTCTTTTAGCTTTATGAGAAAAATCGGTATAGTTTGAGAGCATTCACCATGTTAAAAATATAAATTGTCAACCGTAAGGAATTACATTCTTTTAAAATGACTGAGTTATCGATACAGAAAGGCATCTATACAGTCATTCTTTTACATTTGACTGCTTCATGCAATTCACATCTCTCACGCCACCTCCCATTATTTAGTGACGTGCAACCAAGTGAAATGAAAACTACAGCTCCGGCGCCAATTACAGATATCCAAACTGCACAGGTCGAACTTCTATAGCGACACATCTGACAGGTGTTTTAACGTACCTCACATCTCCTATACATGTTCATTCTTCATAAAATCGAAAAAAAAATCTTCGACTATTTTTCTGCAAAAATTACCGATCACTGCAGAATTTCCGTGTTATTTCGAAACTTTCATCAGAGAAAAGAAAAATCTAGAAGCCACAAGAGTGTGTGTTTATGTTCAGTGATCACTTCTCTCATCCCTGTACCTCCTTTTTACTGTCTCCAGCCGGCCGCGGTGGTCTAGCGGTTCTGGCGCTGCAGTCCGGAACCGCGGGACTGCTACGGTCGCAGGTTCGAATCCTGCCTCGGGCATGGGTGTGTGTGATGTCCTTAGGTTAGTTAGGTTTAAGTAGTTCTAAGTTCTAGGGGACTTATGACCTAAGATGTTGAGTCCCATAGTGCTCACAGCCATTTTTACTGTCTCCAGACAGTATAATAATACTCCATAATTGAGATACGTAAATTATTTTAAACTCCATGCATCTGGAACTCCACCATGTATAGCCACACATTTCTTCTTAACCATCTACTATATCACCTCAACATTCTCACGTCTACTAACACCAATAAGGTGTGCTAACTTCCTCTATGCACCTGGAGACATCTTGTACACTTGGATGGGAGCAGTGAATAAGATCTGTGTGGAACAGTCTTCGCTGAAAAGCAGTCATCTGTTCCATCATGAGATGTGGAATGTAGTGAGTATACTGCAGTCCCACTTCTGGCCAGTTCCAGATTAAATTGCCGACTTTGTTAATCGTAAATTCCGCACTATGATCGATGTGCTAGGAATATGTAGATCACCGAGCTGCATCGGTATAGGACGCTGTCTGGTATGCTTTGGTGTAATGACCAAAAGGATGTATTGCACTGTCATCTATCTCCATTCACAGTCTAGTATATGGTACTTGCAAAGTAGTGGAGGGATGGATTAACAATGAAACAGAAACTGGGAAGAATTCAGCTGTGTCACTGGCTGGCACTGAACTTACGGAACAACTGGTAAAATTGCTAAAATTGATCACGCTATCAACTGCAGTGCTTATTACAGTACATCATCCCATATTGGCAGTGTCTTTTCTTTCCCGTCCATCCACTTGTACACTGTTGATGACCACATAATGATTGACTGATACCACTTGTTTGCGTTGTAGGGTCTCTAGGTGGAACACTGAACATCTGCTACTTGTTGCTGTGGAATGTAGGATTGAATGTATAGGTCATCACTTCCAGACAATTGTTTGGAGATATTTCTCAATGCTGCAGAGTCATTGTCACCATATGCTGCAATGCTCTCCACATTTTTGACAATAAGAAACATCACTTCTGTGTTTCATTTCTATCATCCTGTGTGTTGTGGGAGCTGCATAGTTTACACCATGTGACGCCCGGCTTTCAGTGAGATCCGATGGATCAAAACGTGTTAATGTTGGTTTAGCACCTGACACACACCTCCTCAAAGGTGTGGTGGACAAACTGGTTTAAGCTGTAGTCATACACTGCTTGGCTGTGTTACATCTGAAAAACATTATATCAAACTGCTTATGAAAGAACAGCACAGGAACCCTCTCTTGTGACATAGTCTGTGGTACAGGGTTATTACAAATGATTGAAGCGATTTCACAGCTCTACAATAACTTTATTATTTGAGATACTTTCACAATGCTTTACACACACATGCAAAAACTCAAAAAGTTTTTTAGGCATTCACAAATGTTCGATATGTGCCCCTTTAGTGATTCGGCAGACATCAAGCCGATAATCAAGTTCCTCCCACACTCGGCGCAGCATGTCCCCATCAAGGAGTTCGAAAGCATCGTTGATGCGAGCTCGCAGTTCTGGCACGTTTCTTGGTAGAGGAGGTTTAAACACTTCACCATTAAGAAAAAATGTTGCTTCATCACTGAAAACAAGTTTCGCACTGAACACATCCTCTTCCATGAGCTGTTGCAACCGCGCCGAAAATTCAAAGCGTTTGACGTTGTCATCGGGTGTCAGGGCTTGTAGCAATTGTAAACGGTAAGGCTTCTGCTTTAGCCTTTTCCGTAAGATTTTCCAAACCGTCGGCTGTGGTACTTTTAGCTCCCTGCTTGCTTTATTCGTCGACTTCCGCGGGCTACGCGTGAAACTTGCCCGCACACGTTCAACCGTTTCTTCGCTCGACCCGTTGATTTCCCCTTACAGAGGCATCCAGAAGCTTTAAACTGCGCATACCATCGCCGAATGGAGTTAGCAGTTGGCGGATCTTTGTTGAACTTCGTCCTGAAGTGTCGTTGCACTGTTATGACTGACTGATGTGAGTGCCTTTCAAGCACGAAATACGCTTTCTCGGCTCCTGTCGCCATTTTGTCTCACTGCACTCTCGAGCGCTCTGGCAGCAGAAACCTGAAGTGCGGCTTCAGCCGAACAAAACTTTATGAGTTTTTCTACGTATCTGTAGTGTGTCGTGACCATATGTCAATGAATGGAGCTACAGTGAATTTATGAAATCGCTTCAATCATTTGTAATAGCCCTGTATATGGTCTTCCTCCAGGACAGGCAACAAATTTTAACGGGTCTGTGCAAGCGATTTCGCTCGTTGGCCACCTGCTTTAGTTGACCAGTATTGGTGTTGTTGTGGTCTTCAGTCCTGAGACTGGTTTGATGCAGCTCTCTATTCTACTCAATCCTGTGCAAGCCTCTTCATCTCCCAGTACCTGCTGCATCCTACATCCTTCTGAATCTGCTTAGTGTATTCATCTCTTGGTCTCCCTCTACGATTTTTACCCTCCATGCTGCCCTCCAGTACTAAATTGGTGATCCCTTGATGCCTCAGAACATGTCCTACCAACCAATCACTTCTTCTAATCAAGTTGTGCTACAAACTCCTCTTCTCCTCAGTTCTATTCAATACCTCCTCATTAGTTACATGATCTACCCATCTAATCTTCAGCATTCTCCTGTAGCACCACATTTCGAAAGCTTCTATTCTGTTCTTGTCCAAACTATTTACCGTCCATGTTTCACTTCCATACATGGCTACACTCCATACAAATACTTTCAGAAACGACTTCCTGACATTTAAATCTATACTCGATGTTAACAAATTTCTCTTCTTCAGAAACGCTTTCCTTGCCATTGCCAGTCTACGTTTTATATCCTCTCTACTTCAATTATCATCAGTTATTTTGCTCCCCAAATAGCAAAACTCCTTTACTACTTTAAGTGTCTCATTTCCTAATCTAATTCCCTCAGCATCACCCGACTTAATTCGACTACATTCAATTATCCTCGTTTTGCTTTTGTTGATGTTCATCTTATACCCTCCTTTCAAGACACTGTCCATTCCGTTCAACTGCTCTTCCAAGTCCTTTGCTGTCTCTGACAGAATTACAATGTCATCGGCGAACATCAAAGTTTTTATTTCTTCTCCATGGATTTTAATGCCTACTCCGAACTTTTCTTTTGTTTCCTTCACTGCTTGCTCAATACACAGATTGAATAGCATCGGGGAGAGGCTACAACGCTGTCTCACTCCCTTCCCAACCACTGCTTCCCTTTCCTGTCCCTCGACTCTTATAACTGCCATTTGGTTTCTATACAAATTGTAAATAGCCTTTCGATCCCTGTATTTTACCCCTGCCACCTTCAGAATTTTAAAGAGTATATTCCAGTCAACATTGTCAAAAGCTTTCTCTAAGTCCACAAATGCTAGAAACGTAGGTTTGCCTTTCCTTAGTCTTTCTTCTAAGATAAGTCGTAGGGTCAGTATTGCCTCACGTGTTCCAACATTTCTACGGAATCCAAACTGATCTTCCCCGAGGTCGGCTTCTACCAGTTTTTCCATTCGTCTGTAAAGAATTCGCGTTAGTATTTTGCAGCTGTGACTTATTAAATTGATAGTTCGGTAATTTTCACATCTGTCAACAACTGCTTTCTTTGGGATTGGAATTATTATATTCTTCTAGAAGTCTGAGGGAATTTCGCCTGTCTCATACATCTTGCTCACCAGATGGTAGAGTTTTGTCAGGACTTATCCATGTATTATTGTTGATGTTCAAATGGCTCTGACAAGGGTACCTCCCTATCGCACCCCCCTCAGATTTAGTTGTAAGTTGGCACAGTGGATAGGCCTTGAAAAAATGAACGCAGATCAGTCGAGAAAACAGGAAGAAGTTGTGTGGAACTATGAAAAAAATAAGCAAAATATACAAACTGAGTAGTCCATGCGCAAGATATGCAACATCAACAGTGCGTGAGCTCACGAGTGCCGTGATCCCGTGGTTATCGTGAGCCACTGCGGTACAAGAGGTCCTTGGTTCAAGTCTTCCCTCGAGTGACAAGTTTACTTTCTTTATTTTCGCAGAGTTCTGTCCGTTCGTTCATTCACGTCTCTGTTCACTGTAATAAGTTTAGTGTCTGTGTTTTGCGACCGCACCGCAAAACCGTGCGATTAGTAGACGAAAGGACGTGCCTCTCCAATGGGAACCGAAAACATTTGATCGCAAGGTCATAGGTCAACCGATTCCTCCACAGGAAAATACGTCTGATATATTGTATACGACACTGGTGACGGCATGTGCGTCACATGACAGGAACATGTTGTCGACCCACCTAACTTGTACACTTGGCGAATGGGTAAAAAGATTCTTCTACCTTGCCCGATCTAGGTTTTCTTGTGGATGTGATAATCACTCCCAAAAATGATGAAAATAAAAAATTAAACTTTTAAATCGATGTAAGACTTGAACCAAGGACCTCTCGTTCTGCAGCTGCTCACGCTAACCACGGGACCACGGCACTCGTAAGCTCACGCACTCTTGATGTTGCATATCTTGCGCATGGACTAGTCAGTTTGTATATTTTGCTTATTTTTTTCATAGTTCCACACAATTTCTTCCTGTTTTCTCGATTGATCTGTGTTCAGTTTTTGAAGGCCTATCTATCCACTGTACCGACTTATAACTAAATCTGAGGGGGGTGCGATGGGGAGGTTCCCTTGTGAGCACTATAGGACTTAACATCTGAGGTCATCAGTCCCCTAGAACTTAGAACTACTTTAACCTAACTAATCTAAGGACATCACACACATCCACGCCCGAGGCAGGATTCGAACATGCGACCTAAGCAGTCCCGCGGTTCCGGACTGAAGCGCCTAGAACCGCTCGGCCACCAGGGCCGGCATTATCGCTGATGTCAGTATGCAGATGGTATTTGTTCTTCGATACACTCGATGAGAGAGATGCTGTAAAATCTAATAGGGTGACTTTAGGAGGTTCTATTACAAGGTATGATATGACTAGTAACATTGCTGTATCCACGACTGTTTAGGGAGGCCATTGAAATTTATAAACATGAAGATAATTTTAATAGAAAAGAAGAGGCCTTGAAATTAAGCGAGATTTGGACAGTGGCGTTACAGAATCGATAAGTGATTTTTATCTATGACAGACTATTATCGATAGTTACATTTTATCCTTGACTACTTTTCTCTCTGCTACTATGTGCAAGCTAGACCACGCCCACTTTCCTCGGTATTTAGACCGTTCTCCGACGCCCGACTCGTCAGTCGGCAGGAGTCAGCAGGAGCAGCCATACCTCTGAAGATGTCCAACGTAGTGTTGGACGAAACGGTAGGAATAGAAGAATTCCATGGACCACGGCCATATAACCCGAAAGAATTATTAACAACGGTACCATCCGGTCGTGAAAGCCTTCCTTGTATGAGTAGTAACAGTTTGGATGCAGATAGTTCATAGCTATTACCTCCTTTGAATGTTACAAAATAATGATGAGGAGTGCTCTCATACATAAAAAATACTGTATAGATGCTGATCTCTATTGGTATTTCATATGTCTGAAATGAATGGAATGGAATGCCCTTGAGCATGACAGTTTGTAATTTGAAAATGCGGGATGCTCTCAGACTACAATGATTTTTCCTCATAAAACTAATAGAAATTGTCTGTATCTATTCTTGCGGAAACATGACTGTTTTTATTAGTGTCGTCACGATTTTGTGCTTAGAAATATGTATTACCATAAACCCTTTGTTATTTCATACTTCATAACCTCTAATTGCAAAGTAGGAACCACTAGAATTACAATTCATTGTCGAACCTATAAAGGATTACGTTTTTCCCGACTTGTAAGACACGCTGTTCTGTGATGGCCAAATTGTTTACAAAACTACAGCCCAAGACTCTGCTACTGTTGTGAATGATAGTTGCTGGATGTGGACTTCTTCAAGTATGAGTGGCAGAAACTTTACACACAGGTTGGTAGAGGGGAGTTATGGAGCAAAAATGTCAGATGTCCACACACAGCTTATATTTTGTTCTGATGTATTCGAGGAATCTTATAAGGTTCTCTACTACGTGACATTAAGAGGTTTTATTACCACACATGCTTTCACGATTTTTTTTCTTTTACATTTCGTAAACGCCAGTGTGATATAGCAATGCATTGGTTAAAAGGGACCTGCAATGGTGTACAAAACAACAATGTTCTCTTGAATCACAGGTTGTTGTTGCCGAATGTAAAATGTTTGTGTTTTTTCCGAAATATGAACAAATGGCATGAAAGGCCATATTCTGCAATGTCATTTCATGTGTCTGAAATGTTTGTAATACCCATGTACATGACAATTTATTTACAGACACTGATTTGAACACCAGGGACAATCTCAAAAGATGGACTTCAGAGTTTAAATTGTCGCTTTTTCTTTACTGTGATGGAAGTTTTGAAATAACACAGATATTCTGCAGTGATTGGTAGCTTCTGCAGCAAAATAGTGGACCTTTTTTACGATTTTATGCACGGTGACCACGTATAAGTTAAAACATTGGTCAGGTGTATCGCTATAGAAGCTCGAACTCTGCAGTTTGGTCATCTGTAATTGGCGGTGGTGCTGTAGTTTCTTTCACTTTGTTGGATGTCACAAAATAACGGGAGGTGGCGTGAGAGATGCGAATTGTATCCAGCAGTCGAACATTAAAGAATAAGCACATAGATGCTGTTCTTATTGGTAATTCAGTCGTCTGAAAAGAATGTAATGCCCTCGTACATTACAATTAATAATTTGAATATTATGAATGCTCTCAGACAATACCGATTTTACTCATAAAAATAAAAGAAAATGGACTACGATTATTTTTGTGGAAACAGGGCTATTTTGTGTCGTCACGATTGTCCTTTTTCTTATAGATGCTCGCTTATAGCAGATTCTTGACGTGAAATACAACTGCTACAGTAAAGTATTTTTCCTCACAGAATGGTGTGCTCCAGTGGAAACAATCAGTCGCGGCAGTGGGAGTGGGGTGCAGCGGCAGTTTTAGACAAATGACTCACGGTCAGGGTGACCATCATTTTCCTCGCTTTGTTCTGTGGCCGCCGGCGTTGCGACCTATGTGTATGCTGGCATCGAAAGTGCTGACCAACTGCCTGAACCTCTGGCTACGGCCGGCCATACCCCCTGCTAGGGTGGACTGTGTGCCTGCATGCAGAAGTGGTGGCAGCGTTTGAAAAACCGTTCTGGAGAGTTCTTTGGAACTTCGTTGTTGTTCCAGGGTTGGGAGGGAGTCTTTCCAAGAACAGGTTGCAGGAAGCATTGATCTGTGATTGATTGATTTCTGCAGACTGGAGGCAGTATATCAGTGCCACCAGGCGGATCTCTTTGTGGACCATCAGCAACACTGTAGGCCTGTATCCCTGCCTACAGTGAGCAGAGGAAGGGATGAGGGCTGGTAAGGGGGAGGTAAGACTGGCTCGAAGTTGGTTAGTTCGTGACCACCACTCTTTACAAGTGCTGTCTTTTGAGGTAGACTTCTGCGGTGGTTGTGTTATGATGATGATTTTCCCCAATCCCCAGTACATGTGCTGCATTTTGACCCATTATTTACGATTGCTGTTTTTTTTTTTTTTTTTTTTTTTTTTTTTTTTAGGACAGTTTCGATGTATAATTAGAACAGTGAAGAAATTTCCATTTGGCCTGGGCTGCAAGCTCAGAGTCGAGCAATGGAACAGGAGGCGTCTGTAATGAACTCTGATGTAAATCTTCAATTGACACGGTTCTCAGCTGTGTGTTTACCAGGTAACAGATTTATTAAACTCCTCTCTGTAAAACAGCAACATCTCGTCAGTTGAACACAATGCAAACCAAAAATAACAGTAGTACCTTTCACTCCAGCCTATTTCCCGATAGCTTGTTGATGAAGGGATCATCCTGTGTGGAGTTTGAGTACGTCTGCGATCAGTTTCGAGTCGTGTTATGAGACTTTGGCTCTGAGCACTATGGGACTTAACATCTGTGGTCATCTGTCCCCTAGAACTTAGAGCTACTTAAACCTAACTAACCTAAGGACATCACACACATCCATGCCCGAAGCAGGATTCGAACCTGCGACCGTAGCAGTCGCGCGGTTCCAGCTGAGCGCCTACAACCGCTCGGCCACCGCGGCCGGCTATGTGACTTTTTCCTCAACAGGATAAAACCAGTTGTATAACTGTATTGCCATTTTAGGAGGCCCCTATTAGCGCTGTGCGTATAATTGTGTAATTAGGACCATCTTCATGATTAATTACTTAATTAGAACCGATCTTTAATTAAGTTTCTCAGCCAAAATAAATGAAGTACATGAACCTAACCTTCCTCTCCTGCATCTGGACAGTTTCACCATGTTGAGTGAGTGCCCTTGGGCTTTAAACCAAGAAAGATCGGGGTTTGAGTCCCAGAAAGGGGACCACCATTTTGAATTTCCCTCAAATTCCCGGGGGGGGGGGGGGATGGGGTTGGACGACAGCACAGTCTTGGGAGTAAGAAATTCCCGCCAATTTTGAAATTCCCAATATTTTTTGAATTTCGGCCAAAATTGGAAATTCCTGCTAGTAGGGCAGCTAGGGGAGGGAGAGGGGGATAGGTGGGGGTGGCGACCCTCGTGGGTTTGGGGAAACCCACGATGTCATCTGGGTTTGGGGTTGGGCTGGAGGGGTGAGTGTAATTAATTGATCAATTTAATTAATTTGCATATCATTTTGATATCAAAAGTGTCCTCAGAGCCGCTCTACCCCACTACTACTCCTGACTGACTGCTATTGGCCACCATACAGTGAAACGTCCCCTTTTAACAATTATACACGTGACTGGGCTTAAACTGACACACAATATTTTTAGCGCAACGCAATCTGACTTTCAAAAATGCCTACAAAAAAAATGGCCCTGACTAACATTAACCTATGCGTTTCACAAATCGCTTACCTCACAAAAATCTTGGTTACTCCCACTACTGCAATACAGCTAGCGCCACTTCTGCCAGCTAAATAAAAGATTCAAACTATGGAAGGCACTAACTACTGATAGGGATAGTTAGAAAATGAAAGATATTAATAGAGAACAAACAATGTATTTACCTTGATATTATCATCATATATATATATATATATATATATATATATATATATATATATATATATATATATATATGTAGCAGTTCATGACAAATTACAAAACTCCGCCATCTCTCTCCCCACATCCACCACTGCTGGCGGCTCACCTCCAACTGCGCAACGCTACGCGCTGTTCACAGCCAGCTGCCTAACACTACAATGGCGAGTATTACAACAATGCAAAGCAGCCACAGACTGCACACAGCACAGCCAGTGATTTTTATACAGAGGTGGCGTTACCAATAAAAATACCTAAACAGCCTACTTACATAGCCCCCATGCTCCCCACAAAAAATTTTACAAATTGTTTTGCGCAGTGGCCAATACAGATTTGAAAAAGTTTTTCATAATTACAATAACAAAGAAATCAAAGGCACACACTTATTGATACAATGTTGGTCAAAAGCTAAAATTTTCTCACAGTCTATAAAGACAGTCCTGATTCATCACAGTAAAATTAGAGTGTTTTTCTTTTTTTTCAAAATCTGAACAGTAAAAGAGAATGCACACAGAAGTAGTGGATTTCCATGCAGTCTTGAAGAAGTAGTGTCCTTCCAATGGAAAGACAGTGCTGACTCTTGACATGCAGACAAGTAATGGGCCACAACAGAGCAAACCCACAGCAGAGTCATTCGACGTTTTGAAGAATATTGGTAGGTAGGTCATCACAGAGTAGACCCACTGTAGTCCTGGTAGAGAGTATGGTATTGGTGGGCCACCAGAGGTGCAGACCCACTGTAGTCCTTGTAGAAATAATGGTATTGGTGAGTCATCAAAGGTGTAGACCCACTGTAGTCCCTGTAGAAATAACGGTATTGGTGGGTCATCAAAGATGCAGACCCACTGCAGTCCTTGTAGAGATGGCCAGCAGCCATCTGCTGCGACCGTGCAGGTGCACAATCACCATCGAAGGGTCTTGCGGACAATATAGAAAGTCCATAACCACCACTTGTGCACTCACAAAGTTTTTGGAATTGTCCTTAGAACCAGCAATGCTGTTATCCAGTCCATTGCTGAATTATTAACACATGTGTAAACACTAACAGTCCCTACTTCTCGCATATTGTCCATATACTATGACCAACAGAAATGTGTGCAGTGAAATGGAACTTACAAGTTACTTAATTTGATGACCTGGTGTCAATTACAATTTTGTAACATAAGTATACAATTACAAAGGTACAAAATACATCATTAAAGAACATAACAATACAGAGAATATTTGTAGTACAGGCTTTACAAAAGAATCGAAATAACATATACGTCAGTGTTACAGGAATTATGACATGAGTACATACATAAAAGATCAGAATAACTTTCGAAACATCAACTTCACACATGAGCATTAACACAAAACAGAATAAATAATTGTCTAAACATCTTTACAAAGTAAATACCATAGTATTAGAAAAATTCTACAACATAGCTCTCATCAGCTAAACACATAAAGACAGGAAAAACACAAATACACAAGGGTACACAAACACGTAGAGGGATGACACAAAAGGAAAGGACAGGGTTTGTTTTACTGCAGTATTTTGCATGGAGATCTCCCTTCGTTCATCATTATTCCCAAAAAGTCCTATCTGTACCTCTTTTCTGTATTCTAACCATATTTCTTTCAAAATAAATATGGCTCATTGTACAATACTCATTTAGGCCCAAATCGTTTTCATATAACTTTCAAAGCATTCTTTCCCTATTCTCCATAGTTAGGTTCTTATATAGTCTACCCCCTCTTAAGCTAACTTAAATCTACTGAGCTCAGATATTAAACTAAGGGACGAGGCAATGCAGCAGCACAAAACAATTAACACAAACAGCAGTGACAAAAAAAATTGAAATTTGCAAAGCAAGCTACAGTAAATCTAAATTACCAAGCAATTCACATTACAACTAATATGAGGCAATGCACAGCAAACAAGAAAAATAAATCTGGCTTAGCAGAGTTACACAAATTCAAATTCAGCAACACTATGCCTGGCAAACAGCAGCAGAAAATGAAATACCTAAACATGACATAGCTCAAGCAGAAAAAATAGTACACTAAAGATAACAATGCAGATAAGGGAAATGTATAATCACATCTTAATGTCTAAGTAATTAAAGTGGTGCACCACAAGAAGTTATTCTACCAAAAAAGTTACCAAGTACTTGAAAAGAAAATTATGAATGCAGTTACTGTTATTAGTCCCTTCTTATTGTTCTTTCCATTCCAAGAGCTCCATTTTTCGAAGAATGTGGATCATAAAATAATTATTTAATAGATCTGTTGACAGAAAGTTTTCACATTAGCAAATGCATTTAAGTTTATTTTATAAAACCAATGCTGCAACACAGCTGGAAAACAGATATCAAATGAAATAAGCAATTACACAAACCAAAGCATAAAAACATCATTCAATAGCTATGTGGCATTTCGTAAGTCAGTAGCTCTCAACTCTTGTAGAAAGACACTTGTCATTATCAGGTTTGCAGATGTAAGAATATTTCCCATCAATTCATAAGCATTTCAGTAAGTAGCACAAAGTACGATATGTTTCCAAGTAATGAGCGTGTCGTATTTGTGATGCTTTCTACAAAGGAATGTCAGAAGCGAGGTTAGTGGTCTCTTTTTTGTCCCCGCCTAATGGCTTTTTCTCAAGGCGGCTGGCACACCTGGCCGCTCACAACGCATTACGTCACGGTCACTTACCTTTCTTACCGAAATATTTATGGCAGCAGTTTCCGCTACAGTGACAGTCTCATATAAAAAATTCACAGGTCAAGAATTGGCGTTACAAATGTGTAGAAACAAAATTCTATAAATATAACAGTGCCCAAAAAATTTTCGCTGGCATTGTGATACATTCACGCAGGTACATACATTTCATAAACCTTAAAGTACGATCCTTGGTTTCCAACAACCTTTTTCACAAACCAGAGTCCCTAACCACTACTCATTATTCCTTACTTTATTCGTCGACTCTTCTTCAATATTTTATGATAACAGATACGTAGCATACTCAAATAACTCATATAGCACCAGCTTATTGATCATAAACATACCGCAACAGCATAATACACATAGTCATCGTAATAATAACATCATAACACCTCAGTCAAATCTCAAAAACGTCGTAGCTTCCTCCAATAATTTCAAAACCTAAAAAAAATTCTCTGCTCGTGTCAAAAGTGTCATCTGCCTCAAACGTACTTTAAAAATCGTGATCCCATACCAAATACATCATTCAAAGTTCTCATAGTATCACAATGGTTCCGAAAAAATATGAAGAGTTCACAAAGTACAGACAAAATACAATTTCGTAAGTGTGAAGTTATCCAACGGTATAATTACGTAAACATCTGTCACTGATGTAGTAAAATAAATGTTTGTCTCTCTCAGCTAAATAATCAGATAGCTGTGTAATTCTGTGTTAGAGAAATATGGTACCGATGTGTAAAGTTGTATAAGCAAATACCATATTAGCTAGGGCTCCTTGTGCTTGCCACACACATGGTACACAGAGTAAGCGTGTACCCCCCTGAGGATTAATGTAATTATACCCTCAGGTGTTACAGATTACAGCAATGGAATGAAATGTATCACGGAAAACCCTTGTATCATTGCACTTCAATTATCTTAAAAAAATAAATGTTTTAAGTGCGAAATTAATCACTCAAATACGTGTACTCTAGCGCTAAACTGTGCGTCTTGTCACAACATAATCTCTGTGGAAGTGTCGTAGTTATCGTCCTCCGAAAGCTAAGTTCTGCAGAAGTCAATGTACTTACCTCATGATACACAAAAGTGAAATGCTTTGCGTATAGATATCGTAGTTATTATGCTTATTGGCATGATGAAGAAAGTATTGTACAGTAACATATTGTTGTGCCACGAAAAAGGCTGTCTCATTGTTGCTATACCACAAAATTTCTACTGAAAACATGTTTTACTTTCCGGAATAATACAGAAAACTGTGCAGATATAAAACAGAAACACTGCAAAAGCAACATTGTAAATTGTCACTCAGTAGTAGCGTCGTGATAAAATCGTGTAGCTGTCAAACAAACCAAATACTAAGTCATCTTTAATCTCATAGAAAGTACTTCAAATCCAGAATGTATTTTCAAGTAAACCAAAATGTTGCATTAAAATCTCATTAGCAGTACTGGTAAATGTTTTAAGTATGTGAGCCTTATAGTCGTTACGTAATCGTACAACTAACAAGCAAGAATGTACACACACAATAACACTGTGTCGTCTGTTCACAATAACAGTGCATTCGTAATTTCTGTTTAAAGAAGTTCTCTTCGTTCATGACTGGATATTTAACTACAAACATTGTTGCATGGTAACAGTTTCTAAGTCTGACAAAGCCTACCAGTAGCGTGAAGTGAAAAATTTTATGGCAAAGACAAAGTTAAAATGCAGATTATCATTCAAGAAACGGTTTTACATGTGAAATGTGGTGTAAACCTTTACTCTTCCTAGTGCACAGAGTTTCAACTTCAAAGCAATTATCACGTTGTATACATCGGTAAAGAATGCTAAAATTTTTCTCAAGGCTAGCGTCTCATGTTATTTTTCTCGGAGCCAGCGGGCGCACGCGGCTGCCTGCTGTGCGAGTCATTGTCTGTCTCTTTGTTGGCGCGCGCCGTTATTGGGATTAGGAGACCTAACTTCTACAAATTCACTCTGACGAGAGGGCCCTGCCCTGTTTAAATCCCGCCAGTTCTGATGCAATTCAGGTCTGTCGTTACGAATATATCGTCTGTCGTCATGTCGGTAGATTTCATAATTTCTTTCTTGTCGGTCATGTGGTGGAGAATAATTTCTTCCTGAATCGTACCTGCTCGCTGAACTGTTGCGTCTGAAGTTATTCTGTCTCCCTTGATAATAATTGTTTTGGTTCCCATATTGTCTGTTTCTAAGGTAATCTCTGTCACATTCATTACTACGGAAATGCGATCTTTCTCTGTAACTATTATTACTCTGCCAGTGGTTGTCATATGGGTGGTGTCTGTTTTGGTCACGATTTGCGTTGTAAGAATAGCCTTGTCGTGTCCAGTTATTGTTTCTGTCGTCACGGAATTGTGACGTATGTGACCTGTAGTGATTGTTTTCCTGTTTTCGCATCCGGTGACTGTCTGTGTCAATTTCCAGTTCTTGTAACAGTCCCTGAAAAGCTTCAATGTCGTCTTTGCAACGTCCTGCCAAAATAATATGTCGTAAATGTTCAGGTAATTTGATTAAGCAAATGCGGATGAGTTCTGAGGGGCTGTATGGGTTTGACAGGTATTGATTCTTGTGCAACATGTCTTCAAAATATTTCACAAGACTGGAGAATTCAGATTGTTCGAAATGTTTCATCATTATGATGCTATGTTTTACTCGGTATTGTGTAGCTTAAGACCAATATGCTGAGAGGAAGGCATGGTAAAATTCTCCTTCACTGTGACAATCGTGAATGACCGATCGCATTCTTACAGCTGGTTCATTCTCTAAGTAGCCACACATAAATTCTAATCTGTGTTCTAACGACCAGTTGGGAGGAAAACAATGAGAGAATTGATGGAGCCACGCTTGTGGATGAATGTCGTTGGCAGAATTCTTAAACGTTTTGAATTTACGTGTAGTAATGAACAGCTTATAGTCAAAATCATCGTGTCGGAGAGTAGCATATCGGTCATTGTTACGTCGTGTCGGCGGTTCCATCTCAAAATTCGGTGTGCCTTGCCAATTTCTTTCATAATTTCCGAAGTGTCCTATGTTATTATCTTGTGGTTGTTCCGTATTTCTATGTCCCTCTTCCCGTATTGGGGCGCGAGTGTCCTCTGAAATACGTAATTCTTGTATTACCTGTGTCAGCTGATCTTGTACTTCGCGGATTTCACATTTGTACTGTGTATTGATTTGATTTTGATTTTGTTTGAATTTTCTAATTTCTTCATACTCTTCAGTGTCAGTGAAGGCTACAGGTGTTGTGTCATTCAGATCATCATTTACCTTTGTAGATAAGTTAGTGAACTGATCTGAAAGTTCGGCTACTTTATCTGATAGTGTACTTATTTCCTCAGTGTGTTTTTCTGAACCAAGTTTCAGAGTATCTACTGTGTCCTTTAAGTTTTCCTGAGTTTTTGCAAGTTGCGTAACCGAATCGGTAGATGCAACTGAGTCAAATTTAGCTTGCAAGGTCTCATGATTTTCATGAACAATAATTTGCAGTTCTTTTATGGCTGCTTCGTGATTCTGTAATGCATTTTCATGCCGCGAAAAAATAGGCTGAAAATGCTCACAAATTTGTGTTCTTACGTCATTACAGACCTTTTGACATTTCGATTCAATGTTATGTAGCTCAGTAGTTAAATCATCACGTGTTTGTTCAAGCGTGGTGTCTAACTTTTGAAGATTTTGTTCCATTGCGTCTAACTGTTGCTGTGTTTGTCTCTGGTGTTGTTCCATTGTGTCTAACTTTTGAAGATTTTGTTCCATTGTGTCTCACTTTTTAAGATTTTGTTCCATTGTGTCTAATTTTTGAAGCTTTTGCTGTGTTTGTCTCTGATTTTGTTCCATTGTGTCTAATTTTTCAAGCTTTTGTCCCATTTGTTGCATTAATTGTAATAACAATGCACTGGTGTCTGAAACATGTTCCTCAGTGCTTTTCGGCAGTGAATTTGCACCGGCAACATTCACATTTTGACAAGTGGAAAATGTGTCTTGACTCATTTGAGAAAACGGTGAGAACCCAAAACCTGAGTCTACAATATTTGCAAAATTGTGTCCTGTCATTCCCGATTCCTGAGGCGAGCTGTTGCCGTCCGATCGATCGATAATGCTTCCCTCTTCACTAATTGTTTCACTGTCCACGCCATTGTTTGCCACCCGCTCCATTTCCCTATGCACAATTACCAAATTACTACTTTGAACATCAGTTAATTCATTACTCGGTGGCGCTAACACACTGCTTTCGTTTTCACTGTCATTTCGCAGTTTACTTTGGAGCCTAGTATTACGTTTTTCACACGCCATTATTGTCACAGTATTTCACACGACAACACAGAAAAACACAATTTGAAGAGCAAAACTAAGAGAACACATTAACATAACACTGAAAATAATATCTAGTTAATTGCAGCTGCGAAATACTTGGTGCAAATCTACATGCATGCCACATCTGTTTTACTGTACAACAATGAAAGACTGCAACTACAATGGAAATTCTCTCTACAATTACGCGCTAGCAATAAACAAAAGCTACACTAATTACACAAACTACAAGAAAAAATCAGAAGATTCCAGTGAGGTATCCTCGGCTAAGGGTCGACATATGAAATGTCCCCTTTTAACAATTATACACGTGACTGGGCTTAAACTGACACACAATATTTTTAGCGCAACGCAATCTGACTTTCAAAAATGCCTACAAAAAAAATTGCCCTGACTAACATTAACCTATGCGTTTCACAAATCGCTTACCTCACAAAAATCTTGGTTACTCCCACTACTGCAATACAGCTAGCGCCACTTCTGTCAGCTAAATAAAAGATTCAAACTATGGAAGGCACTAACTACTGATAGGGATAGTTAGAAAATGAAAGATATTAATAGAGAACAAACAATGTATTTACCTTGATATTATCATATATATATATATATATATATTTTATATATATATATATATATATGTAGCAGTTCATGACAAATTACAAAACTCCGCCATCTCTCTCCCCACATCCACCACTGCTGGCGGCTCACCTCCAACTGCGCAACGCTACGCGCTGTTCACAGCCAGCTGCCTAACACTACAATGGCGAGTATTACAACAATGCAAAGCAGCCACAGACTGCACACAGCACAGCCAGTGATTTTTATACAGAGGTGGCGTTACCAATAAAAAAAACCTAAACAGCCTACTTACAACAGGAGTGGTGTAATTTTACGAATTTTCTTAGTTTTAGGAGACCCACGGTTTTATGTGGACTCCAAAGCATTGTCAGCATGCCGTTATACACATTAATAAAACGTGTAGAAGAGCTGCTATAACTGCTTAAGGGCTTCAAGAAACTAAAGATCTATATCATCATCAGTCTCTTATTCATACACCCCCTCCCTCTTTTTGCCCCAGGAACCTGTGTGCTCCATCTGTCTGTGTCCAGAATTAATGCCATAATCAAGCGTGAAAACGTTTTAAAATGTTTTCATAGCGTGTAGCTGAAATAGCGTGTGGGTAGCAGCCCAGTATTCACCTGGTCAGATGCTGGAGACCCTCAGAAAACCGTATCCAGGCTGGCAGGCACGCCGACCCTTGTCTTCCCGAGCTGGCCAGGCTCATCTTCCTGAGTCCTGGAAGCAGTGTGTTAACGTGTTCGTCTATCTGCTTGGATGACATGCATAGGATTCAAATAAGTTACAAGTAACATAAAAAGTCCTAACACCGATAGAGGTTTCAACAATTAATATTTAGATTTGTGGTCTAATTTGTAGTTATATTAATAGTTAGGTGCATTTACTTTTTGACTCTAACAAGGGAACCTCCCCATCGCACCCCCTCAGATTTAGTTATAAGTTGGCACAGTGGATAGGCCTTGAAAAACTGAACACAGATCAATGGAGAAAACAGGAAGAAGTTGTGTGGAACTACGAAAAAAAAATGAACAAAATATACAAACTGAGTAGTCCATGGGATGATAGGCAACATCAATGACTAACCACGGGACCACGACGCTCCTTTGCTTAGGCTTTCCTTGATGTTGCCTATGTTGCGCATGGACTACACAGTTTGTATAATTTGCTTATTTTTTTCATAGTTCCACACAACTTCTTCCTGTTTTCTCGATTGATCTGTGTTCAGTTTTTCAAGGCCTATCCACTGTGCCAACTTATAACTAAATCTGAGGGGGGTGCGATGGGGAGGTTCCCTTGTAAGTTGTAATATCTTTTTCGCCTTTACGTATAAGGCACACACATTTTTCAGTTCATTGATGGTCTGCCTCTAAAAGAACAAAAGAAAGTGAACCTAACTATTTATTGAACGCTGAAATACAATTCCAGAAATGTAGTAACTAAACAGATTGTTATTTTGGACAGAGCAAATACATAATTTGGGAAATGTGGCACTAAACAAATTAATATTTTTCAGAGGGCAACCGCAGTACACATGACACAGTCCATAAATACGTTGTACTGATAAAGATGCAACTGTATTATTTGAATTGAAAAAGGATGAAAGCTCGCAACGCATCTAGTCACGTGATAGGTACGGTAGGCTATAATGTCTCTATCGACGAAACTTTCAAGACCACCAACAGCTGGAAGACCAGTGCTACCTCGTACAACGGCTACAGTTAACCATCCGTTGCCATGGGTAAAGGAATCATTAATGTCATTGCTGAAGTTCAATCTACATCCACGAAAGACACATGGTCCGTCGACAAGTGCAGTAGCAGCAATGTTGTTCACAGTATTCTTCTTCTTGTCAGCAGCAGATGTGGTGAATTCGATGTTCTCAATTGTTTTGTAGATTGTTTGACCTTTGACCCCAGCGCGCGAGGCTGGCTTACGCAATCTTGGCAGCGCGCCAGCCGCGGACTTAAGCGCACAGCGGACGGGAGCACCTAGTACGGCTAGTGCTCCCGTCCGGGATTACGCGCGGCTGGCACTGTGAAATATTCTAAGTCCGAATCAAGGTCGCGCGCTATCGCGCTTCTATAAAAGCGAGCGAGGCCCGCGCAGCGGATCACTCGCGCTGCTGCTGCTGCACAGGCAACTGCCCCCAAGATGCCTTACAGAAGGTACCGTCGACGTTCTCGTCAAACAATCTACAAAACAATTGAGAACATCGAATTCACCACATCTGCTGCTGACAAGAAGAAGAATACTGTGAAGAACATTGCTGCTACTGCACTTGTCGACGGACCATGTGTCTTTCGTGGATGTAGATTGAACTTCAGCAATGACATTAATGATTCCTTTACCCGTGGCAACGGATGGTTAACCGTAGCCATTGTACGAGGTGGTACTGGTGTTCCAGCTGTTGGTGGTCTTGAAAGTTTCGTCGATAGAGACATTATAGCCTACCGTACCTATCACGTGACTGAACATGCAAATAAAGACTTTGGCAAATCTGCTTATATGTCACCTTCCCCGGTACTTGACAGTCCAGTTCACTTAAAACGTGAACGTATCTTAATGACATTCTATCTTTATAAATTCGGTAGATAAAACTACCTAGTTTCCACCTATGGATCTTTAATTTTTCATTCAGTTGATTCATTGCTTTTACCGTTATGTGTACTACGCTCATGATCATTTAATAAATTCTTTAATCTTTTTAAAATTCTACATATACCATTGTATTTGTCATTACATGTTTCTTACAAATTGTATCCTGACGTTAATCCTGTAGTGAAGTAGAAGTGGATAGTTCCTGTGAATTATTATGGGTGGAGGTTACACTCAACAACCGAGCTGGGTTAATAATTGGCTCCTTTTACCGACCTCCCGACTCAGCAGCGTTAGTGGCAGAACAACTGAGAGAAAATTTGGAATACATTTCGCATAAATTTCCTCAGCATGTTATAGTCTTAGGTGGAGATTTCAATTTACCAGATATAGACTGGGACACTCAGATGTTTAGGACGGGTGGTAGGGACAGAGCATCGAGTGACATTATACTGAGTGCACTATCCGAAAATTACCCCGAGCAATTAAACAGAGAACCGACTCGTGGAGATAACATCTTGGAACTACTGATAACAAACTGACCCGAACTTTTCGACTCTGTAAGTGCAGAACAGGGAATCAGTGATCATAAGGCCGTTTCAGCATCCCTGAATATGGAAGTTAATAGGAATATAAAAAAAGAGAGGAAGGTTTATCTGTTTAGCAAGAGTAATGGAAGGCAGATTTCAGACTACCTAACAGATCAAAACGAAAATTTCTGTTCCGACACTGACAATGTTGAGTGTTTATGGAAAAAGTTTAAGGCAATTGTAAAATGCGTTTTAGATAGGTACGTGCCGAGTAAAACTGTGAGGGACCGGAAAACCCACCGTGGTACAACAACAAAGTTAGGAAGCTACTGCGAAAGCAAAGAGAGCTTCACTCCAAGTTTAAACGCAGCCAAAACCTCTCAGACAAACAGAAGCTAAGCGATGTCAAAGTTAGCGTAAGGAGGGCTATGAGAGAAGCGTTCAGTGAATTCGAAAGTAAAATTCTATGTACAGACTTGACAGAAAATCCTAGGAAGTTCTGGTCTTACGTTAAATCAGTAAGTGCCTCGAAACAGCGTATCCAGACACTCCGGGATGATGATGGCATTGAAACAGAGGATGACACGCGTAAAGCTGAAATACTAAACACCTTTTTCCAAAGCTGTTTCACAGAGGAAGACCGCACTGCAGTTCCTTCTCTAAATCCTCGCACAAACGAAAAAATGGCTGACATCGAAATAAGTGTCCAAGGAATAGAAAAGCAACTGCAATCACTCAACAGAGGAAAGTCCACTGGACCTGTCGGGATACCAATTCGATTCTACACAGAGTACGCGAAAGAACTTGCCCCCCTTCTAACAGCCGTGTACCGCAAGTCTCTAGAGGAACGGAGGGTTCCAAATGATTGGAACAGAGCACAGGTAGTCCCAGTCTTCAAGAAAGGTCGTCGAGCAGATGCGCAAAACTATAGACCTATATCTCTGACGTCGATCTGTTGTAGAATTTTAGAACATGTTTTTTGCTCGAGTATCATGTCGTTTTTGGAAACCCAGAATCTACTATGTAGGAATCAACATGGATTCCGGAAACAGCGATCGTGTGAGACCCAACTCGCGTTATTTGTTCATGAGACCCAGAAAATATTAGATACAGGCTCCCAGGTAGATGCTATTTTTCTTGACTTCCGGAAGGCGTTCGATACAGTTCCGCACTGTCGCCTGATAAACAAAGTAAGAGCCTACGGAATATCAGACCAGCTGTGTGGCTGGATTGAAGATTTTTTAGCAAACAGAACACAGCATGTTGTTATCAATGGAGAGACGTCTACAGACGTTAAGGTAACCTCTGGCGTGCCACAGGGGAGTGTTATGGGACCATTGCTTTTCACAATATATATAAATGACCTAGTAGATAGTGTCGGAAGTTCCATGCGGCTTTTCGCGGATGATGCTGTAGTATACAGAGAAGTTGCAGCATTAGAAAATTGTAGCGAAATGCAGGAAGATCTGCAGCGGATAGGCACTTGGTGCAGGGAGTGGCAACTGTCCCTTAACATAGACAAATGTAATGTATTGCGAATACACAGAAAGAAGGATCCTTTATTGTATGATTATATGATAGCGGAACAAACACTGGTAGCAGTTACTTCTGTAAAATATCTGGGAGTATGCGTGCGGAACGATTTGAAGTGGAATGATCATATAAAATTAATTGTTGGTAAGGCGGGTACCACGTTGAGATTCATTGGGAGAGTGCTTAGAAAATGTAGTCCAGCAACAAAGGAGGTGGCTTACAAAACACTCGTTCGACCTATACTTGAGTATTGCTCATCAGTGTGGGATCCGTACCAGATCGGGTTGACGGAGGAGATAGAGAAGATCCAAAGAAGAGCGGCGCGTTTCGTCACAGGGTTATTTGGTAACCGTGATAGCGTTATGGAGATGTTTAATAAACTCAAGTGGCAGACTCTGCAAGAGAGGCGCTCTGCATCGCGGTGTAGCTCGCTCGCCAGGTTTCGAGAGGGTGCGTTTCTGGATGAGGTATCGAGTATATTGCTTCCCCCTACTTATACCTCCCGAGGAGATCACGAATGTAAAATTAGAGAGATTAGAGCGCGCACGGAGGCTTTCAGACAGTCGTTCTTCCCGCGAACCATACGCGACTGGAACAGGATAGGGAGGTAATGACAGTGGCACGTAAAGTGCCCTCCGCCACACACCGTTGGGTGGCTTGCGGAGTATGGATGTAGATGTAGATGTAGATGTAATTGCATGAAACTTTTACTACATACTAGGATAAAACTTTCATCTTAACTACAAATAAACTGAAAATTCATTAATGAAAAGAAATATAATTAAGCCTCCTTTTTCGACCATGGAACGGAGTAAGTAGCGTTACAAAATGACTTAAAATGACTTGTGTGGTATCGCATCAATATTCTACATATAACATCTGATGATGCCTGGTCTTTCAGAGAATACCTCTATCTGTTCCTTCAATGTCTGAGATATTTATAATTGTTGCTCTGGTGTCAGATATGTGGATTCCTCTACATTATTACTGTTTATTGACTGACAGGACTGTGTGTTACTAACATTCTCTCCACCGTCATGACTATAATCTGGGCCCCCAAAATACTGCTGTACAGTACTGCAGTATTTTTGGCAGGTTACACTTCACTTTAATATTCTGACAATACTTGTCATGTATACCTTTAGTCCGCAGCAATTTCAGTTTCACTCTCACTTCTCCATTCTCCAAACCGCAAATACCTTGAGAGAGCTCCATATAGGCAGGCATTCCTTTCCCTCAAGAACTCCCAGCCCAGAATACAGGCGCCTCTCAATCCCTTTACAACCAGGAACGTGGAATTGAACGCTCCATATCCCATAAATACGTCCACCTGTGCCTGGCTCTTCACTACCTGTGCTTGGGCACCAATATCCCCCGACACTTTGCAGTTCTGAACTGGCAACACTGGCACTTTATGCAATTGGCACAATTTCCTGTAGAAATCATATCTCATCACATTAACCGTTGAGCTGTGCATGGCTCATGTTCCCGCCATTATGTACTTTACACCCTGTTTTTAACGTACTTCCACCTCACTACGTTAATTTAAATTACTGGTGTCCTGAGTTGTTGCTTTGCCTGACCGTGAGCGGCACTAGCAGCACGTGTCCATATATTCCCTCTTGTAGTATCTTTGCTCAACTGCTATTACTTCCTAGTCGTTGTCTGTCGTAAGCCAGTTCGGATCACGAGTTCGGGCTGCCTCAGCTGCAACGCACCTGGAGCACAGTCCGGACCTGCCAGTGGGGAAGTTGCAATGCGGCACTAGTGCAGTTGGGTTGGAGCTGTGAATTCTGCGTCGACATGGCTCGCCCGGCCATTGCCGCCACACATCACTTGAGCCGGGCCACGGTCTTGGTGGTTCGTCGGTCGGTCGTCCTACCAGACGCTCGCCGATCGTTCATGAGTCGGCTGTGTGTGTGTGTGTGTGTGTGTGTGTGTGTGTGCATCGACTCACGATTTGTTTTCGTGCGTGCTTAGTTACTGTTGGGTATCGTTCAGGTCTTCGTGGAAGTTTTTGTCAGGTTGTTTGTGTAGTTGGCGTTATTTCCACTGACGACTACTTTAGATGTTGTCGGCATTCTGAGGGTAGTCGGTCGGTTGGTGCAGACCAGGGAGGATATCTCCGTGCGGTGCAGTCAGCTGGGTCCGCTGGCGGTCCCTGGTCAGTGTTGGGTCATGTCTGGAGCTGTCCAATCGCTACGAGCTTCATGGCTCACCGACCCAGAACGTCAAAGTTGAGTAGTGGTTTCAACTGCCCAAGCCACGTCCATTCATGTTGTGGTGGTTCGTTTTGGTGGTTCGCTGTTGCGGAGGTTTTCCTGTGAGCAACACAGAGTGTTTCTGTTGCTGAAATTTAGCCGCCATGCGGCGCAGTTAACTGTATTAGTTGACTACAATCCAAGTGCACCAGCGGAAATTTCTGCCTTGTAGTCGTTAGTGTTCTGCTTACCTGCCCTGACCACTGAGGTAAATTCAGGCAGTGTTCCTTTTTGGTGAAGTTAACTATATTACCTTATTTCAAATTCATGTGTACCAGCGGAATTTTCTGCCTTTTGGCTGTTAGTGTTCCAGTTACCTGCCCTGGCCACTAATGTAATTTCAGACAGCGTCCTTTCCTCACCTGTTGTCGCTGTCCAGCATGGTGTGTAGTTTTGACAGCTTAATACGTATTTCATTGTGGATAATCACGTCCGTAACAGTTTGGTCTTTGAGTTTTTATGTACCGATTGGTGGCTAGCAAGTCGTTTGGTCGGTCGGTCTGTGACTGTCTCTTGGTTGGGTTACCGACGGATCAAGTGTAGTTGGGTCCACCACCTGTCTTACCTAAATGAACATTAATGTTTCACGGGCAGGCCCAACCCCCCCCCCCGCTCCCCCCCTGGAGGTGTCTGAGTGCCGTCGTCTATACTGTCCTATTCATGGGCGTTTAATGGTCTGTTGGTAATTTATTCTAGCCAATGCTTTGAAAGAAAAGAATTTTTATTGTGTTTTGTGTAAATTAATTTATGTAAATCAATTGTTGGGCCTTCAGCCTTAGTATTAAATTTAGTTATTGTCGTTGTGTTGTTTTTTCATTTAGTGTGCGCCCCCCCCCCCCCCATTAAAAACGTAAAGGTTAAGGTAGTTTTGAATTTTTGGAAAATCAACTGCGGGCCTTCAGCTGCTTAAAGCTTTATTCTCAAAATTTCCCCTTAAGCGAAAACATTGCAGCCTTCTGCCTTAAGAGAATATGGTAATATATTTTAAAATTTTGGAATTTAATTGTGGCCTTCAGCCGTTTGTATTGCATCTTGTATATGTATGTTTTATCCACTTTTGCCTTAAGTGAAAGAATTGAATTTTGAAACCTGTAGTTGTAAAGGTTCGGCTATGTGCCGTTTTGGTTTAAAGGTGTTATTAAATTACAATAAATTACAATTCTGATGTGAAACTCATTGACACCTTATTTGGCCCTTTCCACAATTCTAATCACCTGTTCTCCCTTGGGGGTTTAGTTGACGTATCAACCGTAGCACCTGCATCAGTCATTATATTGACCGTTATAGTAAAACTTTAGCCTGAACCACAGCCTGTATCAACTCCCTATCTACCTGGTTACATCTCTTATTCTCCGATAAAAGTTCCTCCTTCATTAGAAAACCCTTACTATATCTTAACATATTCACTACATCATGTTTTTCCTTGCTCTCTTGCGTGCTCTCCCTCCGTCCCACAGCCGACAACAGACAGCTAATTGTGGCCGTCTTTAGTTTGTCGAATCGGTTGATGGACGATTGTCATTCGTCACATCAACTATTCTCACATTTTGATTCTGATTCTGCCAAGCCAGGTTGTTTGAAGTACCTGCTTGACCATGTTCGTTCCTATTGTTGCTATTGTTCGGATATCTTTCTGTGTTATTCTGGCTATCCTGTCTTGGATACCATGGCATTGCGAATCAATTCTTCCCCTGTGGCCCTGCGTCTCGCATCTGCTGTTGATTGCCACTTCCTGGGCCAAATCTTTCCTCATACCTTCGTTTCCGTCTGTTTCTCTATTGTTATTACCTTTGTCATTATTCGGATGGTCGTTAAACGACTAGTTTCCGTTTACAGGTTTACCATTGTGGCTATGCCCATTAGAACAATTCCCTCAATTATTCCCACCATTTTGTCTATTATTGTTCTTTTTCTTATAATCGTAACTATCTCATGTTATTTACTCTTTCCTGTTCTGTAAGACTGATCTGACTTATCGAGTGAACTGCGCGAAATGCGCGTGTCACTTCTGTTTGTATTTTATCGTCTGTCTGTTTCTCTTTTTGTTATTCATCCATTTTCTACTTTTTCTTCGACTTTATTAGTATTTTCCGCGAGGCAATTCTGTATTCATTCCTCATCTCTCCATTTTCGACCCTCTAGATTATGTTCTAAATGTCTTCCTTCATGCTATTCTACTCTAGTTGCAGATTTTGCACGTCTGTTGTTAAACTAGCTACCGAATTGGAAATTCCTGGTACGCTTGTTTCAAACTGACTATGCCTGCTTTCGTGATTTCTTAACTTTTAAGCTGTTCATATATTGTTTTCCCTCTCTTTTTCCCTTTCTTCCTCCTCTCTTTCTCTCTCCTCCTCCTGTCTCTCTCTTCCTAACTGTATTCTTTCCCTCTCTCTATCTCTCTTCTCCTGTTGCTTCTGGAATTGATCTAGCTTCATTAGAATTGCAGTTACGGCGTCGTAACCAGGAGTGGTGCACGTAACTGTTTGTTTAGTTTGGGCGCGTCTGTTTCACCCGCAACAGTTGGCAACACGCTGCTATCAACGCTACGCCCAATTTCTGCGCGGTGATGTGCAGTTTCTACTTCATGATCCGTAATATCTTCCTGTATATTTCTATTGGATGTAGATCCCATGGGCATTTCCTCCAATTCGTTGTCAATAATCTCTAGTGAATCTGCTTCCATATCAACTTCTCTCCTAGTCGTACTACGTAATCGCATTGACTCTGTACGAGTCACAATTACTTTCACAAGGCAATCACCACAAAATAATAATAATAATAATACAATATAAAATTTCTATTTCTACAAAAATTTACAGCAAATGTAAATTTTCTTGCCTACTTGAGTTACTGTTTGCAAGACACTACCACACGGTACTAACCATGAACATTGGCAAACAACACGACACACGGAAGCAAGAGATATTTTCAGAAACCCTTACAATTATATTGATAATATACTCTTTCCACGCCCCCCCACCCCCATGAACCATGGACCTTGCCGTTGGTGGGGAGGCTTGCGTGCCTCAGCAATACAGATAGCCGTACCATAGGTACAACCACAACGGAGGGGTATCTGTTGAGAGGCCAGACAAACGTGACGTTCCTGAAGAGGGGCAGCAGCCTTTTCAGTAGTTGCAAGGGCAACAGTCTGGATGATTGACTGATCTGGCCTTGTAACATTAACCAAAACGGCCTTGCTGTGCTGGTACTGCGAACGGCTGAAAGCAAGGGGAAACTACGGCCGTAATTTTTCCCGAGGGCATGCAGCTTTACTGTATGATTAAATGATGATGGCGTCCTCTTGGGTAAAATATTCCGGAGGTAAAATAGTCCCCCATTCGGATCTCCGGGCGGGGACTACTCAAGAGGATGTCGTTATCAGGAGAAAGAAAACTGGCGTTCTACGGATCGGAGCGTGGAATGTCAGGTCCCCTAATCGGGCAGGTAGGTTAGAAAATTTGAAAAGGAAAATGGATAGGTTAAAATTAGATATAGTGGGAATTAGTGAAGTTCGGTGGCAGGAGGAACAAGACTTCTGGTCAGGTGACTACAGGGTTATAAACACAAAGTCAAATAGGGGTAATGCAGGAGTAGGTTTAATAATGAATAGGAAAATAGGAACGCGGGTAAGCTACTACAAACAACTTAGTGAACGCATTATTGTGGCCAAGATAGATACGAAGCACACACCTACTACAGTAGTACAAGTTTATATGCCAACTAGCTCTGCAGATGACGAAGAAATTGAAGAAATGTATGATGAAATAAAAGAAATTGTTCAGATTGTGAAGGGAGACGAAAATTTAATAGTTATGGGTGACTGGAATTCGAGTGTAGGAAAAGGGAGAGAAGGAAACGTAGTAGGTGAATATGGATTGGGGCTAAGAAATGAAAGAGGAAGCCGCCTGGTAGAATTTTGCACAGAGCACAATTTAATCATAGCTAACACTTGGTTTAAGAATCATGATAGAAGGTTGTATACATGGAAGAACCATGGAGATACTAAAAGGTATCAGATTGATTATATAATGGTAAGACAGAGATTTAGGAACCAGATTTTAAATTGTAAGACATTTCCAGGGGCAGATGTGGACTCTGACCACAATCTATTGGTTATGACCTGTAGATTAAAACTGAAGAAACTGCAAAAAGGTGGGAATTTAAGGAGATGGGACCTGGATAAACTGAAAGAACCAGAGGTTGTACAGAGTTTCAGGGAGAGCATAAGGGAACAATTGACAGGAATGGGGGAAAGAAATACAGTAGAAGAAGAATGGGTAGCTTTGAGGGATGAAGTAGTGAAGGCAGCAGAGGATCAAGTAGGTAAAAAGACGAGGGCTAGTAGAAATCCTTGGGTAACAGAAGAAATATTGAATTTAATTGATGAAAGGAGAAAATATAAAAATGCAGTAAAAGAAGCAGGCAAAAAGAAATACAAACGTCTCAAAAATGAGATCGACAGGAAGTGCAAAATGGCTAAGCAGGGATGGCTAGAGGACAAATGTAAGGATGTAGAGGCTTATCTTACTAGGGGTAAGATAGATACTGCCTACAGGAAAATTAAAGAGACCTTTCGAGATAAGAGAACCACTTGTATGAACATCAAGAGCTCAGATGGAAACCCAGTTCTAAGCAAAGAAGGGAAAGCAGAAAGGTGGAAGGAGTATATAGAGGGTCTATACAAGGGCGATGTACTTGAGGACAATATTATGGAAATGGAAGAGGATGTAGATGAAGATGAAATGGGAGATACGATACTGCGTGAAGAGTTTGACAGAGCACTGAAAGACCTGAGTCGAAACAAGGCCCCGGGAGTAGACAACATTCCATTGGAACTACTGACGGCCTTGGGAGAGCCAGTCCTGACAAAACTCTACCATCTGGTGAGCAAGATGTATGAAACAGGCGAAATACCCTCAGACTTCAAGAAGAATATAATAATTCCAATCCCAAAGAAAGCAGGTGTTGACAGATGTGAGAATTACCGAACAATCAGTTTAATAAGCCACAGCTGCAAAATACTAACACGAATTCTTTACAGACGAATGGGAAAACTAGTAGAAGCCGACCTCGGGGAAGATCAGTTTGGATTCCGTAGAAATACTGGGACACGTGAGGCAATACTGACCTTACGACTTATCTTAGAAGAAAGATTAAGGAAAGGCAAACCTACGTTTCTAGCATTTGTAGACTTAGAGAAAGCTTTTGACAATGTTGACTGGAATACTCTCTTTCAAATTCTAAAGGTGGCAGGGGTAAAATACAGGGAGCGAAAGGCTATTTACAATTTGTACAGAAACCAGATGGCAGTTATAAGAGTCGAGGGACATGAAAGGGAAGCAGTGGTTGGGAAGGGAGTAAGACAGGGTTGTAGCCTCTCCCCGATGTTATTCAATCTGTATATTGAGCAGGCGGTAAAGGAAACAAAACAAAAATTCGGAGTAGGTATTAAAATCCATGGAGAAGAAATAAAAACTTTGAGGTTCGCCGATGACATTGTGATTCTGTCAGAGACGGCAAAGGACTTGGAAGAGCAGTTGAATGGAATGGATGGTGTGTTGAAGGGAGGATATAAGATGAACATCAACAAAAGCAAAACGAGGATAATGGAATGTAGTCGAATTAAGTCGGGTGATGTTGAGGGTATTAGATTAGGAAATGAGACACTTAAAGTAGTAAAGGAGTTTTGCTATTTGGGGAGCAAAATAACTGATGATGGTCGAAGTAGAGGGGATATAAAATGTAGACTGGCAATGGCAAGGAAAGCGTTTCTGAAGAAGAGAAATTTGTTAACATCGAGTATAGATTTAAGTGTCAGGAAGTCTTTTCTGAAAGTATTTGTATGGAGTGTAGCCATGTATGGAAGTGAAACATGGACGATAAATGGTTTGGACAAGAAGAGAATAGAAGCTTTCGAAATGTGGTGCTACAGAAGAATGCTGAAGATTAGATGGGTAGATCAAATAACTAATGAGGAGGTACCGAACAGGATTGGGGAGAAGAGGAGTTTGTGGCACAACTTGACCAGAAGAAGGGATCGGTTGGTCGGACATGTTATGAGGCATCAAGGGATCACCAATTTAGTATTGGAGGGCAGCGTGGAGGGTAAAAATCGTAGGGGGAGAACAAGAGATGCATACACTAAGCAGATTCAGAAGGATGTAGGTTGCAGTAGGTACTGGGAGATGAAGAAGCTTGCACAGGATAGAGTAGCATGGAGAGCTGCATCAAACCAGTCTCAGGACTGAAGACCACAACAACAACAACAACAACAACTCTTTCCACATACATAAATTTTCCGGAACTTCGAGACCCACGTTGGGCGCCAGTTCTCGTGTAATTTTAAATGATAATAAATGATTGATTGAATAATTCATGCAACGCTAACCGTGCCGTTATTCTTATTGTATGAAATAGTTTTGAAAAATAGAAATAATGAATCTTTTCTCTTTTATGTATGTTAAAAGCCACAGCTGATTTTTCTCAGGGTGCTGTCACCAACAATAGCATACACATCCAAATGTGAAGACATCCGTCCTACTCACGATGGATTAAAGTAGCGATGATACATTTAAACAATTCTTAATTATTTTTTCTGAGTGGCCGGATGTTCCAGGATAACTGCCTATGCGCAATGGCAGCATTTATTGATATTGTTATCAATAAAAACTAAACCTCTGGCCTAACATGAATTGAAAAATATTGCAGGAGACCGTTTTCAGATTATTAAAATTATTCTTTTTATACTTTTAGTATTATATGACTCTTGGAAGAACTTATATAATTTTTGTCATTAATGGCGTCGCTACGACAACGAGCCTACACAGAAATGGCCAGGGCAACATTTAATTATGACGTACTGAATCATATAAAGCATAGCTACTAGATACTCACAAAAATACGCACTACAATTATTAATCTCTTATGTATTCAACAAAATTATATTCCTACTACAAATAATTGTATCAGCTACACACCGTGAAAATTTAACGTCCGTCAGTGATGACCACAGAATCGACCAGACAATGAAACAAGAGGTGACCGAGACGTCTAAGCAATGGCACCCCATACTATCACGCGGGTGATATGCCAGTATGGCGATGACGAATACACGCTTCGCATGTGCGTTCACCGCGATGTACCCAAACACGGATGCGACCATCACGATGCTGTAAACAGAATCTGGATTCATCCGAAAAAATGACGTTTTGCCATTCGTGCACCCAGGTTCGTCGTTGAATACACCATCTCAGGTGCTCCTGTCTGTGATGCAGCGTCAAGGGTAACCGCAGCCATGGAGGTGGCCGCGCGGTTCTGGCGCTGCAGTCTGGAACCGCGAGACCGCTACGGTCGCAGGTTCGAATCCTGCCTCGGGCATGGATGTGTGTGATGTACTTAGGTTAGTTAGGTTTAACTAGTTCTAAGTTCTAGGGGACTAATGACCTCAGCAGTTGAGTCCCATAGTGCTCAGAGCCATTTGAACCATTTGAACCGCAGCCATGGTCTCCGAGCTGATAGTCCATGCTGCTGCAAACGTCATGGAACTGTTCAAATTCAAATGGTTCAAATGGCTCTGAGCACTATGGGACTTAACTTCTGAGGTCATCAGTCCCCTAGAACTTAGAACTACTTAAACCTAACTAACCTAAGGACATCACATACATCCATGCCCGAGGCAGGATTCGAACCTGCGACCATAGCGGTCGCGCGGTTCCACACTGAAGCGCCTAGAACCGCTCGGCCACCCCGGCCGGCTCGAACTGTTCGTGCAGATGGTTGTTGTCTTGCAAACGTGCCCATCTGTTGACTCAGGGATCGAGACGTGCTGCACGATCCGTTACAGCCATGCGAATAAGATGCCTTTCATCTCGACTGGTAGTGATACGAGGCCGTTTGGATCCAGCACAGCGTTCCGTATTACCCTCCTGAACTCACCAATTCCATATTCTGCTAACAGTCATTGGATCTCGACCAACGTGAGCAGCAATGTCGCGATACGATAAACCGCAATCGCGATAGGCTACAATCCGACCTTTATCAAAGTCGGAAACGTGATGGTACGCATTTCTCCTCCTTACACGAAGCATCACAACAACGTTTCACCAGGCAACGCCGATCAACTGCTGTTTGTGTATGAGAAATCGGTTGGAAACTTTCCTCATGCCAGCACGTTGTAGGTGTCGCCACTGGCGCCAACCTTGTGTGAATACTCTGAATAGCTAATCATTTGCATATCACAGCATCTTCTTCCTGTCGGTTAAATTTCGCGTCTGTAGCACGTCATCTTCGTGGTGTAGCAATTTTAATGGCCGGTACTGTACATCCGGAAGCCTACCAAGGACCTGTCGAGCAAGGCCGAAGCAGAACCGCTACGGTACTGCTTTCCACAGGTGGAGGAACACGCCCTTTAGTTGGTGGTGACAATATTTTGGACCAGCAATGTATATTTTCTCATTTCTTACTCGTCCTGCGCATCTACCTCTGATTTATCAGCATTATATACAGTGACCGAAAAAAAAATCACAACACCAAAGAAAAGTTAAGGTAAAGTAATGAAACTCTGGGAATACATTTGTCTAGGTAACTGCAAGATCACAGGTTAATGCAAGCCAGAGACAAGCCATTGCAGATGTGAAATGCTGGTTCATTAATAGTCGGTGTAATTTCCACAATGTTGAATGCAACTTCGTTGAATGCAACTTCGTTCGATGGACTGTCGGAGGTTCGAGTCCGCCCTCGGTCATGGGAGTGTGTTTGTTTTCCATAGCTTAAGTTTAAGTTAGATTACGTACTGCGTAAGCTTAGGGACCGATGACCTAAGCAGTTTGGTCCGGTAAGATCTTACCACAAAATTACAAAATCTGTGGTTTGGAATTCCGTGCCTGTTGCACTTTGTCGGTCAATACAGAGCGACTAAAGCTGTCCATGTCTGACACTGCAGTCGTCGTTCGATATTACAGGGTGATTCAAAAAGAATACCACAACTTTAAAAATGTGTATTTAATGAAAGAAACATAATATAACCTTCTGTTATACATCATTACAAAGAGTATTTAAAAATGTTTTTTTTCACTCAAAAACAAGTTCAGAGATGTTCAATATGGCCCCCTCCAGACACTCGAGCAATATCAACCCGATACTCCAACTCGTTCCACACACTCTGTAGCATATCAGGCGTAACAGTTTGGATAGCTGCTGTTTTTTCTCGTTTCAAATCATCAATGGTGGCTGGGAGAGGTGGCCGAAACACCATATCCTTAACATACCCCCATAAGAAAAAATCGCAGGGGGTAAGATCAGGGCCTCTTGGAGGCCAGTGATGAAGTGCTCTGTCACGGGCTGCCTGGCGGCCGATCCATCGCCTCGGGTAGTTGACGTTCAGGTAGTTACGGACAGATAAGTGTCAATGTGGTGGCGCTCCATCCTGCTGAAATATGAATTGTGCTTCTTGTTCGAGCTGAGGGAACAGCCAATTCTCTAACATCTCCAGATACTGTAGTCCAGTTACAGTAGCACCTTCGAAGAAAAATGGACCAAAAACTTTATTGGCTGAAATGGCACAGAAAACGTTCACCTTAGGCGAGTCACGTTCATACTGAGTTGTTTCCCGCGGATTCTCAGTGCCCCATATACAGACATTGTGACGGTTGACTTTCCCGTTAGTGTGGAAAGTTGCTTCATCACTAAACACAATCTTTGAAACGAAAGATTCATCTGTTTCCATTTGAGCAAGGATAAAATCACAGAAATCGATTCTTTTAATCTTATCAGCTGCAGACAGTGCTTGAACCAATTTCCGACGATAAGGTTTCATAACTAACCTTTTTCGTAGGACTCTCCACACAGTTGATTGTGGAATTTGCAGCTCTCTGCTAGCTCTGCGAGTCGATTTTCCTGGGCTGCGAACAAATGCTTGCTGGATGCGTGCTACATTTTCATCACTCGTTCTCGGCCGTCCAGAACTTTTCCCTTTGCACAAACACCCAATCTCTGTAAACTGTTTATACCAACGTTTAATACACCACCTATCAGGAGGTTTAACACCATGCTTCGTTCGAAATGCACGCTGAACAACTGTCGTCGATTCACTTCTGCCGTACTCAATAACACAAAAAGCTTTCTGTTGAGAGGTCGCCATCTTAGCATCAACTGACGCTGACGCCTAGTCAACAGCGCCTCAAGCGAACAAATGTACAACTAAATGAAACTTTATAGCTCCCTTAATTCGCCGACAGATAGTGCTTAGCTCTGCCTTTTGTCGTTGCAGAGTTTTAAATTCCTAAAGTTGTGGTATTCTTTTTGAATCACCCTGTATTTCATATGTACTCGACTGAAGAAAGATCTGGTAATCCAGGAGACCAGGACGAGATATCGACACCGTGTAGTGCATGCTCGGTTACAGCAACGCTATGCGGGCGAGCGTTGTCCAATACACCCTGTAATGCTTTTCACGAGACTGACGTTCAAATTTGTAATCAGGGTGCGTGGGATAACCACAAGAGTGTTGCTGGTGTCATACGAAATCGCATCCCAGGCCATAACTTGAGGTACAGATACAGTGCGTCTGGCACGTAGACCGGCTGTTTGCAGGCCCTCAACTGGTCTCGTTCCAGCCGACACGCGGCCATCACTGGAACCGAGGCTGGACCGGCTTTCATCAGAAAACACGACAGACTTCCATCCTGCCCGCCAATGAGCTCTCGCTTGTTGTTGTTGTGGTCTTCAGTCCTGAGACTGGTTTGACGCAGCTCTCCATGCTACTCTATCCTGTGCAAGCTTCTTCATCTCCCAGTACCTACTGCAACCAACATCCGTCTCAATCTGCTTACTGTATTTGTAGTGTTAGCAGTTAGCCAACACTACGCACACTACTTGGTTGAGGAGGCCGAATGCACGCGTTAACTCACGCAGGCTGGCGTGAGGTCTGAAACAGGATACGTAATGAATGCTATAAAGAAAAGTACGTAGCCGCTGGAATACTTAACTTTAATCCATCATTGTTGTACATCGCTCTTGACGATACAAGTGAGACTCTGTAGATACATGCAATGTATTGCTAATGGCGCCTTGCTAGGTCGTAGCCATTGACTTAGCTGAAGGCTATTCTAACTATCTGCTCTGCAAATGAGCGAGGCTTCGTCAGTGTGCATCGCTAGCTAAGTCGTCCGTACAACTGGGGCGAGTGCTAGTCCGTCTCTCGAGACCTGCCGTGTGGTGGCGCTCGGTCTGCGATCACTGACAGTGGCGACACGCGGGTCCGACATGTACTAATGGACCGCGGCCGATTTAAAGCTACCACCTAGCAAGTGTGGTGTCTGGCGGTGACACCACAGTATTCATCTCTTGGTCTCCCTCTACGATTTTTACCCTCCACGCTGCCCTCCAGTACTAAATTGGTGATCCCTTGATGCCTCAGAACATGTCCTACCAACCGATCCCTTCTTCTAGTCAAGTTGTGCCACAAACTCCGCTTCTCCCCAATTCTATTCAATATCTCCTCACTAGTTATATGATCTACCCATCTAATCTTCAGCATTCTTCTGTAGCACCACATTTCGAAAGTTTCTATTCTCTTCTTGTCCAAATTATTTATCGTCCATGTTTCACTTCCGTACATGGCTACACTCCATACAAATACTTTTAGAAACGACTTCCTGACACTTAAATCTATACTCGATGTTAACAAATTTCTCTTCTTCAGAAACGCTTTCCTTGCCATTGCCAGTCTACATTTTATATCCCCTCTACTTCGACCATCATCAGTTATTTTGCTCCCCAAATAGCAAAACTCCTTTACTACTTTAAGTGTCTCATTTCCTAATATAATTCCCTCAGCATCACCCGATTTAATTCGACTACATTCCATTATCCTCGTTTGGCTGTTGTCGATCTTCATCTTATATCCTCCTTTCAAGACACTGTCCTTTCCATTCAACTGCTCTTCCAAGCCCTTTGCTGTCTCTGACAGAATTACAATGTCATCGGCGAACCTCAAAGTTTTTATTTGTTCTCCATGGATTTTAATACCTAGTCCAAATTTTTCTTTTGTTTCCTTCACTGCTTGCTCAATGTATAGATTGAATAACATCGGGGAGAGGCTACAACCCTGTCTCATTCCCTTCCCAACCACTGCTTCCCCTTCGTGTCCCTCGATTCTTATAACATCACTGAAATCGCAATGCACGCTACAGGGCGTCTGGTCCCAGGCTGTTCTTGAAGCAAGCTGTTTGTAACAGTCGGCTGTGTCGCTGTGGTGCCAACCGCTGGCCCAGATGCACAACTATGCGCCAGAGCCACGCCGAACGCAGTGGTCTTCCCTCTCGGTAGCGACACGCGTCCATCTGGGAGTCCGGTATTCTCAGACTGTACATTCTAGTGACCACGGCTGCCAGCAGTAATGTGCAGTGGATATATTGCTGCCAAGTCCTTCTGCGATATCACAGAAGGAATAGCCAACTTACCGTAGCCCTATTACACGGCCTCGTTCAAATTCAGTGAGGTGTTGATGATGAAACTTTCCCATCTCCTCCGTATCTCTTTTGTTACGCAACCTTCCCTTCTACAAAAATCTATGAAACCTTCCCTTACGATTTCTATCTCTTGCTTAATAATAACATATGAAATCTTCCCTTTAAAATTAATTCTCTTTCTCAATAATAATAAGTGCAGTCTTCGTATACAAATTTAAATGCTGCTTATTAAAAGTGATTTGCTGATTATTTCGACGAAACATAGAATGTGTCGTCGTCGTGGCCTTCATTCGTAACCTGCAATAACCCAGAACTGTTCCTTACTGTTAGTCGATCGCCATCTGACTGCTACATCGAACTGCGACATGAATATACTTACTCTGTTTTACTATACTCTAGTTGTGGTGTCACCGCCAGACACCACACTTGCTAGGTGGGTAGCCTTTAAATCGGCCGCGGTCCGTTAGTATACGTCGGACCCGCGTGTCGCCACTATCAGTGATTGCACACCGAGCGCCGCCACACGGCAGGTCTAGTTTAGAGAGACTCCCTAGCACTCGCCCCAGTTGTACAGCCGACTTTGCTAGTGATGGTTCATTGTCTACATACGTTCTCATTTGAAGAGACGATAGTTTAGCATAGCCTTCAGCTACGTCATTTTCTACGACCTAGCAAGGCGCCATATTCAGTAATAAGAATGAATTCTGAACAGACAATATGTACCGTCAAGAGCGACGTTCATCATTAATGGATTAAAGTTAAGTATGAAACTAATTACGTCCGCTTTCTGAATTCTAATTCCTTGTCATGTTCCAGACCTCACGTCAGCATAGTTCTTCCCTCCTCACGCCAGCCTGCGTGAGCTAAAAAGCGTGCATTTTGGCCTCCTCTAGTAACACGGTTACTTCTGCCAACTACAACAATATTAGCTGCTGGTAGGTTGTCATTATAAGTGGCCGTATTTATTACCAAAGCTGACGCTATTCTTTAATAGCAAAGCTGACGTTATTCTTTAATTAATTAGACTGAAGTTACGTAATTCATAGTTAAACTTTTTCTTGACAACAATAAAATTTTGCAAAGTTTCACGTTGATGGATTTTGGGATGGATTATAATCAGTAATGCAATATTGCCGGCAAAAATTAATTATATTCTGAAAACGATTCTTCAGATATTTGCTGTTGGTAATGAAATGATTTTACAAACGTTCAAATGGGACTTATTTTTTACAATAATCTTACAACTAGCATTGCGCAAACATACCCCCAGTAGTCTTGAGTTTATATAAAAAAAAATTCCATAATATTGGTTTCTCTTATGATAATAGTTAGCTGATGTCTCTGCACATCCGTTTATAATCTCTTGTAAATCATAGCTGGTGGCTGGCAGGCACACCGCTCCTCTCAACCTCTGGCTTCAGATCTGCTACCGACTCGCTTCACGTCTCGCTTACTACGAATGCTGCAGTGCGGACTCTCCCGCAAATAATGCTTTCTGGTGCAGACAATCCCTGCTACCATTACAAAGTGTATCAATGCGCGGTCTTTGCCGCTCTTTTCTTAAAATGTATCCATACGTGGTGTCTCCCGCCCTATTTAAAATTATATCAATGTCCGGTCTCTCCCGCCAACAATACTTCGGTGCAGACATTCCCTGCCATCACAATTATTTCCAAAACGACAAATATTAATTATTCCTACTTAATCCTATTAATAAAATATAAACATCATTCATAAATTGGGTTTGACAATAGACAATAAAAATATAAACGTCTTACAGTGATAGGGCGTCTTTGTTCCCTTAAAGGCCTTCTTGACTAACATCAACTGCCCGCATCTCGTGGTCGTGCGGTAGCGTTCTCGCTTCCCACGCCAGGGTTCCCGGGTTCGATTCCCGGCGGGGGTCAGGGATTTTCTCTGCCTCGTGATGGCTGGGTGTTGTGTGCTGTCCTTAGGTTTAAGTAGTTCTAAGTTATAGGGGACTGATGACCTTAGATGTTAAGTCCCATAGTGCTCAGAGCCCTTTTTGACTAACATCAACTCACCACGACCCATCTCAAAGGTAACTAACGCGCAAACCGTTGCAGCGATTGTTTAAAGCAAACCTGATTTGCATCCTCAGAATAGCGTTTCTAGCGCTACTCTTATGCGACTGTCGCGAAATCTCGATAGACATCACCCTTCAGATGTAGAAAGACGCCTATCAACTTATGTTTACGTCACACAACTACTTCTTGCTGCTGTCATTTTTTCCGTCAGTGTGTGTCCGAAGTATGTATATGGCTGAATGCTGTCACTCTAAAACGCGCATAAAAGTGTCGCAACGTGTTTTATAAGACTACTCTGTCACTGACGACAAGTGTTAGTTTCCATCTTACGACATTTAGAAACTGTTTTTAAGTGCAGTACTTTTACATCACTGTAGTTTATCAGTTATATTATTAATGATTTTTTTTACAAACGTGTCTAGACAGTTATAACTGTAACGGGAGGTGAACCTCAACCTTCTGATTACAGTGCTCTGACAGTGGATTTTAGAAAAATAGCGACGTGTGTTTCGTAGCAGCCAGCAACCAGTGTGATAAACATTTGTGAAGCACCACAATAGACTCAATACGTTCAAAAAATGAAATACATTTTGACACTACATCTATCCACCTAATCTGTCTGCCTCATACTTCGAAAACTGCCTAATGGCGTGCGTCGCAGATTACCTATGGTACGACTAACTGATCCCCCTTCCCAGTTCCACTCGCGAATGGCGCGTGGGAAGAATACTGCCGGTAAGCCTCTGTATGCCTCTAATTTCTCGAATTTTCTCGTTGTGGCCATTTCGCGTGACATATGTGGGAAGAAGAACACTACTGGCCATTAAAATTGCTACACCAAGAAGAAATGCGGATGATAAACGGGTATTCACTGGACAAATTTATTATACTAGCACTGACATGTGATTACATTTTCACGCAATTTGGGTGCATAGATACTGAGAAATCAGTACCCAGAACAACCACCTCTGGCCGTAATAACGGCCTTGATACACCTGGGCATTGAGTCAAACAGAGCTTGGATGGCGTGTACAGGTACAGCTGCCCATGCAGCTTCAACACGATACCACAGTTCATCATGAGTAGTGACTGGAGTATTGAGACGATCCAGTTGCTCGGTCACCATTGACCAGACATTTTCAGTTGGTGAGAGATCTGGACAATGTGCTGGCCAGGGCAGCAGTCAAACATTTTCTGCATCCAGAAAGGCCCGTACAGGACCTGCAACAAACGCTCGTGCATTATCCTGCTGAAATGTAGGGTTCCGCAGGCATCGAATGGAGGGTAGAGCCGCGGGTCGTAACACATCTGAAGTGTAACGTCCATTGTTCAAAGTGCCGTCAATGCGAACAAGAGGTGACCGAGACGTATAACCAATGGCACCCCATACCATCACGCCGGGTGATACGCTAGTATGGCGATCACTAATACACGCTTAAAATAAGCGTTCACCGCGATGTCGCCAAACACGGATGTGACCATCATGATGCTGTAAACAGAACCTGGATTCATCTGAAAGAATGACGTTTTGGCATTCGTGCACCCCGGTTCGTCGTTGGGTACACCATCGCAGGCGCTCCTGTCTGTGATGCTGCGTCAAGGGTAACCGCAGCCATGGTCTCCGAGCTGATAGTCCATGCTGCTGCAAACGTCGTCGAACTGTTCGTGCAGATGATTGTTGTCTTTTAAACGTCCCCATCTGTTGACTCAGGGATCGAGACGTGGCTGCACGATCCGCTACAGCCATGTGGATAAGATGCCTGTCATCTCGACTGCTAGTGATACGAGGCCGTTGGGATCCACCACGGCGTTCCGTATTACCCTCCTGAACCCACCGATTCCAGCCGGCCGGAGTGGCCGAGCGGTTCTAGGCGCTACAGTCTGGAACTGCGTGACCGCTACGGTCGCAGGTTCGAATCCTGCCTCGGGCATGGATGTGTGTCATGTCCTTAGGTTAGTTAGGTTCTAAGTTCTAGGGGAATAATGGCCTCAGAAGTTAAGTCCCATAGTGCTCAGAGACATTTGAACCAGCCACCGATTCCATATTCTGCTAACAGTCATTGGATATCGACCAACGCGAGCCGCAATGTTGCGATACGATATACCGCAATCGCGATAGGCTACAACCCGACCTTTATCAAAGTCGGAAACGTGATGGTACGCATTTCTCCTCCTTACACGAAGCATCACAACAACGTTTCACCAGGCAACGTCGGTCAACTGTTGTTTGTGTATGAGAAATCGGTTGGTAACTTTCATCATGTCAGCACGTTGTAGATGTCGCCACCGGCGCCAACCTTGTGTGAATGCTCTGAAAAGTTAATCATTTGCATATCACAGCATCTTCTTCCTGTCGGTTAAATTTCGCGTCTGTAGCACGTCATCTTCGTGGTGTAGCAATTTTAATGGCCAGTAGTGTACTTTTCGATAGAGCAATTTGTCATCAATAGTGTAATTGGATGGTAGTCAATTTCTTTTCCTGTCTATGCGTAATGTGTTACATTCATTTACTTTCAGGGTCAACTGCCAGAGCCTGCACCATTCATCAATCCTCTGTAGGCCATTCTGCAAATAGATACCGTCTTGCGGCGTTGCTGCTTTCTTATAGACAACCGTATCATCAGCGAAGCTTTCTGCTAGATCATTTATATACATTTTACAGTAACGGACCTATAACACTTCCTTGGGGTATGGCAGAAATTACCTTTACATCTGCCGATTTTATTCCGTTAACATCTACGTGCCGAGCGGTCTAAGTCGCTGCAGTCATGGACTGTGCGGCTGGTCCCGGCGGAGGTTCGAGTCCTCCCTCGGGCATCGGTGTGTGTGTTTGTCCTTAGGATAATTTAGTATAAGTAGTGTGTCAGCTTAGGGACTGATGACCTTAGCAGTTAAGTCGCATAAGATTTCACATACATTTGAACATTTAGCATCTACGTGTTGGATTCTGTATGCAATGAAGTCTTGAATCCAGTCACAATTCTGGTCCAATACTCGGTGAGCTCGTATTTTTTTTTTCCAGTAACTGGCAGCGCGGGACGGTCTCATAGGCCTTCCTGAAGTCAAAGACCTCAGCATCGTCCCCAGTGCCGTCGTGTGCAGCGCTATTGATCTCGTGGATAAACATAGCAAGATCTCTTTTTGCGCAATGCATGTTGATTTTTATAGAAGAGAGTTACGTTCTCCAAAAACGTCATACCTCTTGAGCAAAGAACGTTTTCCATAATTGTACAACATACTGACGTCAACTATATGGTCTATAAGTTAGTGCTCCTATCCTACGGCCCTTCTTAAAAACGAAATAACCTCCGCTTTTTTCCTGTCGCTAGGTACCCTTCGCTGCTCCAACCATCTGCATTAAACTACTGTTAGAAGGGGAGCAAGTTCTTTAGCATTATCTTTGTAGAATCTAGCAGGTATCTCATTCGGTCCTGACACATTTCATCTACTAAGCGATTGAAGTTGCTTGTCTATTCCAATATCGGTTATCGTTGGTGCGATGATTGAAATGACTCTGAGCATTATGGGACTTAACATCTGAGGTCATCAGTTCCCTAGAACTTAGAACTAATTAAACCTAACTAACCTAAGGACATCACACATATCCATGCCCGAGGCAGGATTCGAACCTGTGACCGTAGCGGTCGTGCGGTTCCAGACTGAAGCGCCTAGAACCGCATGGCCACTGCGGCCGGCGCGATGATTGAAAGGAGGGACCGTGTTACGAACTTTCGCGGTGCAACAATTTCGGAAGACCGAATTCAGTATTTCGGCCTTCTCTCTGTTACCTTCCTTTTCGGTGTCAGTATGGTCACTGAGTGAATAAATAGAGGGTTTCGAAATGCTTACGGATTTTACGTTGGGAGGAAGCGTCTTAGGATTTTTTACTGAGATCGATTGATAACATTCTTCGTTTAGAGGTATGAACGGTCTTTTACTGGTCTCCTTAATCTCATTTTCGCTTCGTTCAGCTTTCGTTTGTTGGCTGGGTGTTGACTTCTTTTAAATCTGTGATAAAGCTCTCTTTGTTTATGTAGCAGTTTTATAATACGTCTATTAAACCACGGTGTGTATTTCCTATCCACTAAGACCTCTCTCGGAGCATAACTTGTCTACGGCATATTGAATGATATTTTTGAATATTTTCCTTTTGTGCTCGTAACATGATCAACCTCCGCCAAAATGGTACGTATGAATTGGAAAGCCCTCCCATGCCCGTTCTGAAATTAATTTGGTCCTTGAAAACATATACCGAAATTAATATGGAATTACAGAAATAACTTTTTAATTAAAATTTTTAAAATTGCCTGTGCTCCTACGGAGTAGCGTTATCAATTTTATGACAAAACCGAATCAGTTGCTGGGGCGCAAATTTAAAATAATAAGCGGGAAGAGCTTCGGTATTCTGTAATTGTTTCTTTAGTATTTTCACAGCGATGAATGTAACGCTCACAGTCAAAAACATTTTCCAAAAACGGGCAAGAGAAGGTACGACAGCTCTCTAGTGATGCAGGGCAATACAGCTTAAAATGATTTCCAATAATTAAAAAAATCTCGTTGTCGTCACCAAAAGATCAGCTTGTATTCATAATTTAAATTCTTCCGCACAAACCTAACAATATCAGTGAAAAAGAATGTAACCGGAGATATCATCAAAACACAGGTAATAATGAGAAATGAGGAAGAACGTCTCTTATTTTCAATTAGTGATAGAACTTGAGTTTATCCATGCAAATATTATTACAGATATTAAGCATGATCCCACCCATAAATGTAGGAAGGAAATTATAAAGATGTTTAGTGTATCTAACTTCCAGCTGACAGAAAATCGACAATTTATAGTACTCAAAAAGGAAGAATTAACAAAGCTGAACAGTGTATGCTAGTTCTCTTGCACAACTCTTCATAAATCTGTCAGAAGAACCACCTCCAACATACGATAATCAGAGTAACAACGATTACTCGGGGAAACTTACTAAGAAGGCAAATTCAACAATTTGGTACAGGCTCAGAACCAGCAGAAGAAACACAGGAGGCTCGACGCAATACTATGGTTCAAATGGCTCTGAGCACTATGGGACTTAACTGCTGAGGTCATCAGTCCCCTAGAACTTAGAACTACTTAAACCTAACTAACCTACGGACGTCACACACATCCATGCTCGAGGCAGGATTCGAACCTGCGACCGTAGCGATCGCGTGGTTCCAGACTGTAGCGCCTAGAACCGCTCGGCTACTCCGGCCGGCCACAATAGTATGTTGATATTTCTTAAGTAGCAAGTGTTTCAGAAAAATCGCCAGTTTTTCTAGACGACTGATGCGGAATTTTATTTTCGCACAAAGAACAAGTTACAGCGAGCAACAGCAAGTTACAGCGACTGGCTCACAATATACAACCAGACAACTATAAAACAGGAAGTGGTGACTTGTACAGCATAAAGCATGTTGTTAAAGCTGTCTTGTGTACTAATGTGCTCAGGACTTCAGATTCTTGGCCTCACGCGCCTTAGCCAGCACATGGATGTACCCCATCCGGACTATTTTGACAAATCAGAAACAGCTAACTACATGTACAGCTCTAGACATAAAGTCAGCGACATATGTATATGAGAATTAAAAATTTCGCATTCAGGAAACAAAGTTCTTCGTAAAATCAGCTGATACTAAACGAACAAAAATGGCTCTGAGCACTATGGGACTTAACTTCTGTGGTCATCAGTCCCCTAGAACTTAGAACTACTTAAACCTAACTAACCTAAGGACATCACACACATCCATGTCCGAGGCAGGATTCGAACCTGCGACCGTAGCGGTCGCGCGTTTCCAGACTGTAGCGCCAAGAACCGCTCGGCCACCTCGGCCGGCTACTAAACGAAAAGACGAAGTTTAATACTCAGAAATTTTTTCGTGATGTTACAGATGTCGTTGTTGTCTTTAGTTCGAAGATTGGTTTGATGCACTGTATCCTTGATAAGTCTCTTCACCTTCGCATAACTACTGCAGCCTACATACATTTGAACCTACTTTCTGCAGTCAAAGTGTGGCCTCCCTCAACAATTTTGTGCCACCACATGTAACGTGATTACCGAATTAACGATTCCCTGATGCCTCAGGAAGTGTCGCTTCAATCGATCCCTTCCTTTTAATCAAGTTCTGCTGCAAATTCCCATTTTCCGCTATCCGATTCAGTTCCTCCTCATTAGGTAATCGACCTGTCTTCAGCATTCTCCTACAGCACCGCAATTCAGAAGTTCCTGTTCTCTTCTTATCTGAACTGTTTATTACCCACATTTCACTTTCGCACGAGGCTGCATTCCAAACACACGGCCCAGTCACATTATTCTGACTACCGCCTATTTTCGACGTCTACGTGTAATAATCACTCACAGACAGCAGGTAGTAGCATTAGTAGTTGAGGGAATATGAAGCGTGTTGGAGGACGCGAAAACACTGCAGTCGTTCTCGTAATGGGGAAAAGGAGTGACTTATCTGATTTTCAAAAGGGTATGACCACTGGCTTTTGGGTGATGGGTAGATGCACTTGTAATACCAGAAATGCATATCCTCCTATTTCCATCTATTGTACTATAACATTTTTCCTTATTTTGTTACCTGAAGATATGACATTTCTGTGTCTTTATATATTGTAATTGTTTTATATAAACAAAGATGATGTGACTTACCGAACGAAAGCGCTGGCAGGTCGATAGACACACAAACAAACGCAAACACACACACAAAATTCAAGCTTTCGCAACAAACTGTTGCCTCATCAGGAAAGAGGGGAAAGGAGAGGGAGAGACGAAAGGATGTGGGTTTTAAGGGAGAGGGTAAGGAGTCATTCCAATCCCAGGAGCGGAAAGACTTACCTTAGGGGGAAAAAAGGACAGGTATACACTCGCACACACACACATATCCATCCACACATTTACAGACACAAGCAGACATATCACTCATATATCATATGTCTGCCTTTGTCCCATTTGTTGCATTAACTGTAATAACAATGCACTGGTGTCTGAAACATGTTCCTCAGTGCTTTTCGGCAGTGAATTTGCACCGGCAACATTCACATTTTGACAAGCGGAAAATGTGTCTTGACTCATTTGAGGAAACGGTGAGGACGCAAAACCTGAATCTACAGTATTTGCAAAATTGTGTCCTGTCATTTCGGATTCCTGAGGCGAGCTGTTGCCGACCGATCGATCGATAATGCTTCCCTCTTCACTAATTGTTTCACTGTCCACGCCATTGTTTGCCGCCCGCTCCATTTCCCTATGCAAAATTACCAAATTACTACTTTGAACATCAGTTAATTCATTACTCGGTGGCGCTAACACACTGCTTTCATTTTCACTGTCATTTCTCAGTTTACTTTGGAGCCTAGTATTACGTTTTACACACGCCATTATTGTCACAGTATTTCACACGACAACACAGAAAAACACAATTTGAAGAGCAAAAATAAGAGAACACATTAATATAACACTGAAAATAGTATCTAGTTAATTGCAAGCGCAGCTGCGAAATACTTGGTGCAAATCTACATGCATGCCACAACTGTTTTACTGTACAACAATGAAAAACTACAACTACAAAGGAAATTCTCTCTATGATTACGCGCTAGCAATAAACAAAAGCTACACTAATTACACAAACTACAAGAAAAAATCAGAAGATTCCAGTGAGGTATCCTCGGCTAAGGGTCGCCATATGAAACGTCCCCTTTTAAACAATTTTACACGACTGTGCTTAAACTGACACACAATATTTTGTTAGCGCAACGCAATCTGACTTTCAGAATTCCCTACAAAAGAATGGCCCTGACTAACATTAAACTATACCTTTCACAAATCACAAAATCACTTACCTCACAAAAATCTTCGATACTCCCACTACTGCAATACAGCAAGCGCCACTACTGCCAGCTAAATAAAAGATTCAAACTATGGAAGGCACTAACTACTGATAGGGATAGTTAGCAAATGAAAGATATTAATAGAGAACAAACACTGTATTTACCTTAATAGTCATAATATATATAGCAGTTCATGACAAATTTCAAAACTCCGCCATCTCTCTCCCCACATCAACCACTGCTGGCGGCTCACCTCCAACTGCGCAACGCTACGCGCTGTTCACAGCCAGCTGCCTAACACTACAATGGCGAGTATTACAACAATGCAAAGCAGCCACAGACTGCACACAGCACAGCCAGTGATTTTCATACAGAGGTGGCGTTACCAATAAAAACCTAAACAGCCTACTTACAAAGTGTTTAGGATATTTGGTAGTGTTAACTCTGCCGCGTGGAGCGCGGGCAGAGCGGAGTCTGGCTGGCGTAGGACGGTGGAGCAGGCGTGTTGTGTGTTGTGTGACGCTCCCGCGAGTTGGCGCGCTTTCGGGGTTTGGCAGCATGTAATTGCGCTCGACGTGCTATGATAGTTTCTGGCACGGTGTCGCGGACGGGAAACATTAGCAGGCACACATCAAGAGCCCGTTTCGCCTGGTGACCGTGTCGAGAAGAAGGCGCGCCAAATCCAGCTTCTGCAACAGCTACAGCCGACAATAAGTGATTGTCACCACCTCCTCGATCGACGACTTCAAACCTTCAATCAACCAACAAGGAAGACTGAAAGCACATAAAAGTTTTAGAACTGTATGGCAGACCTCAGCTTTTCAAACTATTCCATTAGCAACACTAAAATGCAGCAACATAGCATGAAACTTTGTTGCTCATTGTCCCAATTGCATTACCAAGCAGGTCCCTTCCTTTTCCGAAGTGAACTCGAGTGTCGTTGAAATTCAAACGCCAGCATTAAAGTATTATCATTCGAGTTCACTGCTTCAATTTCAAAGTTCAGTTAAGGTATTCATAGCTGGCTAAAATATTTAGATTACGCAAACACAACTTAAGAGTGCGATTTTTGTTACCATATTTTAGCTTACCTGTGACTGCAGCTCAGCTTGGTACGTACTAAATTTTACTATTGTTAATTGTTCAGAATCATTTAATTCAAGTTCAAAGTTAAACCTCTTATTTCTAAATTGCGTAGATTCAAGCAGCTTTTGAAATGATTGTTGAGGTAGCCCAAGACTAACCTTATTTTATTGAATAACGCAGTGCTTCTGAAACAAAGTTCACTATTAATTTCAGTCACTAAATTAACTCTCAATTTTCAGGTTTTATTAATTCTTTTGCTAAATTAAGTGAGAGTGTAGCGAAATTTATTACTTCTGACAAACATTCAGTTTTCACACACGTATCAACCTTCAGTTGCCACGCTTTTAGTGCTAATTATATGTGCAATAACCTTTCTTTTTCAGTTATCATAGTAGTTGTCTATAGGGCTGGCGACCGTAATTTTCCCCAAATCTCAAATATCTAATTAACGCTAGTTAATTGTTAACGTAACGACCGCACATTTACTTCCTTTATTAACTTTACCCCTTTTCAAAATTAATTTCCACCAGTTTCATTTGCATTTTCCCTTTCATTTAGATGTAACCCTTTCCTCCCTCTTTACCGACAGGTTAACTTCGGTGACGATTGCTCTTCCCAAATTTCCATTAGGCACACGCGGTTTAATTTTTAGTGTCATTAAAGTAGATAAGTGAGGGGGAGGTTACACACTTACGAAATGGTTATGATTGTAAACTGTTCACGTGCCGCCGTGGTTAAAGTATAACTGTGTGTGGCAAAATGGCGCTGTTCAAAACCAGCGGCGAGGTAACAATGGTGCACCATGGGCCATAGGTGACAGGGTTGAAGGGCGGCTGGGGAGATGTGTTCGGGCGAACAGACGTGTAACTGTTGAGCAGCTGATGGCGCAGATGAAGCAAGGGGCTACCAACACTTTCTCCTCAGCGACCGTCAGCATCCGTTGCTGCGTAAGGCCCTCCGCAGCAGACACCTCGCCCGTGCAGCCATGCTGACTGCTGTTCGTAGGCGAAGAAGGCTGGAATTTGACCACCAGTACCGCAACTGGACGTCCAGATGAATCACGTTTAATGCCCCACCGGACAGATGGCTGTTGGCGTGTACGGCATGAAACTATCAAAGCCAACACTTTCAACAGTTATGGGCTGGGGAGTGTTCTCGATGCATTTCCTGGGTGAACTCGTCATTCTAGAAGGTACAGTGGATCGACACAACTATGCTTGTATCCTTGGGGACCAAGTCCACCTCTACATGCAGTTTGTTTTTCCTCAGCACGATGCCATCTTCCAGCAGGGCAATCCAATGCAGTTGGCGTTCTACGTGCAGGGTTTGAAGACCACGAGGCTGAGTTCACCGCACTTCCCTGGCACACCAAATTCCCCAGATTTAAACCGAATCAAGAATCTATGGGATCATCTCTATGGGGCTGTACGCGCCGTGGATCCACAACGGAGAAATGTAGCACAGCAGGTCACGACACTGGAGTGGACATCCCTGCTGGTAGCTTCCAAAACCTCGCTCACCCCCCTTCCTGCACGTGTCACAACTGTTCGTGCAGCAAATTGCGGTTGTTGCAACTTTTGCCAGGCGGTTACGTTAATGTGACTGGACAGGGTACCTTCAGATGAAACTGCCCATCTTTATTCCATATCCTCTTCATTTCCACCATCATCAGTTATTTTGCTGCCCAAACAGCAAATCTCATCTATTACTTTTACTGTTTCAGATTCTAATCTAATTCCCTCATCATCACCTACTTTAATTCGACTGCATTCCAATACCCTTTTTTCACTTTTGTTGATGTTTGACTCTGAAATTTAGTTCCCTTCGAAAAAATTTTGTTGCTTTCCTTAACAGCTTGCTGACTGTACAGATTGAATAACATTGGGGAAAGGCTGCAGCCCTGTCTCACTCCCTTCTCAACCTCTGTTTCCCTTTCATGCCCTTCGACTCTTACAACTGCTGTCTGGTTTCTCTACAAGTTGTGGATAATCTTTGGCACTGTCTGTTTTATTTTACGATATTTGTAATTCTATTAAGTAACTATCATAGTATTGTTTAGTATGAAGAGTGCTCCACTCTAACAGTAGTTCGAACTTGGGGGTAATTACCCTCCGAGGCGTAAACTGAAATTTTCTTAAATATCTCATGAAAATATTTTCCCTGAGTTGCAGGTAGTTCCCGCAATAGATCATAAATTTCCTCGTTATTCACTTCACCACATTAAATTAACTGACAGCATAACACAATGGTACCTATGTAATGTTTTTTACACTGCTATAGAACTACTCACTAATATTATTACTGTTATTAGTGGCTTTTGCGAGACAGAAAGCATTGGTAATTTGAGATCTTCCAATATCTCCCAGTTCATAAGAAAGTGGCTTACGAAGAGTAAGTACAGTGCAGACATTTTAGTTTGCTTGGTTTTAAATGGGGTGTCAGGCGTGGGTGGACCCAATGTCACTAGGGACAGGAGTATTGCAGAAGAAGCAAGTTTTGTAGCGAGCGTTTGCCGTCAATCTGGGTGACTAGTTTCAGTTTCTGAGACGGAGTTGCAGGTAGCGATCATGATGCACTGAGAATTGTTTCATCATTCTATACAGAAAAAGGGTAGCTAGAAATAAGCGGAGCCACTTGTGTCATTGACTCATTACTTCATCGCTTAATAAAACACATACAGAAACTAAACATAACCTATTTTTCATCATTATAAAAATAAACGTGTTGAAAGAAAATTCTTCTTCATTCTTTTAGGATTGTGCAGAAGCTCGTGGCGTTTTTTCTTTTTTTTGGGGGGGGGGATTTTGGTATTCCAATTGGTATGTGTTTGTTTATCGATTGTCATTTCTTATTTGTAGTTCACTGTGTGGGGAGGCGGGTGGAATAATAGAATAAATGTTTAGTATTTATGCTGTTTGCCGTTCTCAACACTGGCTCTCTAACTACAATATTGGCAACCAGAAAGTGATTAGCAAAACGTGAAGCCTAGTGCCCACTACATCTGAGAAATACATTTATAGCTACAGCTTATAGCTCTGAGGAATTAGGAGATTGTCTGGGATTCATAATCAAAAACCATTCTCTCTAAAATGTTCACTATATTCTGAAAATCACAGACAAAAAATAATGCACACAATCCAACTACCAGAGCAGTTCAGAGTCTAATGCGCTGATGCAACTATAACTGTTCAAATTAAATGTTTAACTGAATGCTCGCCATAATTTGATGATAATGTTCATCAAACGCCACACTAATAATGGTAGAATGTCTGTCCTGCGGCGGCACGTGAAAATACGACATATGCAAACTAAAGATAGATCATTAACGTCATCCCAAAATTAACACTTCACTCGAAAACGATTTCATGGTTACGCGTATCCCGAGTAACTTATTACTGCATCCAAGGCTGTTTATATCAATGATACCGACGCTGGCCGTGTGGTTCTAGGCGCTTCAGTCTGGAACCGCGTGACCGCTAGGGTCGCAGGTTCGAATCCTGCCTCGGGCATGGATGTGTGTGATTTCCTTAGGTTAGTTAGGTTTCAGTAGTTCTAGTTCTAGGGGACTGATGACCACAGATGTTAAGTCCCATAGTGCTCAGAGCCATTTGAACCATTTGATACCGACGCGACGTGACTCCCGGCACAGGTGGTGCGCTAATCAGCGTCTGGAGAGAACTGGGGCCTTTCTTTTCTCGCACAGCGTTCTTACATATAACGCCGCCGTGCCGACGGCTAAGGGAACGCCTGATCAAATCTGCTGTCCCGACTAGCCGCTGGGCTAGTAATGCACCACTTTAAGTTATCGAATAAATCATTGCTTCCTTTGCTGATGGCCGATGAAACTCTCAATTTAAATGTGCAGTCAGCACACAGGTAAGTAATCATAATAAAAGTCTGACGTGGCTAAGTCAAATATTTTGGGAGAGATAATTAATTTAATTACATTACATGCAGTAGACGAGCTCTGAACTTGCCCTTTGGAGATACGCTATCGCTATAGTTTTATAGTTATTCAGTTGAAACTTCTCACATCTTTATGATTATAGCGGATCTCCCTTCTACTCTAATTTAAATATCTTAGCTTTATTTATTGCCTACTTAATCTATCTTGCTTCCTTAATTTTCAAGATAAAAACCAGAAAATAATGAATTTCAACTAAAATTTTAATTTGTGAGATCCAGAATACTGTTTCTACTAAATTATTATGCAAAAGGAGTCTAAATATAAATTTTTAAATTTCTAGCTCTTGTCTGTTGCGCCAACGATTTTTACAGAAAAACGTCCAAATTTCGAAAATGGTTAAAGTTATTGAACTGATATTCAACACATGTTGATTTAGTATTACTCCTGACGTGCTAGAAACGTTTCAGGTTATTTACTTGATTTTTTAAATATGGCGCAACATTTATGACGTCAGAGTTAGTTACAGCGGACTGGCTGGCACACAATGGAAAGACTGCTTCCCTACAACTGTTGCCATTTAAGTTGACATATCGTCATTTCTCATTTAGAGATAGTGAGTGCAGTTGTGAACGCTAGGAAATCAAGTGTCAAGCGGAGAAATCGGAACATTTCCGATATCCTTCTGTTTGAATCCAGTACATGCGTGACAGTAGCGAAGGCAGCCGGAAACATTTGCGCCGTGTATGGACAGAGCACAGCAAGAAAATGGTTTTCTCGTTTTAAGGAGGTTCGTTGTGACATTTATAACTCTCCACGTTCAGCAAGACCTTCTGATTTAATGAAGATCGTTTAAACGCGTTAGTCCACAATTATTCACGTCAGTGTACTCGAGAACTGACAGATGTGACGAATTGTCATCATTGCACCATCGGTCGACATTTGCATGCAGTAGGGGGGTTCAAAAACCGGTTGTTGGGAACCGCATGTTTTAAACGAAAATAAAAAAAAAATATGGATGGCCATATATGTGCATATCTGCTTCCTCATCATCAATTGGCTCGTCAACAACGCCGACCATTCGTGTCCTGTATCGTTACTGCTTATGAGAAATGGTGGCTTTATGCTAACATATGGAAACGAAAGGAATAGTTGAGGGCAAACAAAGCAGCAAAGATCTGTGGGTGTCGATAATGTTAGGCTCAGATGTGTGTGAATTCCTAAGGGACCAAACTGCTCAGGTCATCGGTCCCTAGACTTACACTACTTAAACTAACTTTAAGAACGCCACACACACCCATGCCCCAGGGAGGATTCGAGCCTCCGACGGGAGGAGCCGCACAATCCGTGACATGGCGCCTTAAACCGCGCGGCCACTCCGCGCGGCATGATGTTAGGCATCTGGTGGAACTGTGACGGCGTGGTCTGCTACACGAAGTGTAACAATCGCTGCTGACAACTGTTGTCAACTACTGAGACGTCTTGCAATCCAAGAACAGTGGCTAGGAAGACTGCGTGAACTGATGGTACTCTGAAATAAACACCGCCAGCATTCTTCTAGACTGACAGAAAACACTATACAAGAGTTTGGTTGAGAAGCCCAGCTTCTTTATTTATTCGTGTCAGAGGTACACTAAAATGAACACATATACAATACATACAAAGAAAACTATACAGTATTCACCCAGAATTGGGCAACTTTGATAGCAACAGGTGCTGCAGACGTTAAATCCTTCATACTACAGCTGGTTTGGCATGAGTTACATTCGAAGAGATGCTGGGTTGTCTGCAATTCACTGCATTCACACAGTGTTGTGTTGGCAGTTGGCAGTTGGAAGTTCCATTTAAGGAGATTGTCCCCCGTAGTCTGTTCGAGGAATTCCAAATGAACCACTTCTCCATGTGTCCAGGCAGCAGGGATTCTTGTGGTGGCATCTTTCTTTCCACTTGGTGAGTCGGGTAGCCGCAGCTGATCCTTCTAAGGGCTGTGAAGTTGTTAGGAAACTCTTCTTGGACTTCAGTCTTGGCTTGGCAGTTTGCTGTCCAAAGAGTGGATGTCAGGTCACTGTATATGATTTATGCCTCTCGATGTTAGCGGCGACCTCTCTTCTGATGTCACATGGAGCAATCCCAGCGAGACATTCAACTTTGTCCACGGGAATTGGCCTTAGGCAGCCTGTAACAATGCTACAATTCTACTACTGCAAGTGAAAGCAAATGAAGTCCAGGTTGTTCTCCTGACCTTGAGGCCTCGGATTTTCATCTTTTCCGCTATCTGTTGAAAAAACCTCCCAGACTTCCCCTCTGGATGAAAATACGCTCCGCACATAGTTCGACGAGTCGTTCGCCTCTAAACCACGTGATTTCTACAGTCGTCGAATCGAAAAGATACCCCAGCGTTAGCAGACTGTAGTGAAGGAGAATATGTTCAAATGTGTGTGAAATCTTATGGGACTTAACTGCTAAGGTCTACAGTCCCTAAGCTGACACACTACTTATACTAAATTATCCTAAGGACAAACACACACACCGATGCCCGCGGGAGGACTCGAACCTCCGCCGGGACTAGCCGCACAGTCCATGACTGCAGCGCCCTTAGACCGCTCGGCTAATCCCGCGCGGCAAAGGGGAATATATTACTGATGAGTGAAGTCTCTGATATGCATATTTGTCCTGTTCATTAAACTTATGGAAAAAAAGCTGTGAACTCATGCAGCGACCCAATAGTTTAGTTTGGAGCTAATGTTGATGATAGTACGTGTGTATGTGGGTGAAGGGGAGGAGGGGGGGGTACTAGCTAATATCTGATTACACTCAGGAATAATAATCCCAGAAAGTTTGGGAACCGCTGCACTATAACTATCTGAAAATACAATTTCGAAGAACCTTTCGTGTCTCATAGTACTCGAGCTTCCCCTACACTTGATCAGTGGAGACCTCAGACGGCCTGGGAAGCGCTTTTGATGGGAAAGACCAGTGACGTACGTCCACTATAGTTGGATTCCGCCTGCTTAGCTCAGTGGTAACGTGCTTGCCTCCCATACATCGGGGCGGGGTTCCATTCCAGGTTGGGTTGCAGATTTCCTCCGCCCATGAACTGGGTGTTGTGATGCCGTCCTCATCCTCTCATCGTCATCATCGACGCGCAAGTCGCCCAATGTGGCGTCACATGCAATAAGACTTGCAACAAAAAGCCGAAATGTAGTGTGAGGAGGGCTATGCGAGAGGCGTTCAATGAATTCGAAAGTAAAGTTCTATCTACTGACTTGGCAGTAAATCCTAAGGAATTCTGGTCTTATGTCAAAGCGGTAGGTGGATCAAAACAAAATGTTCAGACACCCTGTGACCAAAATGGTACTGAAACAGAGGATGACAGACTAAAGGCCGAAATACTAAATGTCTTTTTCCAAAGCTGTTTCACAGAGGAAGACTGAACTGTAGTTCCTTCTCTAGATTGTCGCACAGATGACAAAATGGTTGATATCGAAATAGACGACAGAGGGACAGGGAAACAATTAAAATCGTTCAAAAAAGAAAAGGGCGCTGGACCTGATGGGATACCAGTTCGATTTTACACAGAGTATGCGAAGGAACTTGCCTCCCTTCTGTTAGCGGTGTACCGAAGGTCTCTAGGAGAGCGTAGCGTTCCAAAGGCTTGGAAAAGGGACGTCGAACAGATGTGCAGAACTATAGACCTGTATCTCTAACGTCGATCATTTGTAGAATTTTGGAACACGTACTATGTTAGAGTATAATGAGTTTTCTGGAGACTAGAAATCTACTCTGGAGGAAAGAGAACCACTTGTATGAACATTAAGAGCTCAGATGGAAACCCAGTTCTAAGCAAAGAAGGGAAAGCAGAAAGGTGGAAGGAGTATACAGAGGGTCTATACAAGGGCAATGTACTCGAGGACAATATTATGGAAATGGAAGAGGATGTAGATGAAGATGAAATGCGAGATACGATACTGCGTGAAGAGTTTGACAGAGCACTGAAAGACCTAAGTCGAAACAAGGCGCCGGAAGTAGACAACATTCCATCAGAACTACTGACGGCCTTGGGAGAGCCAGTCCTGACAAAACTCAACCATCTGGTGAGCAAGACGTATGCGACAGGCGAAATACCCTCAGACTTCAAAAAGAAAATAATAATTCCAATCCGAAAGAAAGCAGGTGTTGACAGATGTGAAAATTACCGAACTATCAGTTTAATAAGTCACGGCTGCAAAATACTAACGCGAATTCTTTACAGACGAATGAAAAAACTAGTAGAAGCCGACCTAAGGGAAGATCAGTTTGGATTCCGTAAAAATATTGGAACACGTGAGGCAATACTGACCCTACGACTTATCTTAGAAGCTAGATTAAGGAAAGGCAAACCTACGTTTGTAGCATTTGTAAACTTAGAGAAAGCTTTTGACAATGGTGACTGGACGACTCTCTTTCAAATTCTAAAGGTGGCAGGGGTAAAATACAGGGAGCGAAAGGCTATTTACAATTTGTACAGAAACCAGATGGCAGTTATACGAGTCGAGGGGCATGGAAGGGAAGCAGTCGTTGGGAAGGGAGTGAGACAGGGTTGTAGCCTCTTCCCGATGTTATTCAATCTGTATATTGAGCAAGCAGTAAAGGAAACAAAAGAAAAATTCGGAGTAGGTATTAAAATCCATGGAGAAGAAATAAAAACTTTGAGGTTCGCCGATGACATTGTAATTCTGTCAGAGACAGCAAAGGACTTGGAAGAGCAGTTGAATGGAATGGATAGTGTCTTGAAAGGAGGATATAAGATGAACATCAACAAAAGCAAAACGAGGAAAATGGAATGCAGTCGAATTAAGTCGGGTGATGCTGATGGTATTAGATTAGGAAATGAGACAAAAATGGTTCAAATGGCTCTGAGTACTATGGGACTCAACTGCTGAGGTCATTAGTCCCCTAGAACTTAGAACTAGTTAAACCTAACTAACCTAAGGACATCACAAACATCCATGCCCGAGGCAGGATTCGAACCTGCGACCGTAGCGGTCCTGCGGTTCCAGACTGCAGCGCCTTTAACCGCACGGCCACTTCGGCCGGCTGAAATGAGACACTTAAAGTAGTAAAGGAGTTTTGCTATTTGGGGAGAAAAATAACTGATGATGGTCGAAGTAGAGAGGATATAAAATGTAGACTGGCAATGGCAAGGAAAGCGTTTCTGAAGAAGAGAAATTTGTTAACATCGAGTATGGATTTAAGTGTCAGGAAGTCGTTTCTGAAAGTATTTGTATGGAGTGTAGTCATGTATGGAACTGAAACATGGACGATAAATAGTTTAGACAAGAAGAGAATAGAAGCTTTCGAAATGTGGTGCTACAGAAGAATGCTGAAGATTAGATGGGTAGATCACATAACTAATGAGGAGGTGTTGAATAGGATTGGGGAGAAGAGCAGTTTGTGGCACAACTTGACTAGAGGAAGGGATCGGGTGGTAGGACATGTTCTGAGGCATCAAGGGATCACCAATTTAGTATTGGAGGGCAGCGTGGAGGGTAAAAATCGTAGAGGGAGACCAAGAGATGAATACACCAAGCAGATTCAGAATGATGTAGGTTGCAGTAGGTACTGGGAGATGAAGCTTGCTCAGGATAGAGTAGCACGGAGATCGGCATCAAACCAGTCTCAGGACTGAAGACCACAACAACAACAACAGGATTCAGCATGGGTTTCGAAAAAGACGATCGTGTGAAACCCAGCTCGCGCGATTCGTCCACGAGACTCAGAGTGCCATAGACACGGGTTCCCAGGTAAACGCCGTGTTTCTTGACTTCCACAAGGCGTTCGATACAGTTACCCACAGGCGTTTAATGAACAAAGTAAGAGCACATGGACTATCAGACCAATTGTGTGATTGGATTGCAGAGTTCCTAGATAACAGAACGCAGCATGTCACTCTCAATGGAGAGAAGTCTTCCGAAGTAAGAGCGATTTCAGGTGTGCCGTAGGGGAGTGTCGTACGACCATTGCTATTCACAATATACATAAATGACCTTGTGGATAACATCGGAAGTTCACTGAGGCTTTTTGCGGATGTTGCTGTGGCATATCGAGAGTTTTTAATAATGGAAAAATGTACTGAAATGCAGGAGGGTCTGCAACGAATTGACGCGTGGTGCAGGGAATGGCAATTGAATCTCAATGTAGACAAGTGTAATGTGCCGCGAATACATAGAAAGAAAGATCCCTTATCATCTAGCTACAATATAGTTCCGTGAATTATCTGGGAGTAGACATTAGGAGTGATTTAAAATGGAATGATCATGTAAAGTTGATCGTCGGTAAAGCGGATGCCAGACTGAGATTAATTGGAAGCAATCCGAAAACAAAGGAAGTAGGTTACAGTACACTTGTTCGCCCACTGATTGAATATTGCTCACCAGTGTGGGATCCGTACCAGATAGGGTTGATAGAAGAGATGGAGAAGATCCAACGGAGAGCAGCGCGCTTCGTTACAGGATCATTTAGTAATCGCGAAAGCGTTACGGAGATGATAGATAAACTTTAGTGGAAGACTCTGCAGGAGAGGCTCTTAGTAGCTCGGTACGGGCTTTTGTTGAAGTTTAGAGAACATACCTTCACCGAGGAGTCAAGCAGTATATTGCTCCCTCCTACGTATATCTCGCGAAAAGACCATGAGGATAAAATCAGAGAGATTAGAGCCCACACAGAGGCATACCGACAATCTTTATTTCCACGAACAATACGAGACTGGAATAAAAGGGAGAACCGATAGAGGTACTCAAGGTACCCTCCGCCACACACCGTCAAGTGGCTTGTGGAGTATGGATGTAGATGTAGCACCCGGACGGGACTTCCCGGCCAATAATGCCATACAATCATTTTCACTATAGTTGGAGTCACGAACGAGAGCGGTGGAGCTTAGGTCTGTTCTGTGCACCTACGTCACATATTCTACGACAGGCAATTAGAGTCCAATAGTGTTCTGAGCGCTCTTGTGTAAATGCCGTACCTGATGCGAACATTAAACGACGTCGTAGCGGTTGTTAAGTGAATTTCGACTCCATTTGTTGCGAGATGTCATCGCTGACTGTGGCGGTAAGAGAGAAATTTTGCATAAGCAAGCGACAGACATAATTCGTAGGAATTACGCTTTCTTCGAGCAGAAAGCACGCGTATGCGCATACCGCAATTGTCGCTAGAAGTCGCCAACAATGCAGTCGTCGTCCGTGCCTCGACTTGCGCGGACCGCCATCGCTCGTGGATCGGGCTACTGAACGCCACAGCGGAGCCTGGGCGCGCCAGCTAATTGCCTGGCAGGTGGGGCAGACAGACGCCACGTGGCGGGCGGCTGCTCCCGGTCACGTTAGCCGCCGCCGCCGCCGCAGTTCCCACGCGCCTCCGGAGCTGCTGTCAAGGTCGTCCCCCACCACGGCGCCCCACAGCCAGCTGGCCGCCTGCCGATTACCGTAAGTCGAAGCCGCTTACCCGGCGCGGCGAGCGATGCACGGCCCGGCACGGCAAACGCGTGATGTAACACGCACACCGCCTCCTGCCCCAGCGGCGTGGCTGGCAGCCAGGCTAGGGAAAGTAGCCGTCACTCACGCAGCCGCTTTATATATATACTGCCCTTCCAGTAGGCAGGGCGCCCACAGCCGTGGCGTGCCAAGTGACGTGACGTGACGTGTGGCGTAGCGGGTACCTGCTAATGGCGTGCGCGTCACTCGACGCCATTAGCAGTGGTGGCGGCGTTGCTAACGTCGCAGCGCATCTCCTTCACACGAAGAACCTGCTCCAGTTTCAGTCAACTCATTTTCCTGTTCTAGTTTCATCAATTAAATTTTCTTCTTCTTCCTACCCATTATTAGCCTATTACAGTCTTAGTCCATGTCTTTGGTGGCTTTCCTACATCCCTTCTGCCTCTGGTTCGTATTTGTGGATTTTTGTGGGGAGACGGCCGGTCTTCATCTGTAGTACACCGCTTTTCCAAGATGTTCTGTACTTCTGTACTGTGCTGAGTCAGATCTTCCTCTGTCTGATGGTATTTAGCCACTGGCCTTCTCACGAACTGCGTCTCAGCGGTCATTTGTTCGTCCCGTCTACACGGTGTCCTGCGAGCTTTGCTGCAGCAGATGAAGAAAGGTTTGGTCAGGGTTTTGTATAGTTTGTGTTGTAGTTGGCAGGAGAGCCAACACCGTGTTACTAGAGGAGGCCGACATGCACGCGTTTGGCTCACGCAGGCTGGCGTGAGAAGGGAAGAACTATACTGACGTGAGGTCTGGAACGTGAGAAGCAATGAGAATTCAGAAAGCGGACGTAATTAGTTTGATACTTAACTTTAATCTATTAATGATGAATGTCGCTCTTGACGGTACATGAGTCACAATATTATCTGTTCAGAATACATTCTTATTAAATGAATATGGCGCCTTGCTAGGTCGTAGCAAATGACGTAGCTGAAGGCTATGCTAAACTGTCGTCTCTGCAAATGAGAGCGCATGTAGACAGTGAATCATCGCTAGCAAAGTCGTCTGTACAACTGGGGCGAGTACTAGGGAGTCTCTCTAGACTAGACCCGCCGTGTGGCGGCGCTCGGTCCGCAATCGCTGATAGTGGCGACACGCGGGTCCGACTTATACTAACAGACCGCGGCCGATTTAAAGGCTACCAACTAGTAAGTGTGGTGTCTGGCGATGACACCACACTTCCTACATCCCTTCTGCCCCTAGGTTGGTATTTGCGGATTTTTCTGGGGATCCGGCCGGTCTTCATCTGTAGTACACCGTCTTTCCAAGATGTTCTGTACTTCTGTACTGTGCTGAGTCAGATCTTCCTCTGTCTGATAGTGTTTAGCCACTGGCCTTCTCACGAACTGCGGTCATTAGTACGTGTTCGTTCCGTCTACACAGTGTCCTCCGAGCTTTGCTGAAGCAGAAGAAGAAAGGTTTGGTTAAGGTGCTGTATAGTTTGAGCCTGATGTGCCACTGAACAAGAAGATGCTTTTTGTTAGTCTCCTGAGGTTTTTTGTCAACTTTGCGATTTCGTGTCTGTTCGTATTCCTTTTTTTTATGCATCTGAGGTTGTACCCTAGGTATCTGGACGTTGATACTTGGTCGAGGGTTGTGTTGCTACTGAAATTTTGGATCACTTGTGGTCTTCCCCAATGAAGGCCGTAACTTTGGTTTATTTGTGGCCAATCTCCATTTCGTACATTTTTGCTGTAGTGTGCAAGTTGTACTCTGATCACTGTAGACCATACACGGATTCTGCAAAAGGTATGTGGCCATCTGTATATAAAAGTGTGCCTAGGTCAGATTCTGTGTATCTTGAGCCGCGCGGGATTAGCCGAGCGGTCAGGGGCGCAGCTGTCATGGACGGCGGAGGTTCGAGTCCTCCCTCGGGCATGGGTGTGTGTGTTGTAATTTGGATAAGTTAGGTTAAGTAGTGTGTATGCTTAGGGACTGATGACCTTAGCAGTTAAGTCCCATAAGATTTCACACACCTTTCTTTTTTGTGTGTGTATCTTGATCCTGCAGTAGGGATTTGTCCTCCATTCACTGACGGTTTTATGAATATACAGGGTGGTCCATTGATCGTGACCGGGCCAAATATCTCACGAAATAAGCGTCAAACGAAAAAACTACAAAGGACGAAAATTGTCTAGCTTAGAGGAAACCAGATAGCAATATGGTTGGCCCGCTAGATGGCGCTGCCATAGGTCAAACTGATATCAACTGCGTTTTTTTTTAAATAGGAACCCCCATTTTTATTACATATTCGTGTAGCACGTAAAGAAATATGAATGTTTTAGTTGGACCACTTTTTTCGCTTTGTGATAGATGGCGCTGTAATAGTCACAAATATATGGCTCACAATTTTACACGAACAGTTGGTAACAGCTAGGTTTTTTAAATTAAAATACAGAACGTAGGTACGTTTGAACATTTTATTTCGGTTGTTCCAATGTGATAAATTTACCTTTGTGAACGTATAATTTCTGAGAACGCATGCTGTTACAGCGTGTTTACCTGTAAATATCACATTAATGCAGTAAATGCTCAAAATGATGTCCAGCAACCTCAATGCATTTGGCAATACTTGTAACGACATTCCTCTCAACAGCAAGTAGTTCGCCTTCGGTAATGTTCGCACTGTAAGTAGGCTGTTTAGGTTTTTTTATTGGTAACGCCACCTCTGTATGAAAATCACTGGCTGTGCTGTGTGCAGTCTGTGGCTGTTTTGCATTGTTGTAATACTCGCCATTGTAGTGTTAGGCAGCTGGCTGTGAACAGCGTGTAGCATTGCGCAGTTGGAGGTGAGCCGCCAGCAGTGGTGGATGTGGGGAGAGAGATGGCGGAGTTTTGTAATTTGTCATGAACTGCTATATATATGATGATACCAAGGTAAATACATTGTTTGTTCTCTATTAATATCTTTCATTTGCTAACTATCCCTATCAGTAGTTAGTGCCTTCCATAGTTTGAATCTTTTATTTAGCTGGCAGTAGTGGCGCTCGCTGTATTGCAGTAGCTTGAGCAGCGAAGATTTTTGTGAGGTAAGTGATTTGTGAAAGGTATAGTTTAATGTTAGTCAGGGCCATTCTTTTGTAGGGAATTTTGAAAGTCAGATCGCGTTGCGCTAAAAATACTGTGTGTCAGTATAAGCACAGTCGTATGTATAAATCGATAAAAGGGGACGTTACAGCACATGCATTGACAATGCGCTGACGCATGTTGTCATGCGTTGTCGGTGGATCACGAAAGCAAATATCCTTCAACTTTCCCCACAGAAAGAAATTCGGGGACGTCAGATCCGGTGAACGTGAGGGCCATGGTTTGGTGCTTCGACGACCAATCCACCTGTCATGAAATATGCTACTCAATACCGCTTCAACCGCACGCGAGCTATGTGTCGGACATCCATCATGTTGGAAGTACATCGCCATTCTGTCATGCAGTAAAACATCTTCTAGTAACATCAGTAGAACATTACGTAGGAAATCAGCATACATTGCACCATTTAGATTGCCATCGATAAAATGGGGGCCAATTATCCTTCCTCCCATAATGCCACACCATACATTAACCCGCCAAGGTCGCTGATGTTCCACTTGTCGCAGCCATCGTGGATTTTCCATTACCCAATAGTGCATATTCTGCCGGTTTGCGTTACCGCTGTTGGTAAATGACGCTTCGTCGCTAAATAGAACGCGTGCAAAAGATCTATCACCATCCCGTAATTTCTCTTGTGCCCAGTGCCAGAACTGTACACGACATTCAAAGTCGTTGCCATGCAATTCCTGGCGCATAGAAATATGGTACGGGTGCAATCGATGTTGTTGTAGCATTCTCAACAACGACGTTTTTGAGATTCCCGATTCTCGCGCAATTCGTCTGCTACTGATGTGCGGATTAGCCGCGACAGCAGCTAAAACACCTACTTTACCCTTTTCTTTTCCCATTAAATATATATACACACACACCAGATACTAATTAAATACTCGTAATGATTATGTTAACCCAAGAACACTTGAATTTATTTTCTCTAGGTACTCCAATACAATTTCATTCACATAAGTGAGCGAGTGCCATCAAAGACTACACCCCATAACACGGAAATTCAGTAATAAAAAAAATTAAACAAAACCCGTAAGTGCCACCACCACTTTAAATCTAACCTTAAGCAAAATTTAAAACAATTGTGAACCTCTTCAGGCGTTGACAATACGCGACCCGCTAAGTTCCCTACTTGAATTCGGTCACTCGTCACTTAAGCTAATCAAGTTTTTGTTTAGCTGCGTGCTGCTTGTAAAATGATTCCTTTATTTTCTCGTCGCTTATCCACTCAACTACTGGTGCACTCTATCACAATATAGTGAAACAGTTCGTATTTATTCGAGCCAATTCTCGGTCCTCTGTAAGATAGTGGTATTTAAACAACAACTACGTACATGTGTTCGAGGCTTTCCGTTCTCGACACACACACACCAACCACTACCAAACCACTTAAATAAAACGGCCAACAACCCAATTACCTCTGGGCGAGCCGCGACCACTAATCGTACAATACGGACAAGATATCGGTTCCACCGGTTCCCAAAAACTCAGCACCTACAATCTACTGCGGTTTAGGCGCTTCAGTCTGGAACCGCGTGACCGCTACGGTCGCAGGTTCGAATCCTGCCTCGGGCATGGATGTGTGTGATGTCCTTAGGTTAGTTAGGTTTAAGTAGTTCTAAGTTCTAGGGGACTGATGACCACAGATGTTAAGTCCCATAGTGCTCAGAGCCATTCCAGCCTACAATCTACTTCTCTCTGTCAGCAGGCTCACGCTGGACTAACCTCAGCAAACATTATGACCGAATCTGTCCACAAGACGACAATCAATTGATAGCTCGTGCACCTAAATTCGCCAAAACCAGTGTATCAGCAGCGACTATTCAGAAAACCCCACAGAATCTCTGTATATTTCGTTGCTCAGCGTTGGGAGGAAACAACCGTCACAGCCACATATATGAGCAGAGGCCTAACAGACTAAACTGCCACGCTGCCTCCGCGAACTGTACCCAAATTAAAATACTGGTACTACCATTCGAAACTCATCTCCCTCTCCCAAGCCTTAACTGCCAGCTGCGGTGCCTCATTACACCACGCAGTGGTTTGCTCTGCTATCAGACCTAGACATACACCGATATATCCACTTAGTAGGTGAGAGGTCTACATGGTGTGATGACCTCAACCCACAGGAAAAATAATTAGTATCAAAATCTGAACTGTGAAGTCATCCAAAATTCTAGTTGGAAAACCACACTCTTCGTTATACTTCTCAATTGGTCACGATCCCACTTTGTTTATGAACTGAAAACTCTAATATTCACGAGAAACTGCTCTGAAATTAACCTGAACCGACAAAATTGTGTATATATTCTCTGAAACTTCAAATACATCTAAGACAATATGTGAAAGGAATTAGAAAAAGCGATAAAATTTCGTGAATCACACACAATACAGTTAATAATCGCATGAAAACTGGGGGGGGGGGGGGGAGGGGGGTTCACCATACATCTACCCACTTTTGAGTATAACCAGCGTCTCTTAATACTACGGCTCGTGGCAATACAATATCAAAAACTTTTATTACTTGGTAAACAGTACCTACGTGATTTGACAACTGACATTTATAATTCACGCTCACGCCAGGAAATGCACCAATACGGGAATAGCAGCTTTTACGTTATTGATCAGAACGCAAGCAATTATGGCGGTCACCGTAATTTTCACGCGAAGCCATATTTCGCGACAAAATACTCTTATTAGTCACTGTCATATATCTAGTCTCATAACAATACATAAAACTACATAAAATAACTACAATAATTTTGACTTGCAAGGAGAAATAGTTCTAATGAGAGGAAGAAGTTTGTATTTACTGGTGTTTCAACAATGAGTACCAGGCATCTTTTAATTCACTGATTGTAATTTTATTTTCGTTAGCAGAAAGCAAATATAAACTAAATAAAAAGTTTATTTGAATAGAGTCGGTAATTCTTATACTTTTAATAGAGAAAGAAAGTTTCTAGGTCAGGGGATAGCGTTCGGCGAAATCTCTTAAGTTTTTGTTGCGTACGAAGCGTTGCGTTGGGCAGCACGATGTCGGCGGGTTACGATGATGAGAGCAGGATACAGGCAGTTCCGCTGGTTAATCTTCTCCGGCGAAACGCAAATAAAGTTCCGGCACAGCTGTATCATTAACCCCGTGGTGATTCACAAACCACAAGACGCCAGTATACGAACGTTGTTGACATGTCCTCTTTTTCAAAGTACATTACGTAGACATCGCTCGTTTTTACACTTTATGCACTGTCCGTGACGCTATCGTCCATAATTACACAGTTCGTTACATTCCTATAGTCTTAGCCACAAATACACTGTTCATAGAATTGTTCTTGTGTGTGAAGCACACCGTAAACAATGTCCACTCTGTTCTCGCATTTCAAACTTCGACAACGTCACTGAAAGTCATTTATATTGCACAGTTAATTAAACTTTTCACTTTCACGGCTTGACAGAATGTGATAGACAACAGTTCCACCACCCAAACCAATACCAGCAAAGTTCATTCGCATAAAAGCACTGTTCGTGTCGGCCACAACAAAGCATTGTTAGCGGCACTTTCACAGTCCGGTTTATTTGCTCTTAAAGTTCGCTGGCGATGGCATTACATACCGCAGTGGTAAAGAGAATTAACAATCTGATAGTTCGGTATCACTGTCCATACAATTACGTATGCTTTTCATAAAACACGGTACTATTTTTCCGCGCACGCTTCACAGACACACCATCCACCATCCACCATCCCCTCTACTACACAACAATCTTTCGACTATCGATATCACTATCGCTGTCCCCTGTCTATAGATGTTATATCGTTATTGTAAATTACATAAATCTTTATAAATGTTACTGACTGCATTTTTCACAATTAATAATATTCCAAAAGAGAACTTTACAAACTTTACCACAGGTACAAAGCAAGAAACATATTTATCTGTTGGCAAATGAAATAATCACAATTACATCCATACATTTAAAAACCACAGTAGAATGTTACATAATCGCAATTAGAAATGCCCATATGAACAAAAGAAAAAGCATAGAAATCTAAAGAAAATCACGAAAAAAAATTTTATACGCGTAGTTAGCAATGCCTTCACAATGGGAACTAACTAACTTTTTATGTCATACCATAGGAACCATTTAAAATGATCAAACACGCAGCGCCACGCCAACTTTTGGCAATTAATTAATTATTCGTTGCTGCTGTCGGCTGCTGCGCGTTGCTCAGGCAGCATCTCTGGACCCAGCGAAGGCGAGTTGCTGCATCGCTGAAGTCGCGCGCGCTCTCCACCTGTTTTTCCGTCGACGTTCGCGGCTCATCTGCAACATATTTTTTTTTCTTAATACATCGTACACGTATATTTACAGTAGCCACCAGGTGTTATTATTAAGTTATTTTGTAGGATGCCCAGCACTAGTAAGGGCGAAGGTAACCCGTGCGTTTTGACACAGCACACAATGATGTAGGTATTATGTACATCAATTCAGAGGGGGATGGGGGACGGGGGAAGGGTGGCGGGTGTCAGCTTCCCTTGCCGGCAGCCCTTCTGGCCGTAAAGCGGGAATACGCGTAGCGTCCGAGCCCTCAGGACGTGTTCTCAGACTCAGTTGTAGAATACACAAGTCCCGCGTTGTCCCTTTCCCTGTTGGGTGGATGTAGGGAAGCAGCCTACTCACGCCGTATAAAATTCACATCAGCCTTTCCATTGTGTGCCAGCCAGTCCGCTGTAACTAGCTCTGACGTCATAAATGTTGCGCAATACTTTAAAAATCAAGTAAATAACCTGAAACGTTTCTAGCACGTCAGGAGTAATACTAAATCAATATGTGTTGAACATCAGTTCAATAACTTTAACCATTTTCGAAATTTGGACGTTTTTCTGTAAAAATCATTGGCGCAACAGAAAAGAGCTAGAAATTTAAAAATTTATATTTAGATTCCTTTTGCATAATAATTTAGTAGAAACAGTATTCTGGATCTCACAAATTAAAATTTTAGTTGAAATTCATTATTTTCTGGTTTTTATCTTAAAAATTAAGGAAGCAAGATAGATTAAGTAGGCAGTAAATAAAGCTAAGATGTTTAAATTAGAGTAGAAGGGAGATCCGCTATAATCATAAAGATGTGAGAAGTTTCAATTGAATAACTATAAAACTATAGCGATAGCGTATCTCCAAATGGCAAGTTCAGAGCTCGTCTACTGCGTGTACTGTAATTAAATTAATTCTCTCGCCCAAAATACTTGACTTAGCCATGTCAGACTTTTATTATGATTACTTACCTGTGTGCTGATTGCACATTTAAATTGAGAGCTTCATCGGCCATCAGCAAAGGAAGCGATGATTTATTCAATAACTTAAAGTGGTGCATTACTAGCCCAGTGGCTAGTCGGGTGAGCAATTTTGATCAGGCGTTCCCTTAGCCGTCCGCACCGCGGCTTTATACAGTATATAAGAACGCTGCGTGAGAGAAAAAGGCCCCAGTTCTCTCCAGGCGCTGATTAGCGCACCACCTGTGCCGGGAGTCGCGTCGCGTCGGTAACATTGCTATAAACAGCCTCGGATGCCGTAATAAGTTACTCGGGATACGCGTAACCATGAAATCGTTTTCGAGTGAAGTTTTAATTCTGGGATGACGTTAATGATCTATCTTTAGTTTGCGTATGTCGTATTTTCACGTGCCACGGGACAGACATTCTACCATTATTTAGCGTGGCGTTTGATGAACATTATAATAAAATTATGGCGAGCATTCACTTACACACTTAATTTGAACAGTTATAGTTGCATCAGCGCATTAGACTCTGAACTGCTCTGTTAGTTGGATTGTGTGGATGCTTTTGGTCTGTGACTTTCAGAATATAGTGAACATTTTAGAGAGAATCGTTTTTGATTATGATTCCCAGACAATCTCCTAATTTCTCAGAGCTATAAGCTGTAGCTATAAATGTATTTCTCAGATGAAGTGGGCACTAGGAATTCTAATTACAGGCTTCACGTTTTGCTAATCACTTTCTGGTTGCCAATATTGTAGTTAGAGAGCCAGTGTTGAGAACGGCAAAAGACAGAATAAATAATAGGAACATTTTAAATAACAATAATTCCACCCGCCGCCCCACATATGTTGCTAATCGGCTGGGAAAAACAAAACATTTAAATAACAACATATATTCCACCCGCCGCCCCACATGGAGATACAGCGCTTTTTGCTAAAGTACACTCATACTGTCCTTTACATTTACATCCATCCATGATGTCTGCTGAAAAACACCAGTAAGGACAAAAATAGTAATAGGAAGGAAGATCATAGAGAAAGTCGACAAAATTATCTAACTGCAGAGGAGACCTGTAAGAAAAAGACAAAACTGAGAAGTTAAATTTTTAAACGGTACCATTAGAAGATCTCTCCAAAATGAAAGAAAAACTGAAACTCATCTTAAATTTTATTACGTCATGTAGGTATACCAACAGTGTTGTATGGGAGTGAACCCTGGATAATGAAGACAAAAGGATAAAATAAGATGACTGGCCCATGAAACGAAAATCATCAGGAAGATGGCAGAATACGAATAGGTAGACTGCGATGGAAGTACAGATATTCGGAAGGAATTGAAAGTATTTGATATAAATGGAAAGGTTGAAGAAATAGGCACAAATGGATGTCCCATCTGTTACGAATGGAGCAGTCAAGGTAACGACTACATTTTTGGCAATATATTCGCCAACGTAAAAGATGCACTGGAAGACCATCAAAAATGTGGGAAGTCCAAATGTAGCTGCAACGGGCCGGGCAAGGCCTAATACATGCCAGAAGAAGAACAAGAAGAAGAAAAAGAAGAAATTTTATATAGTACTTGTAAGCTACTTATGTAAACGGCTAGTTCGCTGGTCTACAGTGGGAGCTATTTCTATTTGTAGGTGTAAGCAACACGTCGTAACCTTATCGATGATAATGGACTGAATCGAACCATATTAAGTACCGAACTGCATCTACGCTTGGCAAATATCTGCGGTTAAGCTACCATCAAAAGACAATTTTTTTGCAATAAAATTTACAGGGTCGCCATCAGCCCAAGCCCTTCCTAACATACAAGAGTGACTGAACTGGAATTAATTCAAATTTGGAATTCAATGAAAACAAATGAAGTAGCAGGACACACAGTATTATCCTTTACGGCATATTTTTTGGTTAATAAAGATATTTGAAATAGCTGCACATCCTATGGGTACACTTAGTTGGTGCCTGAACAGTAACAACATTAACCTATTTTCGATAAGTGAAATTATATTGTACAGTTTAACTGTTGTGGTTAATGGAAAAGGTGAGAAAGGGGAAACTGGAAACATCCTCTCAATCATTTAATCTAGATTCACACGACAGAGAAAGATCACAGGAATTACCGACCACCTTTACAGACATGCACTAATTTGGAAAGAGGTTTATTTCCGTTGCAAGATTTGGTCAGCGTTTTAAGTACGTGAGATGAGAATCCGTGCGCCCACGTGCAAATAACGCAGTTCACCACGTTGTGAATTGGGTCACACATTTATGGTTTCAAAGCAGAATTTAAGTGGAAAGCACAAAGACAAGAAGCGTTTCTTTTCTTAGGGAACGACTATAAAATGAATTTGTCATTACAACGGAAAACTAAATCACCATGGCAGAAACCTTCCGATGATTCAAGGTACACGTGGTCCGTTAAGAATTAAACCATTACAAAAGTTCGCCTTAATTCACGAAAATCCGATGTTTCAACGAATTTATCCCGCACAAAACAGTTTAAATTAGCACTGGAAAAACCTGTCGGTATGCAGTAGGAAGCGGAAACGTACATGGTTTACCAAACCCGTAGTACAATACGAACACAAGCATATACTATCACCAAGAAACCACAAAAAATAGAAAAAAAACCACTCACGCAAGACACACAATTAGTCTCACATTGGCACGAGATATAAGTTCACTAGCTGTTCCTAATCATGTTCAATAATGGATGCTCCACACGACGATGTCCCGAAGGAACAAAGCCAATTTCCTCCACAACTATTTTTAAACACGATCATGACCTATTATTAACCCATTGTACCACAGTCCGAGCAAAAATTCGTAAGGTTTCAGTTAGGCTGAACGACTTAAATACTCCAACGAATTTAACATAGGAAAATCGCGATTAACACTACCTCCTACTTTGTCATTCGCACTAGAAGCGTTACTTAGGAGCTCCGAACCGTACTGACCAACAGCCTGGAGAAGAGCGCCTGCTCTGCACGAAGCTCCTAGCAACCCCTGGCTGAGACGGAAGCGACCAGAGGGATCGTTGCCGCCACCAACCTGACAAACACACAAATCTCGGGACAAAAGGGATGAACCTCGGATGAACCTCTTTGCTCACGTAAGCAATTCTAAGTTGGTGAGCCTGTGAACCCTGCCAAACGACAGGCACTCATCTTCTCCCAGCAGACGACAACCAACTAGCTCCTGCCACAAAATAAGCCCGAAAAGATACGTAAAACACCCATTCACTCACATTGAACCACACATAAGGTAACATAACGGAGGGGCATGATAAATATGGCTCATGATTTCACGTAGAACATAAAATTAGAATACAATACATTGAAATACTAGTGCAAGGCACCATTCGCTTGCATTTTACGTTGGATATATAGTGAATTACTTTCACTTCCACTGCTCAGTCTTTCTGGGAGAGTTAATAAGCAAAATCGCTACTACGCAGTGGATCAAATGAGGCGTAACTGAATCATACGAGGCAAACATGTATGAAAAGACTCGACAGAGACGTTTCATACTTAAATTTACTTGTAATTGTATATTTAAAAATCCACGGTCTTTAATAGCCTCTAATGTGCAAACTGTTCAAATCAATGCCCGCCAAACCACACTCTCGTATTCGAACACACACTTACTCTGACTGATGTTTCAAAATAATTTGACTCAGCCATCAAGGAGGTCAGGAAACTGACAGTTTCGCACACTTCAGGACAGGTGCGACCCAAGCGCTCACAGTGCGTGGAAGCGGACGTTTCAAACTGGGACACTACACGGGGTTGTCCGCCATATTTCCATCCCGTAAAGACAGCATCAACGTCGCGGGCGATGTAAAGTTGCTTGCACTGCCGAAACTTTTGGTCGCAGGGATTGCATCTGCACACGCCTATACGCGTGGTTACGTTGACAACCAGTTCCTCTTTTACTGTAAATGGAAGACGGTTTGCAAAGTTTGAGACCACAGACCAGTCTGAAGCGACAAGATGACAGAAAACATCTTGCAGGATTTTATAAAACGTTTCTTGACGTTCAATTGTGCATTGGATTACGAAAGCTGCAAGTAGTTTTGTAGACTAGATATGCGTGAATCTCGTAAGCTTGATGTTCCACTCCGAAATGAGTGATACGGGAGTAATGGGCGAAACATTGCTAGCCCAGGCAAGTCGTAAAACAAGCAGACGCATTGTCCGGTAGTTGCCTGTTGCTTTTTTTCCTCATATGGCAGTCTCCCACTTCCGTGATGGCACCTTCTCGTGACTGCGGCGTCCACGCGTGCTCACGCCACGCACGCATCACCAGCGGGACGTCAATACCAGGTACTTTGTCTGCTGCAGTGTATAGCAATACCTCCACTAACAAGTAGTTCAAATATTATCACGTCGCACACTCAAAGTATGATCTTTTTATTGCGCAATTGAAAGGTCTTTAATGTGCCAGGTACTGCTACATCAATTGATTACAGTCACTGAAGAAAATTAACAATAATATCACTTATCTTGTATTTGCAATCCAACGACGATCTCGCTCTGGCTTTGCCTCGTAATTAAAATTGTTGCCTAGGCAGCGTGACTGTCGCTGTTGGTGCGGAAGCCACTCGGATGTTAATTACGCCTACTTGAAGAACTTACGAAGACAATCTTTCAGGATTGATTTGATGATTTATGTTTTTCATTGCAATGTGCTTCATACTTTTTAAACAACGGTCACTTGAAAAAAATTCTTGACACGTACTTTTCACAAAAATTCACGTTTATTAAACTTTTTATACTTTCGCACGTTCAAAACATTACTTCATCATACAATTTCGCAGCCGTTACTGCTCTTAATAAAACTCACAGCATTTTTCATCGTCCACAACTCAGACTCATCTTTTAATTTCCAGTACAAAGTCAAGACTGTGCATATTCAACACAAAAACTTGACTACTCTGTACGCTTCGGCGCCAAAAGTCACAAGCCAGCATCAAAGATAACAATAAGTACTAAGATATTCACACTAGATATTATATCGATTTCAACATCTCAAAATATCGACGTACATACATATAAAAATGAAACCAGATATGAATAGAGTGAAAAATATAGGACATTAAGCAGAAAAATATTCATTAATCTACGGTATCGAAAAATAGGGTTGGCGGGTGGTAATGGTTTCGCAAATAAAGAACCATTACAAGTGGCGATGGCCTTTACCTCACACAGTAAATTCGGGAATGGGTTATTCGAAATTGTGTGCCTGGCACTGTGAATCTGATGGGCTATTATTAAAATTTCGCTGCTAGTTAAACAATGAATCCGTCGTATTAACGAGTTTGTTGGTGGCCAACGTCCGCAGCAATTACAAACAAAACGACCATTTTGTACTGCGGTATTGATGTTTGTTACCCCATGTATGTGCGCGAACAAAAATTTAAAAAGAGACTGGAAGAAGACTGCTCCGGCGTAACGTCAAACGCCGGCACGTCGGCCAAGAACAGCAGAGAGGGCTGTGAGACGACGTCAGCCAACAGTACGCTGACGAACCCCTCTCTAGGACGACACCGAGACAGGAGCGGCATCTACACGAAGAGAATACAAGCGCCGCTCCGCCTGGCCACGGCCGTAGTGGAAGACGAGCCGTCACACGAACGCTACAACACTGATTTATGGACTGTATTGTTTTGCTTGCATTGGAATTGTATATACGCGAACGACATTGATTATTTGCATGTCGCCATTTGCTTGCGACACACCTTTGTAAAGGCGCAGAGATAAGTATTGTCAGTTTTTCTTACTGTAACAAATTTCATTAATACGATTTGCTTTAATTGTTGTCTAGCTACCAGAGAGAGCAGCTTTCGTAGGCACCCTATAATAGACGAGCGGGCAGAACACAACAAACACAGAACCTGCCACCGCGCACTCTCTCTCTCTCTCTCTCTCCCTCTCTCTCTCTCTCTCTCTCTCTCTCTCTCACACACACACTGTAACTGGTACAGAGTGGATGTCGTTTCTCACCAACGTGTTTTTTTAATAGAGGTGGAGCCCCTCCACGCCCATACCGGCATGATGGCCAACTCAAAAGGTCTGCTGCCATCTCTGCATAATGGTTAGTTTTCACTAAAGTGAGGTGCCACAGGATGTGGGTACTGCGATGTTTGCATAATTCTGGTTAAGGTTAACCATTAATACGCGCTCATCTGGAGATAGATTGGTTCGAACGAAGGGTAGCGGTTTGAAGGGCAGGGGAAAAAAAGCGCCAAGGCAAGGGCCAAGGGAAAAGAAAAACCTCTGCGATAGTTAGGTCGGGCGGTACGAGCAGTAGCGGATGTCTTGCTGCCTGCGATAGGTCGTGCAAGGGTAGGCTTTGTTAGTAGTGGGTATCATGCATGTCGAAACCTTGACGTTGTGCGGTGGTGTTGCTCGGAGGCTGCCTCTGGGTGCCGGTGTTGAGATCTCGTTCAGCGTCAACAACCTGCAACAATTAGGTTTATTATCGTTTATGTGTCCGATAGGTCATATATCGGATGCACAGTGTAGCGTGATGTTGGCGAATTGTTTGTGCGTTAGTGGGCGAGCTCGTCGGTGTCGCTGCTGCGGCCTGTTGGTCGGCTCTAATATCAGCTGGTAATTCCCAGTCAGTGTTGCTGATATGCAGGGGCTTGCCGACGTATGTCGCTTGTTAATATACAGGGTGATTCAAAAAGAATACCACAACTTTAAAAATGTGTATTTAATGAAAGAAACATAATATAACCTTCTGTTATACATCATTACAAAGAGTATTTAAAAAGGTTTTTTTTTACTCAAAAACAAGTTCAGAGATGTTCAATATGGCCCCCTCCAGACACTCGAGCAATATCAACCCGATACTCCAACTCGTTCCACACTCTCTGCAGCATATCGGGCATAACAGTTTGGATAGCTGCTGTTATTTCTCGTTTCAAATCATCAGTGGTGGCTGGGAGAGGTGGCCGAAACACCATATCCTTAACATAACCCCATAAGAAAAAATCTCAGGGGGTAAGATCAGGGCTTCTTGGAGGTGTGCTACATTTTCATCACTCGTTCTCGGCCGTCCAGAACTTTTCCCTTTGCACAAACACCCATCCTCTGTAAACTGTTTATACCAACGTTTAATACACCACCTATCAGGAGGTTTAACACCATACTTCGTTCGAAATGCACGCTGAACAACTGTCGTCGATTCACTTCTGCCGTACTCAATAACATAAAAAGCTTTCTGTTGAGCGGTCGCCATCTTAGCATCAACTGATGCTGACGCCTAGTCAACAGCGCCTCAAGCGAACAAATGTACAACTAAATGAAACTTTATAGCTCCCTTAATTTGCCGACAGATAGTGCTTAGCTCTGCCTTTTGTCGTTGCAGAGTTTTAAATTCCTAAAGTTGTGGTATTCTTTTTGAATCACCCTGTATGTTAGTTTACCATAGGTGGCTATGCCCTAGCTAGTAGTGTCTTTGGCCGCTTGTGCTTCCACCAACAGCGCCATGGTCGTAACTTTTCACTCACTGCTTTGAAACTGCCATCCATCCAGTCATTGTCTTATACTGCTCCAAATACAGAAATTCTTTCCATGATTTCATTACTAACACTATTTTCTTTGTTTGTCTGTCTGATAGGACCCATTGTCACACAAACGCCAAAAAGGGCTTGAAATGTCGTGTGGTGTGGTTGGTGTCTGTGACGGAACTTATTTTGGTATAGCCTTGCTCCCTCTCGACCGTTGCCATTTTCTTGGCCGTACACAGAGTCCATCACAGCTTGTTCCCGACATGAATACCGCACCATTCTGCTGTGCAATGTATGCTGCGTTAATGACACAGCCTGCAGCACACAAAGAACACACGGCACGTGGTCAGAGGAACTGTCATTGGTCAGTGCCCTACCGTGGCAACGGTGCTTGAAGACACATGTTCATAGGCTCTCTGTTGTAGAAAATTTGAGACATGGTAGTAAGGATGAAAACAAAAAAGAACAGTGCAGTAAACATGGGCTCTAAAGTGCATACCTTAAGAGCTATGAGCAATTATTGCTCTTCGTTCTGAGGTATGCATTTTGGGGGGTGGAGTCAATACTTACTAGACAATTTTTCCTTGTTTGGGTCCATACGACCTCCTCCCAAAATACTGAAAGCAAAGAGTTTGCAGTGGGACAGCTTCGTTTCACACTATCGAAGATGAAGAATGGCTCGTAGGTATTGCGATATGCATTTTACAGCACACGTCCACTTGACTTTCTTGCTTCGAATGATCGTTTCTATCAAATCCCTGAATGTTGACAATTCGCCTTGGGACACCTTGCATACGTCTATTGATGCTTCACATGGGGCCCGAGTTGTGCTATAACCCACCAACCGTACATATTTCATTAAGGAAAATTGGCTAACTGATTGCCAGGTACATTGTACCAAAGACAAGCAACATTAGCTTGTATTTTCTATGTAATAAGGAAATAAAACAACTTACTGATACATAAAAGAGAGATTGTCCTGTGTGGATGCCTTATTGTGTGCTAATTAATTCCATGTGGGCCCCAGAATGAAGTTACCTTATACTTCGCAAATGTTCACTGAGCAGATAAGTGCAGAGTCATGTTCCCTCCAGCGAAACGTACGAGTCCCTTGTCAGATTCGGTCTGACGAGCTTAGTGGAGGGTGCAGTAGGTCAGACCATCTGCCAGAAGGCCTTCGTAAACATGACACGCAGCGAGCCACTGGCCCTTACGTGTCTAAGTGTGGCGCACGTCTGCTGATTAATCACCTTGAGTGGACGAGAATGCGTCTCGACATCCCACAATACTCGGCATGTCAACAGTGACAAAAATCACACACACACAAAAATAAATTTTAGACTTGCTGGCTGGTTGCTGTCCTAACACCATCAACATCTGACTTCAAACAACAGCCACGGTCTCCATCATGTCATCATATGACAAAATTGCAAATTTTAGACTTCTTAAAAATGTAATTCCATAAATCATTAAACAACTGGAAGTAGCACCAACATCCTTCTGCGAATTAGTAGAAATAGAAAAATTCTGAAAACCAAAAGATACAGTATTGATAGAATTTCAAGCAGAATTCTCAAACGTTGCTGTATCTCGATAAGTAACATCCTTAGTGATATAGGTACTGTATTACAGCACAAGCAGTTTTTTTCAGAGAGATTAAAATCTGCAATTGTTAAGCTTCCTTATAAATTTAAAGTGACAAGAAAGACTTAAATAACTATCATCGTATTTCCTTACTGATACACTTTTCCAAAATATTCGAGAATGCAAGGATATCTCACATTTAAGTAGAAACTGTTTACTTAGCATATCACAATTTGGATTCCAGAAAAATTACTCAACGGAGAATGCCATTTATACATTTGCCCATCAACTGTTACAAACCTCAATAATGTATCGGTTCTGCAATATTTTCAAGGCTTTTGATTGTGTAGGTCATATTACACTCTTATATAACCTTACGTTTTATGGAACTAATGGCTTTATGCAGAACGGGTTCGAATCATACTCAGGAAACATAATGCAAAACGTTTTGCTGAATAATTCAAACAACGTTGGAGAGGTAGACAAGTTTGGTGACTGGTGAGAAATCACAAAGGGAGCGCCACAGGGCTCGACTTTTTGTCTACTCTTATATGTTACATGTGTGAATCACCTTTCACTTCACATCCAACAAGCAGAATTAGTGTCGCTAGCAGATGATACTAGTATTATAAAAAATCCTATTAGAGAGCAAGCAACAGAAGTGGCTCTCTTGAGTCTCCTGTAATTGTGAGAAAACACCTTATTTATCGTTCTGTACAACAAATAGAGTCATACCAACAATTGATGTAGCAGATGAACAGGAGTCAGTAAATAGGTTTGAGAGCTCAAAATTTTTGGGTGTACCTATTGATGAAAATGTGAAGTGGAGAAGCTTCTCAAAGTATTAAGTTCAGCTACTTTTTCTCTTGGTATAATAGCTAGTCTTGGAAACAAGATAACTCAACAATAAGAATAATACGTGGTGTTACCTGGTGGTCATGTAAATATCTCTTCAAGGAATTAGTCATTTTACATACACCATCACAATACATATATTCGTTAATAAAGTTCGTCATAAATAATCCATCAAAATTTAAGAAGAATAATGATAACAATATGCGATTGTGGGTCCGCCTTGGTGCAAAACACTTTTGACTTTTGGTTATTTATTCCCAAACTAGTTTCACCGACAATATCGCTGAAACTAGTTTGGGGATAAATAAATAACAAAAAGTGTTTTGCATCAAGGTGGACCCATAATCCCATATCGTTGTTTTTATCCAAACACGGACCAGTGGAGGACTTTCAAGATAAAGAATAAAGACGCTCACACCTACAACACTAAAGGAAAAACGACCATTTTTTTACCCATTATTAAATCTGTCAGTAGCGCAGAAACGAGTTTCATGTGCAGCACCGAAAATTTTATGTCGTTTGCCTATATATATAATCTTGAGATGGCTAGAGGACAAATGTAAGGATGTAGAGGCTTATCTCACTAGGGATAAGATAGATACTGCCTACTGGAAAATTAAAGAGGCCTTTGGAGAAAGGAGAACCACTTGCATGAATATCAAGAGCTCGGATGGAAACCCAGTTCTAAGCAAAGAAGGGAAAGCAGAAAGGTGGAAGGAGTATATAGAGGGTCTATACAAGGGAGATCAGGACAATATTATGGAAATGGAAGAGGATGTAGATGAAGATGAAATGGGAGATACGATACTGCGTGAAGAGATTGACAGAGCACTGAAAGACCTGAGTCGAAACAAGGCCCCTGGAGTAGACAACATTCCATTAGAACTACTGACAGCCTTGTCAGAGCCAGTCCTGACAAAACTCTACCATCTGGTGAGCAAGATGTATGAGACAGGCGAAGTACCCTCAGACTTAAAGAAGACTATAACAATTCCAATCCCCAAGAAAGCAGGTGTTGACAGATGTGAAAATTACCGAACTATCAGTATAATCAGTCACAGCTGCAAAATACTAATGCGAATTCTTTACAGACGAATGGAAAAACTAATAGAAGCCGACCTCGGGGAAGATCAGTTTGGATTCCGTAGAAATGTTGGAACACGTGAGGCAATACTGACTCTAGGACTTATCTTAGAAGCTAGATTAAGGAAAGGCAAACCTACGTTTCTAGCATTTGTAGACCTAGAGAAAGCTTTTGACAATGTTGACTGGAATACTCTCTTTCAAATTCTGAAGGTGGCAGGGGTAAAATACAGGGAGCGAAAGGCTATTTACAATTTGTACAGAAACCAGATGGCAGTTATAAGAGTCGAGGGACATGAAAGGGAAGCAGTGGTTGGGAAGGGAGTGAGACAGGGTTGTAGTCTCTCCCCGATGCTATTCAATCTGTATATTGAGCAAGCAGTGAAGGAAAAAAAAGAAAAATTCGGAGTAGGTATTAAAATCCATGGAGAAGAAATAAAAACTTTAAGGTTTGCCGATGACATTGTAATTCTGTCAGAGACAGCAAAGGACATGGAAGAGCAGTTGAATGGAATGGATAGTGTCTTGAAAGGAGGATTTAAGATGAACATCAACAAAAGCAAAACGAGGATAATGGAATGTAGTCGAATTAAGTCGGGTGGTGCTGAGGGAATTAGATTAGGAAATGAGACACTTAAAGTAGTAAAGGAGTTTTGCTATTTGGGGAGCAAAATAACTGATGATGGTCGAAGTAGAGAGGATATAAAATGTAGAATGGCAATGACATGGAAATCGTTTCTGCAGAAGAGAAATTTGTTGACATCGAGTATAGATTTAAGTGTCAGGAAGTCGTTTCTGAAAGTATTTGTATGGAGTGTAGCCATGTATGGAAGTGAAACATGGACGATAAATAATTTGGACAAGAAGAGAATAGAAGCTTTTGAAATGTGGTGCTACAGAAGAATGCTGAAGATTAGATGGGTAGATCACATAACTAATGAGGAGGTGTTGAATAGGATTGGGGAGAAGAGAAGTTTGTGGCACAACTTGACTAGAAGAAGGGATCGGTCGGTAGGACATGTTCTGAGGCATCAAGGGATCACCAATTTAGTATTGGAGGGCAGCGTGGAGGGTAAAAATCATAGAGGGAGACCAAGAGATGAATACACTAAGCAAATTCAGAAGGACGTAGGTTGCGGTATGTACTGGGAGATGAAGAAGCTTGCACAGGATAGAGTAGCATGGAGAGCTGCATCAAACCAGTCTCAGGACTGAAGACCACAACAACAACAACATAATCTTACTCGTTCCGCGTCATTTCGATAAAAGAACCGTTCGAATGGTCTTTGGAATATGTAATTGTTTGTTCTTCCTCATTCTGCACCTTCTGGGGCTCCAGTTTTTGTGGTCCATTTTTCTGCCACTGGTCAGAAAAAAATGTATTATTTAACCAGTTATGGAAACTGTCGCTGCTCATTCAACCTTTCACAATCACATCGCTGCTCTAGCTATTCGGCGACATTCGCTCACAGCTGGTACAGTACGGCAGACGTTTGTGAGAGCTCTTCGCCTGCCTTTGGGCCAGTGCTCAGAGGCGCTGTTACCTTGTAAGAGTTTGATCAAGTCCTACACATTTTAGGTCGCTGAAGTCTTCTTCAAAGGCTCAAGGCTCTTTCCATTGCGATGGAAGAACCACTCTTCCACTAAAAAGAATGTCATAATTCAGCCTCTACATACCTCAAAAATTATTGAAGAGCATCACGCTATTCTCCGTGTTGTCCGCTAAAACTCTGCGAAAAACGCGCCTCGACGTGTTCACTGATACCGAATGTATCTTGGGTGGCTCGTCTTTGTGGCCTCACCTCCTGTATGTGTAACGTGACTGGTACATATCGCTTCACTATTCTGTATCAGTTCAGTTTTTTTTTGAGTCATCATTGTCCTCACTGTGTAAGTAGGCTGTTTATGTTTTCTTATTGGCAACGTTACGTAGCGCTATGTATGAAAATCTCTGGCTGTGCTGTGTGCAGTTTGTGGCTAGCTTGCATTGTTGTCTGCCATTGTAGTGTTGGGCAGCTGGATGTGAACAATACGTAGCGTTGCGCAGTTGGATGGTGGTGGTGGTTGTTGGGATGTTTAAGGGGGACTAAACAGCTAAGGTCATCAGTCCCCCATGCGCAGTTGGAGGTAAGCCGCCAGCAGTGGTGGATGTGGGGAGAGAAATGGCGGAGTTTTGAAATTTGTAAGATTGGATGTCATGAACTGCTATGTATATTATGATTTTTCAACACTATTAAGGTAAATACATTGTTTGTCCTCCATCAAAATCGTTCATTTGCTAACTATTCCTATCAGTAGTTAGTGCCTTCAGTAGTTTGAATCTTTTATTTAGCTGGCAGTAGTGGCGCTCGCTGTATTGCAGTAGTTCGAGTAACCAAGATTTTTGGTGAGGTAAGTGATTTGTGAAAGGAATAGGTTAATGTTAGTCAGGGCCATTCTTTTGTAGGGATTTTTGAAAGTCAGATTGCGTTGCGCTAAAAATATTGTGTGTCAGTTTAAGGACGGTCATGTATAATTTTTCAAAGGGGACGTTTCAACTGGTTTGATGCGATCCGCCAGGAATTCATCCCCCTTATCAGCATCTTCATCTCAGAGTAGCACTTTCTACATACAGGGTAACAATTATTGCTTCACATAAGAAGCACTCGGTCATCAGGCCACAAGTGGCCCATCGGGACCATCCGACCACCGTGTCATCCTCAGCTGAGGATGTGGATAGGAGGGGCGTGTGGTCAGCACACCGCTCTCCCGGTCGTTATGATGGTTTTCTTTGACCGGAGCCGCTACTATTCGGTCGAGTAGCTCCTCAATTGGCATCGCGAGGCTGAGTGCACCCCGAAAAATGGCAACAGCACATGGCGGCCATTGAACTAATTGAAAAAAACGTAAATTAGTTACTAACTATGGCGTGCGCACACTTTATCCAACATGTAAACCTCACTAAAGATTTAGGTTATGACATGTTAGATATGCCTGCCATCATTGACGATGATGTGGCACAGACGAATAGCGAAATTATTCTGCATGACCCGCTGAAGTGTCGGAATATCGATGGTGTCGATGACGTTTTGAATGGCTGGTTTCAGCTCAGCAATAGTTTTGGGGGCTATTGCTGCACATCTTGTCTTTAATATAGCCCCACAAAAAGGAGTCGCATGTGTTCAAATCCGGAGAATATGACGGTCAATCGAGGCCCATGTCAGTGGCCTCTGGGTACCCCAGAGCCAGAATGCGGTCCCCAAGGTGCTCCGCCAGGACATCAAACACTCTCCTGCTTCGATGCGGTCGAGCTCCGTCTTGCATGAACAACATCTTCTCGAAATTAGGATCTCTTTGGATAATAGAAATGAAATCATCATCATCATCATCATCATCATCACCAACCCCTCGTCCAAGTCGCGGGAGATGGGCAACGGCACAAAGTAGGGGACTGCCTATAGGGGCGATGTACAGCGGGGACTTCGTGTGCCCCAGGACCGCTACGGTAGCTGGGAAGGCCCTATGGGAACCCTGAAACGTGACGGCTAACGGGGCTCTGGTGAAGCTGCGATAGGCCTAGCAAGCCAGTAGTGGATAAATCAACTGCTTTTAAAAAGGGAACATGCCTCGGATCACGGAACGGATTTAAAGGAAACCGACCAAGTAATGGAAGGGATTACGAGATGGTTTACGAAAGCAGTGCTTTTTGCCGATGACCTGATGTTATGGGGAAATTGCGAGAAGGAGGTGCAAGAGCAGTTAGATGTATGGGAGGCAATGGCAGCACAATATGGAATGCATTTCTCTGCAAAGAAAAGTGAAATAGTTGTCACAACAAGGAAGAAGAATAGGCCAAATGTGGATATAACTTGTGGAGGGGAAAAACTACAAGTGGTAGAGAACTTCAAGTACCTGGGAAGCATGATTGAAAGTAAGGGGGGAAACGCAATGGAAATAAATGAAAGGTGCAGAAAAGCAGGGAAGTTCTACAAATGCATTAGGGGGCTTATTTGGAGCAAGGAGGTGCCACAGAAATCCAAGGGAATTATATACCGAACCTACTTTGTCCCCATATTGACATACAGAAGTGAGACATGGGTAATGCACAAAAGCGACAAAAGTAGAATACAGGCTAGTGAAATGAAGTCCCAGAGGAGCAGGTTGAGTGTAACAAGACGAGACAGATTGCGAAATGTGTATGTGAGGGAAAGACTAAAGGAGGAACCAGTACAGGACAGGATAGAAAAATCAAGACTGCAGTGGTATGGACACATGAAGAGAATGGATGAGGGAAGAATTCCAAAGAGGATGTTTGATCTGCAACTGGAGGGGAAGAGGCCCAGAGGAAGACCAAGAGATAGATGGGTGAAGGGAGTGAAGGAATGTGTGACGAGAAGAGGGGAGAACTCGACGAAGGTGGAAGAGGGGGAATGGTGGAAAGACAGAACACGATGGAGAGGCTTGTGTTCCCGACAGACCCAGCCAGTGGCTGGAAACTGTCCAAGAAATGAAATCATCTTTCAAAACCTTCACGTACCGTTCGGTAGTCACCGTGTCATCAAGGAATATCGCAGCGGTTATTCCGTGGCTGGACACTGCACACTACAGCCACCCTTTGAGGGTAAAGAGATTTCTCGATCGCGAAATGCGGATTCTCAGGCCCCCCCAAATGCGCCCAGTATGACATTTTCACATGCAAATGGCGGACAACAACAAGCCACGTGCCCATGCGCATACTAATTCCCACCATGCCCCACGGCGAAACGTGCAGTTTGAACGTCCTAATGCAAACCGTTCAGAAGACGATTTTATTTCATACAGTTCAATAAATGTCACCCTATACATCCTCAGTTATTTGCCGGATGTATTCCAATCTGTGGCCGAGCGGTTCTAAGCGCTGTAGTCTGGAACCGCGCGACCGCTACGGTCGCAGGTTCTAATCCTGCCTCGGGCATGGATGTGTGTGGTGTCGTTAGGTTTAAGTAGTTCTAAGATCTAGGGGACTGATGACCTCAGAAATTAAATCCCATAGTGCTCATAGCCATTTGAACCATATCTTTTTTTTTTGTATTCCAATCTCTGTCTTCCTCTACTGCTTTGCCCTCTATGGACTCCTCAAGTACCATGGACGTCATTTCCTGATGTCTTAACACACGTCCTGCCATCCAGTCACTTCTCCTCGTCAGTGTTTTCCACATATTTCTTTCCTATCAGATTCTGCCCAGAACCTACTCATTCCTTACCTTATCAGTCCACCTAATTTCCAACATCCGTCTGTAGCACCACATCTCAAATGCTTCGACTCTCTTCTGTTCCCGTTTTCTCACAGTCCATGTTTCACTACCATACAGTGCTGTGCTCCAAAAGTACAGTCTCAGAAATTTCTTCCTAAAATTAATAATTGGAACAGTAATTCTATTTCTATTTATAGCAACTACATTTATAGGATATGTTTTGCCTTGAATTCAAATTTCATTCTGAGGTGCAGCAGTAATTATTGATCTATTATCAGCATTAAGGCCAGTGATTGATACCAGTAGATTTCTCTTGGCCAGGCACGTCCTTTTTTCCAGTGCTACTCTGGTTTCCATTTCCTCCTTGCTCCGTTCCTCATTAGTTATTTTACTGTCTAGATATTTGAATTCCTTCATCTACTTCGTGATCATCAATCCTGATGTTAAGTTCCTCGCTGTTCTCATTTGTGCTGCTTCTCATTACTTTCGTCTTTCTTCGCTTTATTCTCAATATATATTCTGCACTCATTAGACTGTTTATTCCTTTCAGGAGATCATTTAATTCTTCTTCACTTTCACTCAGGATAGTAATGTAATCACCGAATCGTATCAATGATATACTTCCACCTTGACTCTTAATTCCGCTCCTGAACCTTTCTTTTGTTTACATCACTGCTTCTTCGATGTACAGATCGGTTACATTTATTTAAATAAATAAAAGCAGACAATACAAACTGCTGGGAGAAGGTTGAGGGTTCAAGCGTAAGGAAACGAATCCAGGACAATACATTTTTTCCGTCCAGTTGCGGCGGAAAAGCTTTCTTCAAAACATGGGTGGCCGACAACTGGGAGGTTCCCAGGGACACGTCATGGTGTCCTGCTTGCAGTATTCTGAGGTAGCGGTTTCCTGGCGCAAGTACCTATGCACGGCCGTAGGAGAGCTTAAGTCCTCAAGTGCCCACTTCAACTGTGACAAGTGTCTATTCAGCATGGAGGTCAACAAGTGCAGCGTCCTTCGTTCCCGTTGCAATGTGAGAAGATTCGTACCACCTCAACAGAATTTCTGTCCGTCCAGTCCAGGGTATCGCCCCTTGTTCTAGACTCTGTGTGTTTTATATCCACCAGTAGGAAGAGGCCGTCCATATTAGGTATAAGCTTGAAGTGACACACTGAGGTGACAAAAGCCATGGGATACCTCCTGATATCATGTTAGACCTCCTTTTGAACGGCGTAGTGCAGTAACTCGACATGCATTGACTCAAAAACTCCCATGGAGAAATAATGAGCTGCCTCTACAGTCGCCCATAACTGTGAAAGTGTTACCAGTGTTGGATTTTGTGCACGAACTGACCTCTAGTTTATGTCCCGAAAATATTCGATGTGATTCATTTAGGGCGATCTCGGAGGCCAAATCGTTTGCTCGAACTGTCCAGTACGTTCTCCACACCAAACTATAACAGCTGTGGCCTGGTGATGTGACGCATTGTCATCCCTAGAAATTCCATCGTTGTTGGGGAACATGAAGTCCATGAATGCTGAAAATGGTCTCCAAATAACCGAACATAACCATTTGCAGTCAATGACCCAGTCCGTTAAATGTAAACCCAGCCCACACTATTATGGAGCCATCACCAGCTTGCACAGTGCCTTGTTGACAACTTGGGTCCATAGTTTAGTGGTGAAACCTCCCCTTAGAAAATTTTATAAATTACTGTACTGGTTAACCCCTTACGTTATTTGCTTTTCAAACACCTTAGCAGAACTGAACGTACTCAGACATTTCGCTCTTTACTTATTCTGATCAACACTAAACTGACATACAATATTTTTAGCGCAACGCAATCTGACTTTCAATAATCCCTACAAAAGAATGGCCCTGACTAATAATAACCTAAACCTTTCATGAATCACTTACCTCACAAAAATCTTCGTTACTCGAACTACTGCAATACAGCGAGCGCCACTACTGCCAGCTAAGTAAAAGATTCTACCTACTGAAGGCACTAACTACTGATAGGCATAGTTAGCAAATGAAAGATTTTGATAGAGAACAAACAATGTATTTACCTTAATAATGTTCAAAAGTCATCATATGTATATCAGTTCATGATATACAGTATTACAACTTTACTCTTTCTGATGAACACAGGTCCAGATCGTCCGCTCTCAGAATTCTGCCATCTCTCTCCCCACATCCACCACTGCTGGCGGCTCACCTCCAACTGCGAAACGCTACAATGGCAAATATTCCAACAATGCAAACCAGCCACAGAGTTAACAAAGCACAGTCAGTGATTTTCATATAGAGTGCTACGTGGCGTTACCAACATAAAAACCTAAACAGCCTACATACAGTGGGATCTGTGGCACACTCGAATCCTAGCAACAGATTTTGCCAACTGAAATCGCGACTCACCTGCCAAAGACAGGATATTCCAGTAGTCTAGGGCCAAACCGATACGGTCACGAGTTCAGGAGAGGTGCTGCAAGCGATTTCGAGCTGTTAGCAAAGCAACGCGCGTCGGTCGTCTGCCGCCATAGCCCATTGGTGTCACAACCTATGCCATCTGAATCCTTCCTACCAACAACAGCTTTTCTGAATTGCACAGGTGGGAACTCTCCCTGCAATACAGGGTACACATGAAGTCCAGGAACACTTTCAATTACGCCAAATTTCTCCGCAGTAACCTAACGGGTAGTTCGTCGTATGTCCCAGATTGATTTCTGATGTTGTTTCACTAAGTGTTGCTTGTCTGTTAGCACTGACAACTCTACGCAAACGCCGCCGCTCTCGGTCGTTATGTGAACGCAGTCGACTAAAGCTCTTGACACTGTGGATGTTGTTGTGTTGTTGTGGTCTTCAGTCCTGAGACTGGTTTGATGCAGCTCTCCAAGCTACCCTATCCTGTGCAAGTTTCTTCATCTCCCAGTACCTACTGCAACCTACAACCTTCTGAATCTGCTTAGTGTATTCATCTCTTGGTCTCCCTCTACGATTTTTACCCTCCATGCTGCCCTCCAGTACTAAATTGGTGATCCCTTGATGCCTCAGAACATGTCCTACCAACCAATCACTTCTTCTAATCAAGTTGTGCTACAAACTCCTCTTCTCCTCATTTCTACTCAATACCTCCTCATTAGTTATGTGATCTACCCATCTAATCTTCCTCATTCTTCTGTAGCACCACATTTCGAAAGCTTCTATTCTGTTCCTGTCCAAACTATTTATCGTCCACGTTTCACTTCCATACATGGCTACACTCCAAACAAATATTTTCAGAAACGACTTCCTGACACTTAAACCTATACTCGATGTTAACAAATTTCACTTCTTCAGAAACGCTTTCCTTGCCATTGCCAGTCTACATTTTATATCTTCTCTACTTCGACCATCATTAGTTATTTTGCTCCCCAAATAGCAAAACTCCTTTACTACTTTAAGTGTCTCATTTCCTAATCTAATTCCCTCAGCATCACCTGACTTAATTCGACTACATTCAATTATCCTTGTTTTGCTTTTGTTGATGTTCATCTTATATCCTCCTTTCAAGACAATGTCCATTCCGTTCAACTGTTCTTCCAAGTCCTTTGCTGTCTCTGACAGAATTACAGTGCCGGCCGCGGTGGTCTAGCGGTTCTACGCGCTCAGTCCGGAACCGCGCGACTGCTACGGTCGCAGGTTCGAATCCTGCCTCGGGCATGGATGTGTGTGATGTTCTTAGGTTAGTTAGGTTTAAGTAGTTCTAAGTTCTAGGGGACTGATGACCACAGATGTTAAGTCCCATAGTGCTCAGAGCCATTTGAGCCATTTGAACCAGAATTACAATGTCATCCGCGAACCTCAAAGTTTTTATTTCTTCTCCATGGATTTTAATACCTACTCCGAATTTTTCTTTTGTTTCCTTTACTGCTTGCTCAATATACAGATTGAATAACAATGGGGAGAGGCTACAACCCTGTCTCACTCCCTTCCCAACCACTGCTTCCGTTTGATGCCCCTCGACTCTTATAACTGCCATCTGGTTTCTGTACAAATTGTAAATAGCCTTTCGCTCCCTGTATTTTACCCCTGCCACCTTTAGAATTTGAAAGAGAATATTCCAGTCAACATTGTCAAAAGCTTTCTCTAAGTCTACAAATGCTAGAAACGTAGGTTTGCCTTTCCTTAATCTTTCTTCTAAGATAAGTCGTAAGGTCAGTATTGCCTCACTGTGGATGTAGCAATATTGAATTCCTTAACGATATCCATTATGGAATGCCCCTTGCGTCTAGCTCCAACTACCAATTCGCGGTTAAAGTCTGTTAATTGTCGTCGTGCAGCCACAATCACGTCGGAAACATCTTCACACGAATCACACAAGTACAAATGACAGCTCCGGTAAAGCACTTTTCGTTCATACCTTGCGTACGCGAAACTACCACCATCTGTATGTGAGGATGTCGCTGTCCCATGACTTTTGTCATCTCAGTACAGGCGCATTTGTACGCCACGCTAGGGAAATTTTTGTAGCGCTCCCCTCGGTTTCAAGCTTCGAGGCACATGTTGGCAACAAGCGCGCTGTCGCCCCTCCAAGCAAAATTTCGGTCGAGATCAGACAACGTACAATTCTTATCATTCGCTTCCTTGTATTCGTTCCAAGCTGTCAGTGGCATTACAAGATCTGAATGTCGACTGAGCTGTTAGTTATATTTCAGAGTCCGAATTCTGGACAGATCGCATAAAATTTTGTGTATTTGTGCTTTCAGTATTCCGAGTTGATGGTCTTATTTATCTTGATAGTTTGAAAATGCGGGTTCACCACATGAGGAAATCTTATTATTTCTTCTCTGTCTTCCTAACGTTTTCTGTGGTGTCACCGCCAGACACCACACTTGCTGGGTGGTAACCTTTAAATCGGTCGCGGTCCGTTAGTATACGTCGGACCCGCGTGTCGCCACTATCAGTGATTGCAGACCGAGCGCCGCCACACGGCAGGTCCAGAGAGACTTCCTAGCACTCGCCCCAGTTGTACAGCCGACTTTGCTAGCGATGGTTCACTGACAAATTACGCTCTCATTTGCCGAGACGATAGTTAGCATAGCCTTCAGCTACGTCATTTGTACGACCTAGCAAGGCGCCATTACCAGTTACTATTGATGCTGTAAAACATGTACCGTCAAGAGCGATGTTCACCAATTATGGATTAAAGTTAAGTATTCCAGCAGCTACGTACTTTATTTGCTAGTCTCATTTACTTGTTCTGTTCCAGACCTCACGCCAGCCTGCGAGAGCTTAAACGCGTGCCTTTCGGCTTCCTCCTAGTGGATTGGCTGTCTTGCCAGTCCACAACATTTTCAGTCAAAGTCCCACATAAATAGCTTCAGTATTTCAGCTAACAAGGGAACCTCAGATTTAGTTATAAGTTGGCACAGTGGATAGGCCTTGAAAAACTGAACACAGATCAATCGAGAAAACAGGAAGAAGTTGTGTGGAACTATGAAAAAAATAAGCAAAATATACAAACTGAGTAGTCCATGTGCAAGATAGGCAACATCAAGGATAGTCTAAGCACAGGAGCGCCGTGGTCCCGTGGTTAGTGTGAGCAATTGCGGTACGAGACAGATCTCGCTTTAATCTATTGCCAACTACATCTGAAGATCGTTACCCAAGTTCTTGGCATATTTATGTGCTGCGAAAATATTGTGAACATATAAGTGCGGTTTTTGGTACAGTAATTAGCGCGGATGAGAATTACTCATGTGCGCAGCTAAAAGTGTACGAATTTATTATCTTTCAAAACGATCGCAAAGGGTGTCTAAGAATTCTCAAGTGTGTTAGCTCTCAACTACAATACTATTATTAGAATTTAATTAATTTTCGGCAATCAGACAGTTTAGTTTGTAGCAGAACTCACATTCGTTGGTGGTAGAACCTTCTGACCATGTCCTGTGTTCCAACCAATAGAATCCTCGTTAAAGTCACTGTGATATTAAAATTGCTACACCACGAAGATGACATGCTACAGACGCGAAATTTAACCAGCACGAAGAAGATGCTGTGATATGCAAATGATTAGCTTTTCAAAGCAATCACACAAGGTTGGCGCCGGTGGCGACATCTACAACATGCTGACATGAGGAAAGTTCCCAACCGATTTCTCATACACAAACAGCAGTTGACCGGCGTTGCCTGGTGAAACGTTGTTGTGATGCCTCGTGTATGGAGGAGAAATGCGTACCATCAAGTTTAAGTTTTTGATAGAGGTCGGATTGTAGCCTATCGCGACTGCGGTTTATCGTATCGCGATATTGCTGCTCGCGTTGGTCGAGATCCAATGACTGTTAGCAGAATATGCAATCGGTGGATTCAGGAGGGTAATACGGGACGCCGTGCTTGATCCCAAAGGCCTCGTATCACTAGCAATCGAGATGACAGGCATCTTATCCGGATGGCTGTAACGGATCGTGCAGCCACGTCTCGATCCCTGAGTCAACAGATGGGGACGTTTGCAAGACACAACCATCTGCACGAACAGTTCGACGACGTTTGCAGCAGCATGGACTATCAGCTCGGAGACCGTGGCTGCGGTTATTCTTGACGCTGCATCACAGACAGGAGCGCCTGCGATAGTGTACTCAACGACGAATCTGGGTGCACGAATGGCAAAACGTCATTTTCGGATGAATCCAGGTTCTGTTTACAGCATCATGATGGTCGCATCTGTGTTTGGCGACATCGCGGTGAACGCACATTGGAAGCGTGTATTCGTCATCGCCATACTGGCGTATCACCCGGCGTGATGGTATGGGGTGCCACCGGTTTCACGTCTCGGTCATCTCTTGTTCGCACTGATAGCACTTTGAACAGTGGACGTTACATTTCAGATGTGTTACGACCCGTGGCTCTACCCATCATTCGATCCCTGTGAAACCCTATATTTCAGCAGGATAATGCACGACCGCATGTTGCAGGTCCTGTACGGGCCTTTCTGCATACAGAAAATGTTCGACTGCTGCCCTGGCCAGCACATTATCTAGATCTCTCACCAACTGAAAACATCTTGTCAATGGTGGCCGAGCAACCGGCTCGTCACAATACGCTAGTCACTACTTTTGATGAACTGTGGTATCGTGTTGAAGCTACATGGGCAGCTGTACCTGTACACGCCATCCAAGCTCTGTTTGACTCAATGCCCAGGCGTATCAAGGCCGTTATTACGGTCAGAGGTGGTTGTTCTGGGTACTGATTTCTCAGGATCTATGCACCCAAATTACCTGAAAATGTAATCACATGTCAGTTGTAGTATAATATATTTGTCCAATGAATACCCGTTTATCATCTGCATTTCTTCTTTTGCAGCAATTTTAATGGCCAATAGTGTATGTACTAAAATGAAGACTGGGAAAACTTATACCAGCCGACGTCTGGGAAGATCCGTTTGGATTCAAGAATAGTACAGTAACACTTGAGGCAATACTGACCGTAGGTTTCACATTAGAAGATAAGTTTAAGAAAGGGAAACCTACGTTTGTAGGATTTTTAGATTTAAAGAAAGCATTTGACAATACTGTCCGGAGTACACTCTTTGTTATTTTGAAGGTTGCATGTGTAAAATACAGCGAGCGAAAGGTTATTTATAACTTTTACGGAAACCAAACTGCAGTTGTAAGACATGAACGACATTGATGGGAATCGGCAGGTGGGACACGGTTGTATCCCATCCCTGATGCTATTCAGTCCGCGCATTGAGCAAGCATTAAACGAAACCAAGCAGAAATATGGTAAGGTAATTAATGTTGAGGGAGAGAAATAAAAACTTGAGGTGGAGTGCTGAAAACGCTGTAATGCTATAAGAGGTGGCAAAAGACTTGCAAAATAAGTTGAATGGAAAGTGCCTTGAAAAGAAGTCATAAGATCAACATCAATAAAAGTAGAACTATGGTAATGGAATGTGGCCATTTTAAATCAGGCATTGCCGACGGAATCAAATTAGGCAATGAGACGCTAAAAGTAGTAAATAAGTTTTTCTATTTGGTCACTGAAATTATTGATGATGGCCAAAGACTGCAGACGGACAGTGTCAAGAAGAGCATTTCCGAAAAATTTATTAATACCTCCACATAATTTATTAATATCTAACATAAATTTAAGTGTTAGGAAGTCTTTTCTGAAGGCATTTGTCTGGGGTGTAGATTTGTGGAAGTGAAGGGTAGACGACAGGTAGTTCAGATAAGAAGAGAACCGAAGTTTATGAAATGTGGTGCTACAGAAAAGTACTGAAGAGTAAATGGGTGGACAATCGAGCTGCCACAAAATTTTCTCGTAAATACAATTTACTATTACCAGTCACCGTTTGATTTATTTCCACGACGCGTTTCAAAGGTTTAAACCTCCATCATCGGGTGGATTTATACTAGTTAGTATGACATTTGTGTGTGTGTCGTGTTACGATTTTCTGGAGGAACTTGTGGCACTGTCTCCAGTGGTCACAGGTTCCTTTCGCTGTCGTAACACATCACATGTATACTGTCATATTTGTAAATAAATATGGCGTCTGACTCCATATTTGTTTACAAATATGACAGTATACATGTGAAGTGTTCCTCCAAAAAAATCGTAAAACAACACACACACAAATGTCATATTAACTAATGTAAATCCACCTGATGATGAAGGTTTAAACCTTTGAAAGGCGTCGTGGAAATAAATAAAACAGTGACTGGTAACAGTAAACTTGTTCATTTAATGTCAATAACGATCACAGTAAAGCCTAAACTAAAATGTTCACATTTAAAGACAATTTACTAGCTGCACCATACGGTTATAAGCGAGCAGAAAATAGGTTAGGATAAATAATCCTTTGCTATATTGAACTAGAGTTATTTATTTTCATATTCCACATTGGAAACAACAGTCACGAGGTGTCGCCATAAACATATCCCACATTGGAAACTTCAGTCACGAAGTCTTACCATAAAAAAGGGGATCCATTGCTCACGCCCGTTTCCAGGGAGCATGGAAGATCAGTGGAGTCGTTAATGAAATTCAGAACGATGTCGCTGATAGAAGACAACCGCACGAAATTTCGGTAGGTTCCTGTCACGAAGCTGAATAGGAGGCAACGTCGCAGGCTGTTGTCGTGACTGATTCAACGCACGCTCGCTGGAACAACACGGGCTGCTGTTTGCTGAGTCTGTGGCTGGCGGCCGTGACTTACTGGATGCTACTGGAAGTTCAGTGAACCTAGGGAGGGGGGAAGGGGAGGGCTCAAGGCCAGCAGTCTGGAGTTCCAGGAAGGCTGCGATTCCGACGGACACTGCCTCCAGCACAGCTCTCTCTTCCTGCTTGCAATCGTGGTTCCTTGTCCCCTCACACTGAGATTAACTCAGACCACAGTGACAGCAACTTGAAGCAGCGCTCAAGCACGTCCATACTCGTTCTGTGTTCGGCTCTCATTTAATTTGTTTGTTTACCGTATTTCTAGCGCCAGATCGCAAGTTTAACATTTTTGTGAACGGCACACTTCCCTGCTTCATTTATGTTTTAATATCGATGTTCAGTTTGGTAGGGCATCTATCGATATCAAGCAGTCACCAACTAGTTACCACCTGCTAATCGTACATTTCTTCATCTGACTGTGTACATCTACCATAAGTGCAATGTTTTTGTTGTTTTTGGATGTGCCGTTGAGGTTAGGTAGCGAAATTTCTTTGGTTAGCACCACTCAAGTACAAATAAAGTTCTGTGCAAGTATAAGCGATGTTCTGATTTTCGTTAGTCCTCAATCTACATATACATCTACATGATTACCCTGCAGTCACACTTAGATGTTTGGCAGAGGGTTTGCGCAACAACTTTCAGACTATTTCTCTATCGTTCTGTTTTCGAATAGCCCGTGGGAAATACGTACCCTAAACCTTTCGGCGAGGTCTCTGATTTCTCTTGTTTTATCATGATGATCTGAGTAGGAGTCAACAGAACATATTGGCATTTGGATTGGCGACTGTAATTTCGTGAAATGACAAGTTTAAGGGAGGACAGCAGTCAGTGCATTACCAAAAGAGTTATACAGGTACTACAGCATAAATGGTCATTTATTAAAATTTAAATTTCCTTTACTTTACGTCTATGGTCACAATTTTTTTCTCATCAGATTACCGGTTTCGGTCTATAATGACCATCTTCAGATCTGGAGCAAAATATGGGAGGAAACGTAAATACGCTAGCAGATTGTTTACAGCTTAAAACAATAAAATAGACCATAATGAAAAGTACTGCTGAGGTACATGTGCATTTCTGCGCTTTAAGTATGAAGAGGCATCCCTGTTTTATAAAAACGTGTCCGAATATACTGGAGCCATAGTGGCGTCGTCAAATGTTAAACACAAAATCAGCAGCAGCATCGTCAAAGATATACAAATAACAGCATATGCAAGAGTCATCTTGTCAGCAGCATGTAT